>NC_064614.1:814780024-815133024 GCF_023898315.1 Schistocerca nitens
TATTACACATTCAGCGATTACATTACAATGACCGGACTAAAGTTATGCATCAGCCAAGAACTCTTGAACTACGATGGACTGGGGCCCAAAGTTTTGTTTCTATCCTATCAAAAGGCTCCGCACATGATAACAGAACCGCAAGTGCTAGACCATCTAAGGGTAGATCTAGAACTAGCCCTACAGAAAGATATAATGATGAAGTGCAGTGTGTAGAAGAAATCTATTAGGCACAGAAACAACAACAACAAGCACAATATTGGAAGAACAATGAGTTCTTAGTCATGAAGGAACTCAAAACTAGGGTGGAAAGCAGTAATGTGATTGTGACTAGGGCAAATAAGGGAGGAACTGTAGTGCTGTTAAATAAAACATATTATACAAGCAAAGTAGGGGATTTTTTCCAGTCAGTGCAGCTACAAAACTACAGAGAGACCGAACAGCTAGTTACAATGATCAGGCTAAGCAGGTTGTAAACAAGTGCTCCAACATCTTTTCTGAATATACCTGTAAGAGCATGCTGCAAATGAACCATGGGGCACCACAGCTATATGGTTTACCGAAGCTCCACAAACCAGAATTGCCAATCTATCCTATGGTATCTGGAATACAAGCTCCAATACACAAGATTGACAGGAGAATCAACACCATATTGAAGAAGAAACTCAACTTCAAAGGGAAATATAGCATTAAGACTAGTGTAGATTTAGTTAACAAGTACCAACAAACGCAAAATTAGTCTGTTTTGATATGCATAGCTTGTTCACATGTATTCCAGTGAAAGACTGTGTAGATATTGTGTCACAATCATTGTATTCGCGCAGCATAAATCCAGAAGAGCAGCTGAGCATTGTTAGTACAGTGGAATGTTGTTTAAATGAAAATTATTTCTTTTTCCAAGGGAGATATTATCAGCAATGGGCTCACCTTTATCCCACTTACTAGCAGAAATGTTCATGGACAAGTGGGAGACTGATTTTCTTCAGAAAGAACCACAGGCAAAACATGTTGTGTATTGATACAGATATATAGGTGATATTCTTTGTGTGTGGAAAAGACAACTCCACAAATTTGTGGAAAATATGATTCAGTGGCCCACTAACATAAAGGTCAACATGGAGTTGGAGTGGGACGGAGGAGGGGGGCAACATAAATTTTCTGGACATTAGCTTAAAAGTAGAAGGTAGAAGACAGTAACCATAAATTTAAAATTTACCGAAATGATTCCTTCACTGATACTTTCATCCCGGCTTCCTTGCAACATCCTACAAGCGACAAACATACAGCATTCCATCGCATGATCCACCGTCTCCTTTCTATCCCTATGTCACAAGAAGACTTTCACCAGGAACTTAACAGAATAAAAATAAGAGCCATAGAAAACGAATTTGACCACAACACTATTGATAAAATTTTACGTGAAAAGATGAAGAAACAAGCCAGGTCCCTATTGTCCCCAGTGAAAAACACAGACAAACTGGAAAAGAAATGGTACAGATTACTTTTATAGGGAAAACATCAAATAGCATAAGTAACATCTTGAAGGCAAAGGGCTTCTCTGAGTTTTGTATGTCCCTCATACAATAGGTAGTTTTTTGTTCAATGCAAAAGACAAGAAACCAGCCATCACAAAAAGTGGGGTTTATAAAATCACACGCAGTGAGTGTCAGTCTTGCTACAATGGACAGACGGGGAGGTCAATCTGTGCCAGGCTTAAAGAACACCACCTAAGTTGGAGATTGTAGAAGCCTGATTCAGTCTTTGCAGAACATTACCTGAACAGTAACCACAAACACACAGTAGATGTATAAGTCTTACGCACAGAGGAAAAGGGGGCCAAATTCAACCAATTAGAAATTTAGAAATTAAAAGACAGATGCGTATCTCTCCACACCTGTTATTAAATGAGCACACCCAATTCAATTATTCACCTTTGGGCCCCAGCCCATCGTAGTTAAAAAGTTCTTGGCTGATGCATAACTTTCATCCGGTCATTATAGTGTAATCGCTGAATGTGTAATAATGCATGTAATTTGTTAAAAATGGTCATTAACGTAATTGTACATTAAGCTATGAATCGATACCATAAGAAGTTGGGCCGGCCGGGGTGGCCTAGCGGTTCTACGTGCTACAGTCTGGAACCGCGCGACCGCTACGGTCGCAGGTTCGAATTCTGCCTCGGGCATGGGTGTGTGTGATGTCCTTAGGTTAGTTAGGTTTAATTAGTTCTATGTTCTAGGGGACTGATGACCTCAGAAGTTAAGTCCCATAGTGCTCAGAACCATTTGAACCATAAGAAGTTGAGATGATTACCTTTGCCTTGTCATCATGTTTATCTATGCATTATCATCTTTGGGATCCAGTAATGTGCTTGAAAACGGGCTTATAACCCGAAATCTAGGTCGTACAATAATAAAATTGGGAAACAAGGCCAAAGACACTGTTTGTTTAGTTAAGTAAGGAAGTATTAGGGTTCTTAATGTTTGGCCTGGTGGCAGTCTGGCTTATACAGAACGCAGAGGGCGGAAGTGTTTCCGCTGTAGGTGATACGGCAACGAAGAGAAGTCAAACATCAGAGGGCTGAAGTACTACAAGGTGCGCGATGACGAGGCGCCCCCGGCGCTCCGGCGACGTGTCACCTGCGCCCCCGATTCCCTTTACGGCGGAGGCGGCAGCCAATGGACGCGCGACCATCCGGGCGCCGCCCTCTCGTATTTACTACCGACAGCTACGGCCGTCACAAAGATACCGATGCCCGGGGGCCGCTAAATCACGCCGTGACCTCCGCCCCCGCCCCCACCGCGCGACCGCAGCGCCATCGCAGCCCTAGCGGCGTCCCGTAAAGTCGCGACTAGGCCGTAAAAATATCAGGCCGCCCACGTGCGAGAGTCGCCGCACGGCCAGGGTTATCAAGACGTATACGGCGCGCGCAAATAAAAGGACGAACGAGCGAGCCCGCGAAAGGGAACGCGCAGTCCGGATTCGATTCCTTCAACGTGAGCTGTTAAATATTCATACGCTGCGCTTTCCGCGGGAGCGGTAAAGTAAAGAAAATATCTCTCGAGTGAAAAATGCATTTTAGGGTGGGACGTCAGGCGAAGGACGCGGGAGTTACTTCACGGTACGGAGAAGTCTTCTCACACTGCTTTCTAAATGGAAAGCTAGACCGTGTCTAAATAGAACGTTGCCAGGTGCGGCACAGAAGTCTAAATTCCATGTTTCTCAATTGAAAGTTCTAACTAAAATAAATACTTCAACAAAAACGACATTTACTAGCCATCGAACTTTAATAGAACATTAGGCACTGGATCACTGTATCCGAGGGTAAAATAAGAGTCACAGGAAAATCGATTAAGTACGGGATGGGCAAAATAAAATGTCCCAGAAAAGATTTGCGAGGCTAAAGTGCAACTGATCCCAGTGAACACCGTAACTGGTCGTCACAGAAGTACTGGATTCACTGATTTCCTTGCAGGGGTCCGTTGCTGTCACATGTTGTAAATGTTCGGTATGACGACCGTTAGTACATAATTTTACTGATCGTATGAACTGAGATGAAAAAACTCATGCGATAGCGATAAGCACAATAGAGATGGACGTAGAATACCGTATACTAGATACCAAAGGGCAGTGCATTGGTGGAGCTGTGATCCGCACTCAGATTCATGTAAAAAGGTTTCCGATGTGATTATAACCACACTAAAGGAATTAACAGACATTGAACGCGCAATGGTAACTGAAGCAAGACGCTTGGGACATTTCATTCAGGAAACTGTTGTTGCTGTTGTGGTCTTCCTTCCGGAGACTCGTTTGATGCAGCTCTCCATGCTACTCTATCCTGTGCAAGCTTCTTCATCTCCCAGTACCTGCTGCAACCTATATCCTTCTGAATCTGTTTGGTGTATTCATGTCTTGGTCTCCCTTTACGATTTTTACCCTGCACGCTGACTTCCACTACTAAATTGGTGATCCGTTGATGGCTCAGAACATGTCATACCAACCGATCCCTTCTTCTAGTACAGGCCGCAGTGGCCGTGCGGTTCTAGGCGCTACAGTCTGGAGCCGAGCGACCGCTACGGTCGCAGGTTCGAATCTTGCCTCGGGCATGGATGTGAGTGATGTCCTTAGGTTAGTTAGGTTTAATTAGTTCTAGGCGACTGATGACCTCAGAAGTTAAGTCACATAGTGCTCAGAGCCATTTGAACCATTTGAACCTTCTTCTAGTCAAGTTGTGCCACAAATTTCTCTTCTCTCCCATTCTAGGCAGTACCTCCTCATTAGTTACGTGATCTACCCCTCTAATCTACAGCATTCTTCTGTAGCACTACATTTCGAAAGCTTGTATTATCTTTTTGTCCAAACTATGTATTTATCGTCCATGATTCACTTCCATACATGGCTACACTCCACACAAATACTTTCAGAAACGACTTCCTGACACTTAAATCAATACTCGATGTTAACAAATTACTCTTCTTCAGAAACGCTTTCCTCGCCATTGCCAGTCTACATTTTATATCCTCTCTACTTCGACCATCATCAGTTATTTTGCTCCCCAAATAGCAAAACTCTTTTACTACTTTAAGTGTCTTATTTCCTAATCTAATTCCCTCAGCATCACCAGACTTAATTCGACTACATTCCATTATCCTCGTTTTGCTTTTGTTGATGTTCATCTTATACCCTCCTTTTTAGACACTGTCCATTCCGTTCAACTGCTCTTCCAAGTCCTTTGCTGTCTCTGACAGAATTACAATGTCATCGGCGAACCTTAAAGTTTTGATTTCTTCTCCATGGATTTTAATACCTACTCCGAACTTTTCTTTTGTTTCCTTTACTGCTTGCTCAATATACAGATTGAATAGCATCGGGGAGAGACTACAACCCTGTCTCACTCCCTTCCCAACTACTGCTTCCATTTCATGTCCCTCGACTCTTATAACTGCCATCTGCTTTCTGTACAAATTGTAAATAGCCTTTCGCTCCCTGTATTTGACCCCTGCCACCCTCTGAATTTGAGAGAGAGTATTCCGGTCAATATTGTCATGAGCTTTCTCTAAGTCTACGAATGCTACACACGTAGGTTTGTCTTTCCTTAATCTATCTTCTAAGGTAAGTCTTAGGGTCAGTATTGTCTCACGTGTTCCAATGTTTCTACGGAATCCAAATTGATCTTCCCCGACGTCGGCTTCTACCAGTTTCTCCACTCATCTGCAAAGAATTCGCGCTAGTATTTTGCAGCCGTGACTTATTAAACCGGAAATCGTTAGGGAATTCAGTATTCCGGGACACACAGTGTCAAGAGTGTGCCGAGAATACCAAATTTCAGGCTTTAGCTCTCACCACAGCCAACGCTTAAGCCGACGGCCTTCAGTTAACGACAGGCAGCAGCGGCGTTTGCGTCGAGTTGTCAGTGCTAAGATACACGAAATATTCCGTGAAATAACCGCAGAGATAAACGTTGGACGTACGGCGAAAACGTATCCGTTAGAGCAGTGCGGCGAAAATTGGCGTTAATGGGCTATGACAGCAGACGGCCGATTCGACTGCCTTTGCTAACAGCACGTCATCGCCTCTAGCGCGTCTCCTGGGAACGTGACCATTTGCAAACATTCATTTACTCCTTGTTCCCAAACAACTGTGGAATCTTTATTGATGACATTGCGCCACGTCACTGGGCCACGATTGTACGCGTGTGGTTTGAAGAACATTCTGGACAGTTTGGGAGAATGATTTGACCACCCAGATCGTCCGACAGGCATTCCATCGGACATATATGGGATGTAATTTAGAGGTCAGCTCGTGCACAAAATTCGCAGTTAAGAACGGCTATAGAGCCAGCATAGATTAATATTGCTGCAGGGGCTTCCAACGACTTGTTGAGTTCACGCCATGTTGCCGACTACGCAGGACAGAAGGAGCTCCGACACGATGTTAGAAGGTACCCCACGACTTTTGTCACCTCAGTGTAGATAACTAAAAATAGGAGAATGGATTCAAGAACATTGCTGAGAGGTCAAGAAAGTGAGTGATAGAGAGTGGGTCACGTGATAATACGCGTAAAAATATGTTTTAGAAAGAGATTTTGCAGCGACGCCACCCAGCATTCAGAAGCTCTGGGGGAGATCAAAGTACTTGTCCTATACTGCGTCAGCAACGATGGCAGTGCGACGGTACTGTGGCAGCCATGGAACA
Source organism: Schistocerca nitens (assembly GCF_023898315.1). Lineage (NCBI taxonomy): Eukaryota > Metazoa > Arthropoda > Insecta > Orthoptera > Acrididae > Schistocerca > Schistocerca nitens. The sequence goes on from NC_064614.1 coordinate 814,786,217, forward strand.
TTGAGATGCCGCTGCTGCTGATTAATAAATATGAAATTAAATTATCGTCGATTTTTGCATTGTATTCCTGATTGACATAATAATTCTCTGTTGCGCCAGACCAGGTTTTTTTTTAGTACTGAATCTTTAATTAACAGTCACGGAAATATGAGGTACACTGCGTGTAATGTTTAGTTGAAAATATACTTCAAATGCGTTATACCGTTTATGATTTGTGATTTCAATTAGCTGAGTGACAGAATTGGAGTGCGATCACTAATCGAAGTTTTATTTCATTGTGGGAAAAATAATTACGAACAGTGGCTAATACACTCTTAAGACAAAAATATAATGAAACAAAATAAAACATTAAAGGAAACGACGCACCACGAAGGAGTTCTGTGAATGGGCCGGAAATTAGTAGATGTGATGTACATATAACGAGAAACAAATGCATTTTAGAAAAAAATGGAAGATTTATTCAAAAGCAAGACGTTCACAAACTGATCAAGTCAATAACGCGTTGTTTCACCTCTGGCCTTTATCAAAGCAGTTACTCGGCTTGGCATTGACTTACAGAGGTTTTAGATGTCCGTGTGAGGGATATCGTGTACAGCTCTGTCTCATCTGCTTGTTAAATCGTTCAAAATCCCGAGCTTGTTGGAGGGCCATGTCAATAATGCCACGCACGTTCTCAGTTGATGAGAGTTCCGGCGACCTTGCTGGACGGGGTAGGGTTTGGCAAGCACGAAGAAAAGCTGTAGAAACTCTTGCTGCCTGCGGGTAGGCATTACCTTGGTGAAATGTACGCCCAGAAAGGCGTATCATGAACGGCAACAAAACGGGATGTCCTGTAAGGGCACCGACAACCAAAGGGAACCTGCTATGAAAAGAAATGGCACCCCATAACATCACTCCTGGATCCCAGGTCGTATAGCCGGTGACAGTCAGCCTGGTATCCACAGCTGTCCGGGGCCTCTTCTTGCTGGTCATTGGGGCTCACTTCGAAGCGAGTGTTTCATCCCTGAAGACAATTCTACTCCAGTCAACGTGTTTCCTGGCCGAGGATGTATCTGCAGATGTCCCGAACTGCGGTGGCATAGCAACCGGACTGTAGTACACCATAGGGCCCGACTACCAGACTTTTTTTTACCACGTGCCACTTCTTATCATAGTAGGACCCATCTGGTCGTCATCCGCGGCATCCATACATCACAGTTGTACGTCGACGATATTTTACGGCCGTTTTGTTGCCCTTCAAGACAATCATGCCTGGGCTTACATTTCAGCAAGATAACGCCCGCCTGCACATGGCGAGAATTTCTAGTGCTTGCCTTTGTGCTTCCCAAACCTTACCGTGGCCAGGAGAGGCGTCGGATCTGTTCCCAATTGAGAACGTCTCGAGCATTATGTGCAGAGCCCGACCATCTCGGGATTCTGAGCATATAAGGCTCCAAATGTACAGGCTTTGGCACGATATCTCTCAGGACATCCAACAACTTTCTGTCAATCAATGCCAACCCAAATAACTGCTTGCCTAAGGGCCAGAGGAGGACCAACACGTTATTGACTTGCTCAATTTGTGAAGCTTTCTCCTCATGAAATCATCCAATTTCTCTGAAATTGTTATTATATATTTTTCTGTACATGTTCATCACATCTAGGGATTTCCGTCTCATTCAGATAGTTCCTTCGTGGGTGTCATCTTTCTCCCTTAGGTTTTATAATAAGTAGCGCTGGATAAGTGTTGAAACGTCCCCTTTGAACAATTATACAGAACTGTGCTTATCCTGACACACAATATTTTTTAGCGCAACGCAATCTGTCTTTCAATAATCCCTACAAAAGAATGGCCCTGATTAACATTAACCTATACCTTTCACAAATCACTTACCTCACAAAAATCTTCGTTACTCGAACTACTGCAATACAGCGAGCGCCACTACTGCCAGCTAAATAAAAGATTCAAACTACGGAAGGCACTAACTACTGATAGGCATAGTTAGCAAATGAAAGATTTTAATAGGGAACAAACAATGTATTTACCTTAATAGTCATAATATATATATATATATATATAGCAGTTCATGACATCCAGTCTTACAAATTTCAAAACTCCGCCATCTCTCTCCCCACATCCACCACTGCTGGCGGTTCACCTCCAACTGCGCAACGCTATGCGCTGTTCGCATCCAGCTGCCCAACACTACAATGGCAGACAACAATGCAAACTAGCCACAGACTGCACACAGCACAGCCAGTGATTTTCATACAGAGCGCTACGTAACGTTGACAATAAGAAAACATAAACAGCCTACTTACAGTGTGTTAAAGTGGTCCATGGCCTCTGTTATTTGCTGGTCGTAGTACAGTAAACTACGGATCACAGCCAGCTGAGAGCAGCTGGGAGAACAGTGCTGTTGCTGTCGCCGCTGCAGCCATCGTCGAAGTTGGAACCGCGTCCTGGGATCAGTTCGCTTGCGAACCCCATTCAGCTCGCCGAGTCTGTGTTAGGCTGGCCATCCTGACAAATAGCGGACTATACGATCCATCAGATGTAGTGAAACATGAAAAACCCTAGAAATCTATTTTTTTAATAAATAACTGAAGTTTGGAAATGTCAAATGTTTTTCACAAAACATGTTTTTAGAGCTGTTATGTTCTCGGAACTCTGTCGCATGTCCCTATACTTGTTCCACTCGTCCAATCATGGAAAAAATGTTTTAAACATTCATTACTAGATGACGCATCGGCTTTATGATGATGATGATGAAGTCCCACACTCCGTGACGAAGCGTAGGGGAACGATGCGGGAGACCCGCACCGCCGTACTAGACAAGGTCCTAGTGGAGGTGGTTTGCCATTGCCTTCCTCCGACCGTAATGGGGATGAATGAATGGGCTTTATACCAAGCATTAAATCACTCTGGAATTTCAGATACCAGGTGTTGAGGTGTGTTCCATTTAGTCTGGGTTGGGTTGTTTGGGGGAAGAGACCAAAGAGCGAGGTCATCGGTCTCATTGGATTAGGGAAGGATGGGGAAGTAAGTCTGCTGTGTCCTTTCAAAGGAACCATCCCGGCATTTGCCTGGAGCGATTTAGGGAAATAACGGAAAACTTAAATCTGGATGGCCGGACGCGATTTAACCTGGGATGGTATGAAGAGAGAATACACGTTTCCGGAGAGCGGACACAGATTTTTGTTTTGGGACAGAGATTTTTAAATTACAGGTAATTGAGGAAAGGTAAGCGAGGCCGTTTTTCTGCAAGATTTACAGAAGATTGTTGAGTCAGCTAAGGGACTGACCTCTTTCGATGTAATTACATTGTAATCAACTGGCTTCTTTGATTCTAAAGATGCTGCTGAAACAATGGTGTCAGTGACGTTTAAATGCAGTCTGAAGTGACGAATGAAAATTTGTACCAGGCCTGGGATTCGAACCCAGGTCACCTGCTCGGTAGGCAGATGCGCTAACCACTGCGCCAGCAAGGTACATTGGCTTTGCACAACTGCACGGACTACCTCGGCACACCTCCCTTCTCAATTTAAATCTTCATTCACGCCAGGGTTGCGCATATGCCTAATGAGCAGGAGACACGGTTTCGAACCCTGGCCTTGATACAAAATTTTCAATTATTGCTTCAGTCTGCATATATACATCACAGTTTAGACTTGAAGAAGTCTGTGATACCAAATAGTTACATTTGAGTGTTCTCACTGCAGTATGAGCAAAGTGTCTCACACTTAGTCTTCTCAATTAGCTATTTAAAATTCTTACTGTGAAACTGAACAGTGGAAATATACATGTGTATTTTAAAGAGAAAAGACCTTGGCTGTTGTATGACATGCCATTCTTCATCTGAAAGGTCACCATGTTTATGAGTTGCAAAACGGAAAGACCTGTTAGTGATGTTGCCGTTTCTTCGTCAACAACACGTTCACAGCAAACTTTGCAACATTTGATCCCACGAATGGAGCTGTGTAAGAAAGGGAAGTCAATAGTGAGATACTGTTCTTCTTAAATTTTATTCTTTTATTCTACGGTAAAAATTTAAGAGAGACGAGAAACGGTTTTGGTTGACTATATCTCTACAGTTAAATGATTAATTCTGTATTTCTGTACTGGTATTACCCACGATTAAATAGTAGTGGCTCCGTATCAGTGGCACTTGAAACGAAATCAGTCCGTCCGTTGGAGTGGCACTTACAAGGGAACCTCCCCATCGCACCCCCCTCAGATTTAGTTATAAGTTGGCACAGTGGATAGGCCTTGAAAAACTGAACACAGATCAATCGAGAAAACAAGAAGAAGTTGTGTGGAACTATGAAAAAACTAAGCAAAATATACAAACTGAGTAGTCCATGTGCAAGATAGGCAACATCTAGGAGAGTCCGAATTCCGGAGCGCCGTGGTCCCGTGGTTAGCGTGAGCAACTGCGGAACGAGAGGTTCTTGGTTCAAATCTTCCCTAGAGTGAAAAGTTTGCTTTCTTTATTTTTGCAAAGTTATGTTCTGTCCGTTCGTTCATTGACGTCTCTGTTCAGTATAATAAGTTTAGTGTCTGTGTTTTGCGACCGCACCGCAAAACCGTGCGATTAGTAGCCGAAAGGACGTGCCTGTCCAATGGAAACAGAAAACATTTGATTGCAAGGTCATAGGTCAACCGATTCCTCCACAGGAAAACACGTCTGATATATTCTATACGACACTGGTGACGGCATGTGCGTCACATGACAGGAATATGTTGTCGACCCACCTAACTTGTACACTTGGTGAATGGGTAAAAAGATTCTTCTACCTTGCCCTATTTAGGTTTTCTTGTGGATGTGATAATCACTCCCAAAAAAGTGTGAAAACATAAGAGTTTGTCACATAATCTGCAACAAATGAATGCAACAGTTTCACAGTCACACAGTTTTGTCTGTGCTCTGTCAAAACATATGTTTTTAACGTTTTCAAATTTTTCCGTGTGTAGACCGTCAAATCCTGCATATGTCCAAGCAAATCTGAACATGTCCTGGAATTTTGGAGAGCGAAGTTGAGTATATGTGAGTGCCTGAACTTTGATAATTGTCTGAAAATAAAAAATTAAAATTTTCTTCCGAGGGAAGACTTGAATCAAGGACCTATCGTTCCGCAGCTGCACACGCTAACCACGGGACTACGGCGCTCATGGGTTTACACCTACCTGGATGATGCTTATCTTACACATGGACTACTCAGTTTGTATATTTTGCTTATTTTTTCATAGTTCCACACAACTTCTTCCTGTTTTCTCGATTGATCTGTGTTCAGTTTTTCAAGGCCTATCCACTGTACGAACTTATAACTAATTCTGAGGGGGGTGCGACGGGGAGGTTCCCTTGTTAGAACGTACTTAACAATTATTTATTTTTTAATTCGTCTCTTTATTTTTTCCAATGATAATGTGTGCAGCATAATTTTGTGACATCATAATACCTCCTCAGTTTTTCGTGTACACCAAACTATATATAAAACGAAGCGTCGTGTTTTTGATTGTCTTGCCCGCATCTCGTGGTCGTGCGGTAGCGTTCTCGCTTCCCACGCCCGGGTTCCCGGGTTCGATTCCCGGCGGGGTCAGGGATTTTCTCTGCCTCGTGATGGCTGGGTGTTGTGTGCTGTCCTTAGGTTAGTTAGGTTTAAGTAGTTCTAAGTTCTAGGGGACTCATGACCAAATATGTTAAGTCCCATAGTGCTCAGAGCCATTTGAGCCATTTTTGATTGTCTTGACATATGTGAGGTTTGGTACTTTCAACACTTGACATTTGCATTCTCCAGTTGTTGAGGACGTTATGAAGGGCAGTTGAGTGTCTTCCTAATACATCTGTAACCTCTCCACGTCAACATTGCATTTATTATCGAGGCAGAAAGGTATCAACAGCTACATTTTTTAGAAGGTAAAATTTTGTTTATTTCAGGATCCCCACCCTCTGAATACTATATAAAAGAGATGTAACGTAAACGTCCATGAGTTAAATCGTGTTGTTAGTTAATTTCGTTCATACGAGTAAGTCATTTCCAAGCGCATTTATGATGTCACGTATTACACAGTTAATAATCAGCTTCTTTCTAGAATCGCTGTTTACGAAGTATGGTGAGAACCTGGGACACACTGTGAGTCGAAAAACGACACACACGGATCGATACAGGCCCTGATATTCTAATCAACATCCGAGTCGCAAAAGAGGTATGAACAATCCACTCATAACGCGCGAAACACGAATATACTGAAGAGCGAAATAAACTGGTACACATGCCTAATTTCGTGTAGGGTCTCGCGAGCACGCAGCAGTGCCGCAGCATACATGGTATGGACTCGACTAATGTCTGAAGTAGTGCTGGAGAAACTGACACCATGAATTCTGCAGAGCTGTCCATAAATCCGTTAGAGTAAGAGGGGGTAAAGATCTCTTCTGAATAGCATGTTGCAAGGCACCCTATATATGCTCAATAATGTTCGGGTTTGGTGGCCAGTGGAAGTATTTAAACACAGAAGAGTGCTCCTGGAGCCACTATGTAGGAATTCTGGACGTGAGGGGAGTCGCATTGTCCTGCTGGAATTGCGCTGTCCGTCGTAATGCACAATGGACATGAATGGATACAGGTGATCAAGACAGTATGCTTACGTACGTGTCATCTGTTACAGACGTATCTGCAAGTTTTAGGAGTCTCGTATCATTCCAACTGCACACGCCCCACACCATTACAGAACCTCCACCAGCTTAAACAGTCTCCACGGATTCATGAGGTTGTCTGCATACCCGTACAAGTCCATCATCTCGATACAATCTGAAATGAGACTCGTCCTACCAGGCAACAAGTTTCCAGTCGTCAGCAGTCCAATGCCGGTGTTGACGGGCCCAGGCGAGGCGTAAATCTTTGAGTCGTGCAGTCATCAAGGATACGCGAGTGGGCTCTGAAAGCCCATATCGACGATGTTTCTCTTGAATGATTCGCACTTTGACACTTTCTGATGGCCCAGCATTGAAATCTGCAGATATTTGCGGAAGGGTTGCATTTCTGGCAGTTGAACGATTCTCTCCAGTCGTCGTAGATCCCGTTCTTTCAGGATATTTTTCCGCCCGCAGCGATGTCAGAGATTTGATGTTTTACCGGATTCCTAATATTCCGCGGTACACTAGTGAAATGATCGTACAGGAAAATCGAAATTTCACCGGTACCTCGGAGAAGCTGTGTCCCATCGCACGTGCTCTGACTATAACACCTCGTTCAAACTCACTTAAATCTTCATAAACTGCCATTAGAGCAACAGTAATCGACCTAAAACCTGCGCCAGACACTTCTTGTCTTATATAGTCGTTGCTGAACGCAGCCTAAACCAGTTTCTTTGGCGGTTCAGTGTATACGCCGCAGCACCTCTGACGCGGAATGAAACACGTGGAATGCGAAGCGGTGAGCCATAAGAACCTCATTAGTTATCTAAAAAGTGTCACGTAAACCAACACCTGGTGAAGTGACACGTCAGAAGAAAAAGGTTGGGTACGACGTTTCTGTCACATATTATAAAGGGGGCGGGTAGAATCAACTACATACTGGACAGTGACGGAGTAAAGACTGTACCCAAACCGACCAAGAATATCTGAGTCTTGCAAGTCTCAGATTTCAGCGGGACTCAGAAGCAGAAGCAGTGCTGTCCTGAAGAAGGCGAACGGTAGATCCCCGAAATATTGAATCAAGTTGATTTTAGGATGGGGCAGCATACCCGAAAAGACTTTCAAGACTTACACCGGGAAGGCCTATGAAGTCAAGATCAAAGACTGATTAGCAAAGGACAAAAGAGACCACTCGCAATGTCGCTAGTGTACTGGATGCCGCCTACAGCTGGAGAAGCTTATCAGTATCAGTACCAGTATCAGGACCGTCGGTGGTGGCGGCAGGTGGAGAAATCGGTCGTGGCGGAACATCTGCTTTTTGAGGCAGACCACGGAATAAAATTCGCCGTCATGCTGCAACGGCATGGTTAAATGTCCGTCCTACAGAAATATCCAATCACCTTGTGGTAAGTTCTTCTTCTGTAATCCGTTTCACATGCCTGCCCTGTTCGGAAGCGAACAATACATCTCGACTGGGAGAAATGTACTGGAATCAGCCGCACCACCCGTGTCTAGGGGGCGCAACAAATGTTTTCTAGTTTCACGATTAAAGAGATAGAAAGTTTATGAGTGAAAAATTCGATGTATTGTCACTAGTTTCGTGCAAAACCAGCTTCATCTCACATTTTCGATTACTTGTTTGGCACCCCACGGCCAAATTTAACTCGTAATAATGGTTCAAATGGCTCTAAGCACTATGGGACTTAACATCTGAGGTCATCAGTGCCCTAGACTTAGAACTATGTATATCTAACTAACATAAGGACATCACACATTTCCATGCTCGAGGCAGGATTCGAGCGTGCGACCGTAGCAGCAGTGCGGTTCCGGACTGAAGCGCCTAGAGATGCTCTGCCACAGCGGCCGGCCGTAATTCCGCAAAATTATTACATTTGTTCTGAACTTCTTACATATGCGTCGACGCATGGTGAAGACTCAGCTCTGAATTTTATTTTAGACTTCAAAAGGCAATTCTTTAGCCCACGGAATACGCGTGAACGTACTGTTATTTGATTGCCTAAGGAACATTACAGTCAGTGATCTGTCAGTATTAAAGCGCGCAATGTCGAGCCTTATACTATAAACCAGTTACAACATAATAGCTTTTCATTGTGATTTATTGAAATAAAATATTTAGAAAATATACAAATATTAAAATAGTTCCTTCTTTAAATAATTGGATTATCATAAAATGTTTCTGGTTTCCCAAGTACCAAAATCTGAAAAATTACACTTTTACTAATTTCCCTGCAGGTGTGATTTACGCTCTCTGTACAACCACGATTCTCACTCTAATCTGTAGTCAGTTAATAGGGATGACGATATTCATATACCTTATTACTTCGCACTCACACCGCCATTCTCACTAATAACTAGACATCTTCAACTATCAATAATTAATAAAATAATAATATTCACAGACGATACAGTATTATTTCGAAAATATAATGCTTTGTCTGCGTCTCATTTATAGCCTGTAAGATGCGAACTTCTTGCAGCTATAGTTGTAACTATTAGGAACTGCTGCATCGGAAGAGCGCATCTGTCGTGCTATGAACATGACTCATGTGTGAAGGTACCTGCTCGCTAGTCCTCTAAACGCGATACAACGCACTACGCCTCAACGCCAATTTCTCGCTATGGATAAGAGCTACAACGCCGATTTGTTCAGAGAAGTCATCAAAATTGAGAAAAATGAGAACAGTTTGAACAAAGGCCTGAAGACAGGCGCATACTGGATTCCAGTGTTGCAGTGAACGACCGCTGCAAGTAACAAGGAGAGAGCCACGGCGGTAATGATCAGGGAACGCCCTCAGACGCTGGCGCAAGAAGTAGGTACACTAAGGAGACAAAAGTCATGGGATACCTTCTAATATAGTGTCGGATATCTTTCTGCCTGGCGTAGTGGAGCATCTCGACGTGGTATGGACTCAAAAAGTAGTCGGAAGCCTCCTGCAGAAATAGTGAACCATGCAGCCTCCCTCCATAGCCGTCCATACCTGCCGAAGTGCTGCCAGTGTAGGATTTTGTGCACGAACTGACTTCTCGATTATGTGCCATAAATGTTCAATGAGATTCATGTTGTGCGATCCAGGTGGGCAAATCATTCGCCAGAATGTTCTTCAAACGAATCGTGAACATTCGTTCAAAAAATGATTAAAGCACTATGGGACCATAACCCTCCCTAGAACTTAGAACTACTTAAACCTAAGAACATCACACACATCCATGCCCAAGGCAGGATTCGAATCTGTGAGAGTAGTGGTCACATGGTTACAGACTGAAGCGCATAGAACCGCTCGGCCAGAGCAGCCGGCAAACACTCGTGATCCGGTGACTAAGCGCGTTGTCATCCATAAAAATACTGTCGTTGAACGGCTGCAAATGGCCTCTAAGTAACCGAACATACACATTTCCAGAGAATGATTGGTTCACTTGGATCATAGGACACAGTCCATTCTGTGCAAACACAGCCCACACCACTATGGAGCCACCACCAGCTTGCACAGTGCCTTGTTGACAACTTGCGTCCACGGCTTCGTGGGGTCTGCGCCATCAGCTCTTACCAACTTAAATCGGGACTCAGCTGACCAGGCCATCGTTTTACAGTCGTCAAGGGTCCAACCGTTGTGGTGACGAGCCCAGGAGAGGCGCTGCAGGCGATATCGGGTTGTTAGCAAAGACACTCACGTCGGTCGCCTGCTGCCATAGCCTACTAACACCAAGTTTCGCGGCACTGTGCTAAAGGATACGTTCGTCGTACATTGATTTCCGCGGTTATTTCACGCAATAGCGCTGGTCTGTTAGCACTGACAACTCAACGCAAACGCTGCTGCTTTCTGTAGTTATGTGAAGGACGTTGGCCACTGCATTGCCCGTTGTGAGAGGCAATGCCTGAAATCTGGTATTCTTGGCATTCTCTTGACACTGTAGATCTCGCAGTACTGAATTGACTAACGATTTCCTAAATGTAATGCCCCATGCGTCCAGCTCCACCTACCACTCCGCGTTCAGAGTCTGTTAATTCCCGTTGTGCAGCTATAATCACATTGCATACCTTTTCACATGTATCTCCTGAGTACAAATGACAGCTCCGCCAGTGCACTACCCTTTTATACTTTGTGTATGCGGTACTACCGCCACCTGCATATGTCTGTATCACTATTGTAAGTAGGCTGTTTAGGTTTTTATATTGGTAACGCCACCGCCACGTAGCGCTCTCTATGAAAATCACTGGCTGTGCTGCGTGCAGTCTGTGGCTGGTTTGCATTGTTGTTGGCTATTGTAGTGTTGGGTAGTTGGCTGTTAACAGCGCGTAGCGTTGCGCAGTTGGAGGTGAGCCGCCAGCAGTGGTGGATGTGGGGAAGTGAGATGGCGGATTTTTGAGGGCGGATGATCTGGATGTGTGTCCATCAGAGACAGTAAATTTGTAATACTGGATGCCATGAACTGCTATATATATTATGACTTTTGAACACTATTAAAGTAAATACATTGTTTGTTCTCTACCAAAATCTTTCATTTGCTAACTATGCCTATCAGTAGTTAGTGCCTTCAGTAGTTTGAATCTTTTATTTATCTGGCAGTAGTGGCGGTCGCTGTATTGCAGTAGTTCGAGTAACGAAGATTTTTGTGAGGTAAGTGATTTGTGAAAGGTATAGGTTAATGTTAGTCAGGGCCATTCTTTTGCAGGGATTATTGAAAGTCAGATTGCGTTGCGCTAAAAAATATTGTGTGTCAATTTAAGAACAGTCATGTATAATTTTTCTAAGGGGACGTTTCACTATCCCGTGACACTTGTCTCCTCAGTGTAGAATCTCCGGCCGCAGGCTCGACTCCAGTCCGTCACCAGCAATGGAAGGTGAATTTCTGACAACGACAGCCACTCGTGCTGGTCAAACAACATAAAAATTATTAGATAACCACTCTCCCGAACACCCCGAGGCAATACGTCTTCTCGTACTACTGCATCAATTCGGCAATAACTACAGAGATTGCCATAATGAGTAGCGTGTGATAGCAAGCGCAACTTTCATGACAAAAACTACTTTATATAGCCCTTTCTTCGTTGGATAGTACTGCCAGTCTAGTTGTACCAAAACTTGGTCTTATAAAGTAGTACTTTCGACGTCACTGCCTGCAACGATTTAACAGTATTCCAGGGTGGTAGCAAACGCTCACTACAATGTTATCTTACCTTTCAGCATTCACAAGACTAGGAAAATATTAAAAATACAGGCAGTAACATTTTCCGACATTAGCGTTCCGCAATTGCAGCAAGAAACGTTAGTAGCTGATACGTGTCTCTTTGGCATTTACAATGCAAGAGGAAAGGCTGGGATGTCACTATTATGAAAAGTTTCCCCAGTACGTCACGTAAATTAAAAATACTTCAAAATGGCTCTGAGCACTATGCGACTAAACTTCTGAGGTCATCAGTTGCCTAGAACTTGGAACTAATTGAGCCTAACTAACCTAAGGACAGCACACACATCCATGCCCGAGGCAGGATTCGAACCTGCGACCGTAGCGATCGCTCGGCTCCAGACTGTAACGCCTAGAACCGCACGGCCACTCCGGCCGACTTAAAAATACTGATTATTATGCAATTTCGTGACGGGCAATGGAACCCTTCAAAGACGGCAAAGCTGAACTAAAAAACCTAAATAAATGAAATTAATGGAGTAAATCACGTACTGACGTAATTAGAAGTTTATCGTTTATTAATATAGTGAGGCACGATACTGCTGTGTCGTCCGAACAAGACACAGCCAGGGAAAAAGCACCACAGGCGCAAAGATGGGAGCTGTTCCAGTTCTATAGAGACTCGCTACTCGAGCGAATTCCACCAGCGCCACGGGCGGCGCTGAGAATGAAGATATCGACTTCGCCTAGGCCAATTGCCGGCCAATTACAATCCGCCAGTGACCTGACGACAACGGACAGAAACCTACTCGGAAGATAGAAGAACAGCTCTCGCCGACATCGTTGTAGACCATCGTCCAGGACTGACATAGACAGGGAACGTCGTTTAGTGAACCCTTAGAAGTGAACAGAAAGTTGTTGCAAATTGCGGTTGCTATATACTGTGAAGTTTACCTACGATTATTTGCTCTTAATCACTGAGAGCCTCTTTTAGCGTTACATTACATGCAGTGCTGCAGACGTCAATATCGGACAAGTCATAAACAAAAGTAAAATTTTTTACCTCGTTATCGTGGCTTCGTTTGTAATTTGTATTGTTGGAGTGTTTAGAATCTTCGTGCTCCTATCCTTCTATCTGACCCTGGGGCAGAGCTGTGTAGCAGTGGCAGGTAGAATCTGTCTTAGCAGTGTACTGTGCCAGAAGAGGTTTCACGAACTCACAAACTCGGCGTACCATATCAACAGTAGCAACTCAGCCTTTACAAAATTGGCGACGAGGGGTTGTAAAAGATACAACCCACTGAACATGACTGTTGACGACATTGTTCGAAGGTTATTGACCGATTAACCTAACATGATTCTTATGTCAGAAATATACATAAGGAATGGAAAGAAATGATCGGCAACTCAATCTCAGGGTAACTCTGCTTAGCGAAACTGAACAGGTAACGAAAGAACAGGCATCGTGTTCGGTCGTTCTACCCTCGTACTATCCGTCGTCAACGCTTTCTTTGCCGCCTCTAAAAAGAAAGATGAAAATGTCCGTACAAAATTATGCTTGTTATCATGGGATATTATGAAGTTTGAAAACATAATTATATTCCGCTTACACATTTAAAAAATATCTTATATTTTATCTAAAGAAAAGGTACTTAGTAAGGTGTGCTTACACGCCATATCACTTGTTTTCAGCAAACGATATATAGATTTCGTTTCCGTTTGGCCTCTTTAGCAAAAATCTCTGATCAAACTATCTGATTATGATTTTAATTACAAAACGTATTTTCACATAGATAAACAGAAAAATTAGTTCACAACAAACAGTATAACAGTATTAATATGTTCCTATCGGTATTTTTCATCTCAGTCTTTACATGGGTATGAAGTCACTTGGGGGCAATATATATTTGTGTTTCTTGGCTAGCATATGCGGAATTCACAAGTCATGTTACACACTTCTCGAAGTTGTAGAGGGGACTTAGTAGATCGAGTTTTATATGGGAATCCATGTCCAGAAACGCCATTCAACGATGCTACAGAGCGTCTAAGTTATAAGCGTCGGCGCCTAAAAATTTATGTATACACAGACTGATTCCGTGAGAATATTACAAACTTCTGAGGATGATGGAGAAGGGTAATGTATCAAATTGAGGTAAGGGTCTCAGAACCGGAAATGAACGAGTCGGAAGTAACAGATGAAAACCGTTCTGATACCTCTCACAGTGGAATACATGTACCGGTACTGTTGTTGCTTGTACGGTAGGCAATTTTCAGAAGTGGTAGTATGGACCAAAACCAGAAAAATCGCTAGTAAACACGGGTTCTACAATGCAAACCTCAAGAGCTATGAGCACTTATAGAGGGTGTTACAAAAAGGTACGGCCAAACTTTCAGGAAACATTCCTCACACACAAAGAAAGAAAATATGTTATGTGGACATGTGACCGGAAACGCTTACTTTCCATGTTGGAGCTCATTTTATTACTTCTCTTCAAATCACATTAATCATGGAATGGAAACACACAGCAACAGAACGTACCAGCGTGACTTCAAACACTTTGTTACAGGAAATGTTCAAAATGTCCTCCGTTAGTGAGGATACATGCATCCACCCTCCGTCGCATGGAATCCCTGATGCGCTGATGCAGCCCTGGAGAATGGCGTATTGTATCACAGCAATACGAGCACAAAGAGTCTCTACATTTGGTACCGGGCTTGCGTAGACAAGAGCTTTCAAATGCCCCCATAAATGAAAGTCAAGAGGGTTGAGGTCTGGAGAGCGTGGAGGCCATGGAATTGGTCCGCCTCTACCAATCCATCGGTCACCGAATATGTTGTTGAGAAGCGTACGAACACTTCCACTGAAATGTGCAGGAGCTCCATCGTGCATGAACCACATGTTGTGTCGTACTTGTAAAGGCACATATTCTAGCAGCACAGGTAGAGTATCCCGTATGAAATCATGATAACGTGCTTCATTGAGCGTAGGTGGAAGAACATGGGGCCCAATCAAGACATCACCAACAATGCCTGCCCAAACGTTCACAGAAAATCTGTGTTGAAGACGTGATTGCACAATTGCGTGCGGATTCTCGTCAGCCCACACATGTTGATTGTGAAAATTTACAATTTGATCACGATGGAATGAAGCCTCATCCGTAAAGAGAACATTTGCACTGAGATGAGGATTGACACATTGTTGGATGAACCATTCGCAGAAGTGTACCCGTGGAGGCCAATCAGCTGCTGATAGTGCCTGCACACGATGTATATGGTACGGAAACAACTGGTTCTCCCGTAGCACTCTCCATACAGTGACGTGGTCAACGTTACCTTGTACAGCAACAACTTCTCTGACGCTGACATTAGTGTTATCGTCAACCGCACGAAGTATTGCCTCGTCCATTGCAGGTGTCCTCGTCGTTCTAGGTCTTCCCCAGTCGCGAGTCATAGGCTGGAATGTTCCGTGCTCCATAAGACGCCGATCAATTGCTTCGAACGTCTTCCTGTCGGGACACCTTCGTTCTGGAAATCTGTCTCGATACAAACGTACCGCGCCACGGCTATTGCCCCGTGCTAATCCATACATCAAATGGGCATCTGCCAACTCTGCATTTGTAAACATTGCAATGACTGCAAAACCACGTTCGTGATTAACACTAACCTGTTGATGCTACGTACTGATGTGCTTGATGCTAGTACTGTAGAGCAATGAGTCGCATGTCAACACAAGCACCGAAGTCAACATTACCTTCCTTTAATTGGACCAACTGGCGGTGAATCGAGGAAGTACAGTACAAATGGTTCAAATGGCTCTGAGCACTATGGGACTCAACAGCTGTGGTCATAATTCCCCTAGAACTTAGAACTACTTAAACCTAACTAACCTAAGGATATCACACACATCCATGCCCGAGGCAGGATTCGAACCTGCGACCGTAGCAGTCGCGCGGTTCCGGACTGCGCGCCTAGAACCGCGAGACCACCGCGGCCGGCGAAGTACAGTACATACTGACGAAACTAAAATGAGCTCTAACATGTCCACATAACATCTTTTCTTTATTTGTGTGTGAGGAATGTTTCCTGAACGTTTGGCCGTACCTTTTGTAACACCCTGTATAATAAAGGAGATGTGTTTCACACTAGCGAAGATGAACAGGTGCTCATAGTTTCTCAGGTAAGGGTTCCAGAGCACCTCTTTACTAGACATTTTTTTCTCGTCTTGGTCCATAACAGTGCCTCTGAAAGTTGCATAGCATCCACTCTTAGCGACAACGGTACCGGTAAATGAGTTTCATTGTCAGAGTTATCAGAATTATACTCGCTTGTAACTTTCGACTCGTCTGTTACCTCAAACTAATACATTCATTCGTTTGCATTTTCCTTGAAAGTGTAACATCATGATGGAATTACCTTGCATATACGCACATTTACAGGTGGCGGCATCTATAAATTTGACGTCTGTAACGTCGTTGGACGGCGTTTCTGGACATGGATTCCTGCGTAAAATGTGATCTACTAATACTCCTCTACAACCTCTAAAAGTGTGTAGCATGAATAGTGAAACAGCCTGCATAACGTTATACAGCGAAGCAGATTGAGAGCGGCTCGAGCAGAGGGCACTAGCGGATATGCGGAAGCCAAACATCGGACGCGTGCAACAAGCGATGAGCGCGGGAGCGGAAGGCTGTGGGAACGGGCCGTCGGAACTTCCGGCCTTTGTGGGCGGCGGGGGCGGATGCGGCCGCGGCCTGCTACACGGCAGGCACGCACTGGCAGCGGGGAGGGACACTTGTTGCCCGCAGCCTTAATGCGGCCATTCAACAGGTCAGCTGCGCCGGTGCCGCGCCACCTCAAATATTTGTTCCGGCCGAGGCCCCACGGGCAGGCTGCCCAGACTGCTGCCGATGAGTTTTAATGCCCCAGAGACAACTAACATTCTCTGACACGATGATATTCCCAGTTTTATTTCGAACACGGTAGGAAAGAAATGGCTGAACAATTGCGACAGTAATTATTCAAAATGGTTCAAATGGTCCTAAGCACGAAGGGGATTAACATCTGAGGTCATCAGACCCCTAGACTTAGAACTAATTAAACCAAAATAACCTAAGGACAGCACACACATCCATGCCCGAGGCAGGATTCGAACCTGCGACCGTAGCAGCAGCGCGGTTCCGAACTGACCTGTATATGGAAATGATTGGTGATTTGGCACAACACTCCAAAGTGGCGGTAGGGAGAAGTAAAGCCAATCCCATTTTGTGTTGATGAGAGAGATGGCACCTCTTTGCGCTATCTGACCAAAAGTGTCCGGACACCCCTATGTGGAATTCACCACTAAATGTCACGAGAGGCGTATCAGCCAGTACAAGAGCAGTGCAGGATGGGTTGGTGAGAAGAATTGAGTGGCTTCAAACGTGAGTTTTCGTTGGATGCCACGTGACTAACAACTCAATCAATGTGCCTTATCAGAAGGTGACCAATACCAAGATATAAATGTGGATAGGTACGCCAAAGAGCTAGTGAGTGCGATTACCAGAGCAGTGAAAGCAGCCGTACCAACTAGGAGGAGGGCCATAGCGGCCTCTCAAAAAAAAAAAAAAAAAAAAAAAAAAAAAAAAAAAAAAAAAATGGTTCAAATGGCTCTGAGCACTATGGGACTTAACATCTATTGTCATCAGTCCCCTAGAACTTAGAACTACTTAAACCTAACTAACCTAAGGACATCACACAACACCCAGTCATCACGAGGCAGAGAAAATCCCTGACCCCGCCGGGAATCGAACCCGGGACCCCGGGCGTGGGAAGCGAGAACGCTAGCTGCCTCTCAGTCACCATGGTCTGCCGAACTGGAGAACATGCTCCAGTGTATCAGAAGAGTAAGGAGGACTACCATTGCAGTGTCGTCTGGTGGGAAACGCAATTATGATTGTAACAATATAGGGGATTAAAGGAAATATTCCAGAAGGAAGTTCAGGGGTTAGATTTCGAAGTTGGGAGAGGTATGTTGTAAATCAACTAACTACTATCCCCTGAGGAGTGTCCTATAAGTTGGTGAGAGAGAAGATCCGCTCTCCAATGGTGATATCCACAGTTAGGCATGGGGACAGGATGACGGAATCCTGGCAGGAAACTGTTGAGGTCCTCCTCTGGCCCCTTTTGCCTGACGACATTGAGTAAAGGGAACGGAGGGCCAGCACGAAATGAGAACAGCTGATCTAGTAAGATATACAAATGATAGAGCAGTATACCCTTTCTCTGAAGAGTAGGTGGCTGCCCAAATAAAATCGTTACAGAGAGGAAAAGCTCCTGGGCCAGACGGAATTTTCGCTGAGGTAGAGCAGATCCTACCCCTCTGTTGGTAATACAACTTATCGTACTATATAACGAGTGGTTCAGATTGCACAAATTTCCCAAAATCTGGAAAACTGCTAATGTGGTCATAATAATGATAGGACTTGAAAAAGACCCAACTAAGACCATGTCATACAGACCGATATGTTTGCTGGACCTCTTCGGAAAACCATTCGAGAAATTGCTGGCTGATAGACTAGCTGCACATCGAGTGTTGTGCGGGATGAGTGACAGGCAGTTCGGCTTCAGGCCTGAGTGCACGGCGACTGACGCAGTCGCCCTGGCGGCCGAGGTCTGTGACTCTGCCCCGTACAGTTACATAGCTGGTATCATGGTGGACATCAAAAAATGGTTTAAATGGCTGTGAGCACTATGGGACTTAACTACTGTGGTCATCAGTCCCCTATAACATAGAACTACTTAAACCTAACTAACCTAAGGACATCACACACATCCATGCCCGAAGCAGGATTCGAACCTGCGACCGTAGCGGTCGTGCGGTTCCGGACTGTAGCGCCTAGAACCGCTTGGCCACTCGGGCCGGCCATGGTGGACATCATCGGCGCCTTTGACGTCCTGTGGTGGCCTTCGCTCTTCTCCTGTTTACAGGAGAAAGAGTATCCAGGAGTGCTATACGGTTGTCTGAGGAGTTATTTCAAGGATCGTGAGGTCTGGCCATCATCCCTTAGCGGGAAAGTTAGAAAGTCGATATTAAAGGGAAGCCTCCAGGGTTCTGTGTTGGGCCCCATGTTTTGAGACATCCACATGGAACAATTATTGGACAGCTTGCAACAGAATAAAGATGTGCTAGAGGTGATAGTCTATGCGGATAACCTTCTCCTGTTGGTGGGCGGCTGTAGCCGCGAAGACATCAAGCCAAAGATTGAGAGGGCTATGGATATATTACAAGAATTGTGCCAACAAACTAAAATGAAAATATCACCACATAAGTCAACCTATCTTCTGTTGAAAGGAAAACTAATCAAGAACCCAATAGCTAGAATCGAGGGCTCACAAGTTCTCCGGCGAAGAGTGGCGCATTACCTGGGAGTTATCATTGGTGAAAGATGGAACTTCGCAAAGCACAATGAAACTGTAACCCAAAGAGCCCTAGAACTACTTAATAATCTTATATCCATTGGACACAAAAGATTTCATCTTCCCTCCGACCTAATAAAGTTATATCACAACAGTATACTAACATCAATAGTGGGTTACGGCTCGGGAGTCTGGTAGTACAGGCTCACGAAGATGGTGCCTGCCACGACGGTGGAAAGGGTACGAAGCAATATGTTATTAACGTCAGTTGCGGCCTACACGACATCTCCGGGTGGGTCCGTGTTGGTAATAATGGGGCTTTGCTGCCTTGATTTCATAATTAGGGAAGAGGCAGCATCGTTCTGAGTGAAGAAGGGAGAGATCGGGAAAACAGGGGATATTCTGGGTATTCAGGCTGGGGATAAGGGTGCAATCAAGAGAAGGGGTGAAGAGCTGTGTCAGGAAGCATGGGAAGCCGATGACACCGGCCGAAGAACTTTCCAATTCCTAGCAGATGTCAAAGAGCTATTAGGTTTGGAACACTTTAAGCCGACAAGGGAACTGTCCATTTTCTCACTGGTCATGGGCCCTACCCGACATATCTGTGTCGGTTTTGGAGAAGGGCTATGCCTTCTTGCGATTGTGGTGCACCGGACGGTACTCCCGACCATGTGGTTTACAAGTGCCCCCTTTACAATGATCTAGCAGATGAGCTGAGACAGCAACTACCGAACCACGACACTTTTACCCTACTACGACACGAGGATACATTTCGAGTACTAAACAACCTGGCTAACGAGGTATCACAAAAAGATCTTTCGGAATATCTGAGGGGCAATCGTGAATACCGACAAATAACAAAACGTATCCCAGTAACCCAATCTCTTACCGCCTGGGCGTGGATAGGCCGACTGCCGTTACAGTTGGAATCCGCCACGTCCAGGATTAGGGGGAGTGGAATACAACAACACCGAAGCAGAAAACGCACCGCAAATGACGTAAATTATGTTTTTCTAGTAAGTAGGACTTAGACATAAGGAAATAAGCAATAGGAACCTACTGCGAAATAGTCAAGATATCTTGGGCCTGCCCAGTGCCAGGGGCACGCTCACCGGGATTAGACCGGTGGGAAAAAAAAAAAAAAGGTCAGATGGCTCTGAGCAGTATGGGACTTAACATCTGAGGTCATCAGTCCCCTGGACTTATAACTACTTAAACCTAACTAAGGACAGCACAGAACATACATCCGTGCCCGAGGGAGGATTGGAACCTGCGACCGTAGCAGCAGCGCGGTTCCGGACTGGAGGGCCTATAACAGCTCGGCCACAACGGCCGGCAAGGCCGTGCAAAGTAGGTTTATATTTAACTGGCACACCCTGTAATGTCCCCACAGCAAATACCCTCTACCACGCACCAATTAATCATTTTCAATCAAACCATCCACATTCATTCACTTTGGAAAAGTTATCTGATCTGATTTTCTCGTAATATATGCGGCGACAGCCTGTCGATGCCAAAGTATTTTCTAGTGCATTTATTCTTTGAAATAACAGAGATGCATATATGCATTCTCCATTGTTGTTAGAGTGGTAACTAGGACAGCTTCTAGCGTATCTCTTGAGGGATTGACGTGTTTCTGAGAGATACGTATTCTGCTTTTCTTCTCGCTAAAGCGAGCCAATTAACATTTTTGCCGCTAGCGGTTTGTTTTGAAGAGAAAGAGATTGTAAAAGGAAAATAATTAAGGCGTGGAATCACCGAAGATCTGGACATGTAATGGAGATGGATTTAATACACGATTTCCTCCATAAATAAGGTTTGTGACTTTTTTGTTCTGGAGTGAATGAACGAATGAGTTTTTTCTGAATCATTTGTTGATCACGTTGGCCCTGTAATTAGTGGGGAATTTTCAACTGTGTCGAAGAGAGCCTGCAATCACTGAGTCTGTGTTAAATCGTCCAAAAAGGCTTCGTACACATCTGGAATTCGCAATCTTTCGTAAAAGGAACAAATTGTCCAAACGATTGATTCTCCCGACTGACTGCAGTGTTTAACAGTAATAATAAATGTAAAGATCTCTTACAGCAAGCCAGTCGCTGATTACCAAGACGAAGGACTCGACCAAAGATTCTATTTGGCTGATTCCTTTTATCACTATATCACGTAATGAAATCTTATATTAAAAACTATACATAGATAAAGGAGAGAAAGAGAGATAGCGAATGAAAATAGAGATAATACTAATAATCCTCCATTAGTCTAATTTTTCGCCTGTCTTATCACGGATCAGCCAAGAACCGGGAGGGCCTTACTTCACTGTATAGACTTATGTGTGAAGGTGAAGGGATCTTAAAGACAACAGATACACGTCTATACAGACAACAGACAAGACATTACACAGAGATAGCGGCTAGCTGCATTGATCATCTATTCTTAGATTAAAGAGACGGCAACTTATTATCCGAACATTTAAAATGTTAAAACCTGTAACGCTGCATGTAGTGTAGAGGTTTAGTTTTTAAGTATACCACTAGAGTAGTAAACAAGTACCAATAGTAGAGAGCCTTCCTCACTGTAATTAACACTACTTGTAGCTCATTTGTAAACAAGCTGCAAAAAACCATTATAATAATTATAGGACCCACTAATTGCGTAAGGTGGTCGGTTATTATGTATAATAAAAGATTAAGAATAAAGGATTGAAAAAATCAATCAGGGACATTTCCACCCTTCTATGGCTGCCCAAGTCGATTGCTGCTGATGTGATTATGAAGTGGTAACGCGAAATAATAACTACAGCTAAACCAAGACGAGGCGGACTTGATGTACAGTCGGTCACGGGTCGTTCCGCACTGCAGTGGGTGGTTGGAAAAAAAAAAAAAAAAAAAAAAAAAAAAAAAAAAAAAAAAAAAAAAAAAAAAAAAAAAAAAGCTTGATTTTTTTTTTTTTTTTTCGAAGTCGTCAGTCCTCTGACTGGTTTGATGCGGCCTGCCACAAATTCTTCTCTTGTACCAAGCTCTTCATCTCTGAATTTGCAAATTTGTGGTAAGATCTTATGTCACCAAACAGCTTAGGTCTACGGTCCCTGAGCTTACACACTACATAATCTAACTTTAACTTACGCTGTGGACAACACACACACCTATGCCCGAGCGAGGACTCGAACCCCGACGTGGAGAGCCGCGCGGCCTGTTACAAGACGCCTGAGACCGCCCGGCCCTTCATCTCTGAGAAACACTTACAACCTACGTCCTCAATTATTTGCTGGATGTATTCCAATCTCTGTCTTCCTCTACAATATCTGCCCTCTACAGCTCCCTCTAGTGCCATAGAAGTCACTCGCTGATGTCTTAACAGATGTCCTATTATGCTGTCCCTTCTGCTTGTCAGTGTTTTCCACATATTCCTTTCCTCTCAGATTCTAAGCAGAACCTTCTCATTTCTTTCCTTATCAGCCCACCTAATTTTCAACATTCGCCTGTAACACCACATTTCAAATGCTTTGATTCTCTTCTGTTCTGGTTTTCCCACAGTCCGTGTTTCACTGCCATACAATACTGTGCTCCAGACGTACATTCTCAGAAGTTGCTTCCTCAAATTAATGCCTATGTTTGATTTTAGAAGACTTCTCTTGGCCAGAAATGCCCTTTTTTACAGTAGTAGTCTGCTTTTGATGTCCTCCTTGCTCCGTCCGTAATTGGTTATTTTGCTGCCTAGGTAACAGAATTCCTTAATCTCATCAACTTTGTGACCATCAATCCTGATGTTAAATTTCTCGCTGTCCTCGTTTCTGCTACTTCTCACTACTTTCGTCTTTCTTCAATCTACTCTCAATCCATATTCTGACTTATTAGATTTGCTCATTCCGTTCAGCATTGCATGCAATTCTTCTTCACTTTCACTCAAGATAGCAATACCATCAGTGAATCGTATCATTGATTTCCTTTCACCTTGAGTTTTAATTCATCTCCTGAACCTTATTTCCATCAGTGCTTCTTCAATGTACAGATTGTACAGTAGGGGCGAAAGAATACATCCCCGTCTTAAGCCCTTTTTAATCCCAGCGTTTGCCGGCCGAAGTGGCCGCGCGGTTAAAGGCGCTGCAGTCTGGAACCGCAAGACCGCTACGGTCGCAGGTTCGAATCCTGCCTCGGGCATGGATGTTTGTGATGTCCTTTGGTTAGTTAGGTTTAACTAGTTCTAAGTTCTAGGGGACTAATGACCTCAGAAGTTGAGTCCCATAGTGCTCAGAGCCAATCCCAGCGTTTCGTTCTTGGTCGTCCTCTCTTCTCATTCCCTCTTGCATGTTGTACATATTTTAAATTACCAGTCACTCCCTATAGTTTACGCTATTTTCCTCGGTGTCCTGATTCTTCTTTAGTATTACTTACATTATCAACAACAACTTCAGAACTGCTTCCCTGGTGCCTTTACCTTTCCTAAGGCCAGACTGATTGTCATCTAACACATCCTCAATTTTCTTTTCCATTCTTCAGTATATTATTCTTGTCAGCAACTTGGATGCATCAGCTGCTAAGCTGATTGTACGATAATTCTCGCACTTGTCAGCTATTGCAGCCTTCGGAATTCAGTGGGTGATATTTTTCCGGAAGGTATATCTTCAGACTCATACATTATGCACACCAATGCGAATAGTCGTTTTGTTGCCACTTACCCCAATGATTTTAGAAATTCTGATGGAACTAAATTAGATTTATATTAATACCTTCAGCTGCTGACAGACGTTGGTATATATCAACGGGGACAGGTGAAAATGTCTGCCCCGACCGGGACTCGAACCCGGAATCTCCTGCTTACAGGGCAGACGCTCTATCCATCTGAGCCAACGATAGCACAGGGAATAGTGCGACTGCAGGGACTATCTCGCGCACGCCTCCCGCGAGACCCAAATTCTCACCTTGTATGTCCACACACTACATTCGTAGTGTCCCACCCCAACACTCTCATAACTCGTGGAAGACATTCTTACCAAGTCCCGTAAGAGTTCGGGGAATATGTGTGTATCCACACAGGAGAAGAAGGTCATGGCCGGTGTTGCCAGAACTATATACTTATATGGATATGGTGTCTGTTCATTCGGCCATGCCCGATAGAACAGACACCACATCCATATAAGTATATAATTCTGATGGAATGTTATCTATCCCTTCTGCCTTATTTGATATTAAGTCCTCCGAAGCTCTGTTAAATTCTGATTATAGTACTGGAGCCCCTATCTCTTCTAAACCGACACTTGTTTCTTCTTCTATCACATCAGACAAATCTCCGCAGTCATAGAGGCCTTCAGTGTCCTCTTTCCAACTATGCGCTCTCTCTCCTGCATTTAACAGTGGAATTCCCGTTACACACTTAATGTTACCACTCTTGCTTTTACGTTCACCGAAGATTATTTTGACTTTCCTATAAGCCGAGTCAGTCTTTCCAACTCTTATTCCTTTTCCTATTTCTTCATTTTTTCTTGCAGCCATTTCATCTTAGCTACCCTGCACTCCCTATATATTTCATTCCTCAGTGGCTTGTGTGTCTGTAATCCTGAATTTCCCTGAACATTTTTGTAGTACCTTCTTTCATCGATCAACTGAAATATTTCATCACCCATGGTTTTTTCCCGAGTTACCTTCTTTGTACCTGTGTCTTCCTTTCCAACTTCTGTGACTGCCCTTTTTAGAGATGTACATTCCTCTTCACCTGTACTGAATACAGAGATTTTCCGTATTGCTGTATCTATGACCTTCAAGAACTTCAAGCGTATCTTGTGATTCCTTAGTACTTCCGTATCTGACTTCTTTGTGTATTGATTCTTCCTGACTATTCTCTTCAGCTTACTCTTTATCACAACTAAATTGTTTCTGAGTCTATATCTGCTTCTTGGTACGCCTTACAATCCAGCAGGCAATCTGATTTCGGAATCTATGTCTGACCATGATGTAATCTGTCTCAAATTTTCTTGTATCACCCAGGCTTTTCCAAGTATACCTCCTCCTCACGTTACTCTTGAGCAGAGTATTCGCTATTAGAAGCTAAAATTCAGTACAGAACTGAATTACTTTCCTCCTCTTTCATTCCTCGTTCCAAGCTCGTATTCTCCTCTAACCTTTTCTTCTACTCCTTCCCCTAAAACACTATTCCAGGCTTTAGATTTTCACCTCCTTTTACTTACTGTATAACCCTTTCAATATCTTCACCTTTTTTCTCTAGCTCTTCATCTTCACCTGCTTGCAACGTCGGCATGTATACTTAAACTATCGTTGTCGGTGTTGATTTGCTGTCACTGAACTGTTAGCAGTAACACTCTGTTCTACCTTCCTATTCATAATGAATTCTACTCCCGTTATACAATTTTCTGCTACCGTTGGTATTAGCCTATACTCATCTGACCAGAAATCCTTGCCTTCTTTCCATTTCACTTCACTGCCCACGCCTACTACAGTAATATAACTATATATTCCAACTAGCTCTGCAGATGACGAAGAAATTGATGAAATGTATGATGAGATAAAAGAAATTATTCAAATACTGAAGGGAGACGAAAATTTAATAGTAATGGGTGACTGGAATTCGAGAGTAGGAAAAGGTAGGGAAGGAAACGTAGTAGATGAATATGGATTGGGGGGAAGAAATGAAAGAGGAAGCCGCCTGGTAGAATTTTGCACAGAGCATAACTTAATCATAGCTAACACTTGGTTCAAGAAGCCTGGTGATACTAAAAGGTATCAGATAGATTATATAATGGTAAGACAGATATTTAGGAACCAGCTTTTAAATTGTACGACATTTCCAGGGGCAGATGTGGACTCTGACCATAATGTATTGGTTATGAACTGTAGATTAAAACTGAAGAAACTACAAAAAGGTGGGAATTTAAGGAGATGGGACCTGGATAAACTGAAAGAACCAGAGGTTGTAGAAAGCTTCAGGGAGAGCATTAGGGAACGATTGACAAGAATGGTGGAAATAAATACAGTAGAAGTAGATTGAGTAGCTTTGAGAGATGAAATAGTGAAGGTAGCAGAGGATCAAGTAGGTAAAAAGACGAGGGCTAGTAGAAATCCTTGGGTAACAGAAGGAATATTGAATTTAATTGATGAAAGGAGAAAATATAAAAATGCAGTAAATGAAGCAGGCAAAAAGGAATACAAACGTCTCAAAAATGAGATCGACAGGAAGTGCAAAATGGCTAAGCAGGGATGGCAAGAGGCTGTAGAGGATTATCTCACTAGGGGTAAGATAGATACTGCCTATAGGAAAATTAGAGAGACCTTTGGAGAAAAGAGAACCACTTGTATGAATATCAAGATCTCAGATGGAAAACCAGGTCCAAGCAAAGAAGGAAAAGCAGAAAGGTGGAAGGAATATATAGAGGGTCTATACAAGGGCGATGTACTTGAGGACAATATTATGGAAATGGAAGATGATGTAGATGAAGATGAAATGGGAGATGTGATACTGCGTGAAGAGTTTGACAGAGCACTGAACAAGGACCCGAGAGTAGACAACATTCCATTAGAGCTACTGACAGCCTTGGGAGAGCCAGTCCTGAGTTTGACAGAGCACTGAACAAGGACCCGGGAGTAGACAACATTCCATTAGAACTACTGACAGCCTTGGGAGAGCCAGTCCTGACAAAACTCGACCATCTGGTGAGCAAGATGCATGAGACAGGCGAAATACCCTCATATATCAAGAAGAATATAATAATTCCAATCCCAAAGAAAGCAGGTGTTGACAGATATGAAAATTACCAAACTATCAGTTTAATAAGTCACTGCTGCAAAATACTAACACGAATTCTTTACAGTCGACCTCGGGGAAGATCAGTTTGGATTCCGTAGAAATATTGTAACACTTGAGGCAATACTGATCCTACGACTTATCTTAGAAGATAGATTAAGGAAAGGCAAACAAACATTTCTAGCATTTGTAGACTAGAGCAAGCTTTTGAAATATTGACTGGAATACTGTCTTTCAAATTCTGAAGGTGGCAGGGGTCAAATGCAGGGAAGTAAAGGCTATTTACAATTTGCACAGAAACCAGATGGCAAAACAACGGATGTTAGTCGAAGTAAAGAGGACATAAAATGTAGACTGGCAATGGCAAGGAAAGTGTTTCTGAGAAAGAGAAATTTGTTAACATCGAGTGTAGATTTAAGTGTCAGAAAGTCTTTTCTGAATGTATTTGTATGGAGTGTAGCCATGTACGGTAGTGAAACATGGACGATAAATAGTTTAGAAAAGAAGAGAATAGAAGCATTCGCAATGCGGTGCTACAGAAGAATGCTGAAGATTTGATGGGTAGATCACTTAACTAATGAGGAGGTATTGAATAGAATTGACGAAAAGAGGAATTTGTGGCGCAACTTGACAAGAAGAAGGAATCGGTTGGTAGGACATGTTCTGAGGCATCAATGGATCACCAATTTAGTATTGGAGGGCAGCGCGGAAGGTAAAAATCGTAGAGGGAGTCCTAGTGAGGAATACACTAAGCAGATTCGGAAGGATGTACTTTGCAGCAGATACTCGGAGGTGAAGAGGCTTGCACAGGATAGAGTAACATGAAGAGCTACATCAAACCAGTCTCTGGACTGAAGACTACAACAATAACAATCTCACTGGCACACACAGCCAATGAAACTAACCCACTTCGCATTAACTGCGAAGGGAAGGTAACTGTAAATGAACCTGATTATTGAACATGCTGCCGGAATGAGTCTGCTAGAAAAATATTAGTACCAAGTGACTGTTTCAGTATATATTATTTCATAATAATCGATGCTTATTTCTTTCACGCAGTTGGTTAATAGGAAACTTGAAGTTATAGCTTATCGGCTTATAATTAGAATACCACTGCAGTATATGAATCGCCTGAAACCGCGTGATCCTGTCCGTTTGCTGATTGAAACTGTGCCAAACAGTTTCACTGACACTACTATCTTCACAGATCCAGCAGTTGGAGAGGTCTCTCTTACCGCGTATACTAATTACCACAATTGATTTACTCATTTACTTTAAAGAACTTTAAATCGCAGTCACGGTTTCATTCCCAATAACAATACGAAAGTTTCGAGGTCAGAGAGGATGGCGAATAGGAAACGGACATAGAGAAGGGGACGAGGAAATCGACGTAGAGAGGTGTAGGAGGAGATAGGCAGAGAGAGGGGAGAGGAGGTGAAGGGTAGATACAGGTGGGAGGAGAGGGACAGGAAGAGTGGAAGTGAAGTCGGGGATAGGCAGGAATAGGAGATAAGCAAAGAGAGGGAGAAGGAGGTGGTGAACAGAGAGAGGGGGGAGGAGCTCAGGACACATATCCGATTCCCATAAGCATTTATCAATTGCGAAGCACTGCTAGGTTCTCTAGTTAAATCTTATACCGGACCCGGATTTCTGCTTAAATAATTTTGTGGTGATAATACGAGGGTAATACCAAAAGTAAGGTCTCCTATTTTTTTATAAGTACAGAACTCTGTTTGCGTGGCAGTTGGTCACAATGTTATGAAGAGTGCTTAACGCGCTGTGTGTAAACATGCGCACGACGGGCGTAGGCACACAATCTTGGCTCGGCAGCCATTGAGAATGGAGCTCCCGTTGGATGTTACCGCCAAGTGCGAATTGCACGCGGTTATTCGGTTTTTGAACGCAAAGGGCACTGCGATGATTGAAATCCATCGCCAATTGACGGAAGTGTATGTGAGTCGTGCATGGATGTCAAAAATGTTCGTAAGTGGTGTAGAGAGTTTGCAGTTGGTCGGCCCGAACTCACGACGAATAAAGGAGCGTGAGACCGTCAATTTCTGAGGAGACAGTGTTGAAAGTTGAGAAAAGAATGCATAAAGATCGGTGCATCTCCCTGGTTCCTGAGGTTTCCTGAAGCACCGCTCACAGATTTTTAAGGGAAACATTGAACTACCTGACGTTGTGCGCAAGATGGGTGCTACGCATGCTGACTGAGGACCACATGCAGCAAAGAGTTGATGCTTCCCGCGCATTTCTTCAACGCATTGCAGTCGAACAGGCTTTCTGGACTCAATTGTCAGGGTGACGAAACCTGGGCATACCACTCTACACCTGGGACAAGGCAAAAATCACGCCAGTGGCGTCATCCTTCTTCGCCAAAGCCGCGGAAATTCAAACAAACACAGTCTGCCGGTAAAGTCATGACAACCGTTTTTTGGGATCGGAAAGGGGTATTGTTGATCGACTTTATGCCCACTGGGACCACAATTAACGCTGAGAGGTACTGAGAGACTCTGAAAAAACTCAAACGGGCAATTCAGAACCCGAGAAGAGGGATGTTGAGTCCCCATGACAAAGCTCGCCCACATATCGCTCGGCAAATCTTTGCTCCCCTGCAACAGTTTCAGTGGAACACAATCACACACTCACCCTATAGTCCGGACTTGTCGCCCAGTGACTGTCACCTGTTCCCCAGGTTAAAAGAACATTTGGCCGGAAAGCGATTCAGCTCCGACGACGAGGTGGAAGGAGAGGTTCATAACTTTCTGAACAGCATGGCGGCGACCTGGTATGACATGGGCATACAAAAACTGCCACAGCGTCTACAAAAATGCATCGACAGAAATTGTGATTATGTCTAAATATAGCTAAATGTTCAAGCTGTAAACTGATGTAAACCACTTTAGAAATAAACTGGTCATGTACTTACAAAAAATATGAGACCTTACTTTTGGGATTACTCTCGTACTAACGTGTGAGGAAGCAGATGGAGAAGAGACAGGACGGACGAGGCGGTGATAGAGGGGAGAAAGTATTAGAAGGGGAAGGTAAGTTAGGAAAGAGATTTAAAGTTTTCCTGATTATTTTCATTAAATCACATTTAGTGTCTACCATCAGGGATTTAGTTGACTTTGAATACTTTAAAACTCTGAGATGCAGTTTGTCTGTTATTCGTACTGGTCATTGTGTGAAGTAGGCAGCGAGAATGAACACTGTGGCGAGCAAAAATATTTTTGTCTACATGTTTTTGGGACCAAAAATCAGACCACACGCCTGGATGCTACAGATAAATTTACCATCCTCTCTGGAGTCTCACGGTGAAATACAGCGAAGATTCAGACACACAGGTGTGCAATATATACGATACGTGCATTAGCGGTGAAGCCGTGGTTAGAGGGTTGAATTGCAGTAGCTTCGACGCGTAACCCGTGCAGAAAGCTGTAGCAAAATTACAGTAAGGCCTGCAGAGGTTTGACGCTTGATGGAGGGTCGGGTAGTTGACCCTCTTTACAAAATAAAATTTAACCCTCCTGTGCTTAATTAGACGGAAAGATCTATTAATATTCGATTACACTATTGACAAAAACTCCCTGTGGACAGTGCGAACCGTAAAACAACATAAAACTAGCAGACGATAGGTTTTATCCTGTCGAACGCACGATCGAAGTCCACAGATATCGTCGCTGCTCGCATTTTACACGTTTCCGCAAGGGCGATAACGTCACGGTATTCACTTAACGCCGAGGAGATGTTGCTTCGCACCCCTAGGCAAGCCTGATCAGGGGATATTGTCCTGGATATCGCCAGCTTGAGACGAGACGCTAGTAGTCGTGCAAAGATTTTATAGTCGGTGTTTAGCATAGTGAGAGGCCGATATTGATTAACACTACGGCTCCCCGCCATCTTCGGAATTGGAAGAAGAAAGCTCGTCACAAAATCCGACGGTAGGCGCATGTCCGGACGCATCGCCTCATTGTACATCGACACCAACTGTGGCATCATCATGTCCACGAATTCTCGATAAAACTCTAGCGTAATCCCATCCGGCCCTGGTGATTTAAGGGCCGCTCCTTTTGTTAGTGCCACCTTTATATCGGCTTCTGTGAGTGGCTCCATAAGCGCTGCCTTATCCGTCTCTGTCAGTGTCGTTTGCAGATGTTGCAGTATCTCGTCCCCCACCCTACGGTCCGTCGGTGTACCGACATAGAGGTGGCGGAAATGCTCTAAAATTCATTTGCAATGTCCTGTTGTGTTGTCAGTTGACGACCATCTAAACCGTGGAGCACTGTTACCAATGCCCGGCGGTAACGTTTATGTTCCCGCGACGCATGATGCATCGAGGTACGTTCCCCAGTGATGGTGTCGAGACATCTTGCCCGTATGGGGATGCCACCCAGTCGTCGTCGCGTGATCGATAGGATGTTCTGCAGACGGCACCTGGAAGGACAGCTCACGAAGCATGGTGTAAAAATAATCAAGAGTGTCTCTTTGCCATCTCGTCTTATCCCGACTATACTGTATTAGAGCTCTTATTATTGCCGGCTTAGTACACTCGAGCCACCATTGAAGCACGGAGGTATATGTTGGTAGACGGCGTTGACATGTGGCCCATACCTCCTCGACTCTCAGACGACATTCGGGGTCCGCCAAAAGTGACGAATTGAACTTCCATGTCCCGCGGCTTCTTCACACACTTTGCCTAGGGAGTTATATGGTACAATTGTAAGCCAGGTGATCAGTAAATGCCGCAGGCCATCGTTCCGCGTCGACCACCTTATCCTGCAGGCCAACCGAAACATATATTCGATCGAGTCTGCCGCCGAGTGACTGGTAAAAAAAGTATATCCCTCACGGTTCCTATGAATCGTGTCCCAGGTGTCGCTTAACTCCAGATCCCGGCATAGCACATGCAATTCACGACAGGTATTGTAATGTGGAGTCTGGTCTTTTTGGGTTTAAAACACAATTGAAGTCACCACCTATAAGGAAATTATCGAATCTGCCGGTAAATAGGGGCACAATCTCTTCCGAATAATATCACGCACGCGCCCGTCTCTTGTCCGTGCCGGAAGGGGCATAAACATTGAGAATGCGAATTCCATTAACAGTTACCACCAGTTCTCGTGCCGAAGGTAGATAAGCCAGGTCGCGAACCGGAATCCCGTCCCGGACCAATATCGCCGTTCCACTGCCGTTGTTCGAGTGCGGCGGGGTGTAGGAGATGTATCCATGTACTTCCTGGAACTCAGGAATGTAAATTTCCTGCACCAACAGTATACCCACATCCGACGCGTATATCATGTCCCCAAACAACTGCTGTTTCACGGGCGATCTAATGGTATTTACATTCACTGTCCCTATTCTGTATGCCTGAGGTCGCGTAGCTGTCATCTCCACATGATGTTAAAATGACAATGTGTCACCGTATCAATAATCCCTTTGCACATCCGCAGAGGTTCCCCCGAGGAACGTGTCCCTGCGGCAATAGAATGGTCCGCATCGGTGACCTCGTCGTCCTGCTCATACCAGCTGATATTATTGGGGTGTTCCAAATTTTCCTGTGCGGCACTGATGTGTGGCATCTGTTGTTCTTTCGCAGCTTTAGACTCCATCGCAGAAGGTGTAGCAGGCAGGCCCCTGTGCGGATGCGTCGTCTGAACGACATGACATCTTTTCACTGTCCGCATTCATATGCTCTGCGACATCCGAAGCTCGTGGTTCCAAGTCAGAGACGTCCATAGTGTTAGGCTCATCTGGGCTCCCAAGAAGAGAAGGGAGCGTCTCCGCAGAGTTTAGTCGGCGCTTCTTGCGGCGCTTTGGCTAGCGTTGTTTGCGGGCCCTAACCTCGGCCTCTGGTGTTGGCGAATCTTGCATCTCCTGCGTTCCCGCCGCCGCCACAGCGACCTGGGGCCCTTCCACTTCAGCTTCCATGCCTATTGTGATGCTGTCATCCTCTTTATGCACCACCTGTAGTGTCTGAGATTGGCTGTTGGTCGGAGCCATTCCTTCTTCAGTGGGGTCCGAAGGCGCCTCAATCAACTGCGTCGTCGGTTCGATAGTGCGCTCCGACCTCGGCGTCACCTCCCCGCGATGCGCCGTCACGTAAGTCATCGGCAGTGACGCTGGTGTAGTCGGATTCTGGAAGTCTCCGCTGCGGAGTTGTACGAGTCTCCTCTGCATACACGCCGATCGAAGGTGTGCTTCACCAAAACACCCGGAGCATGTCCGGGGCTGTCCATCATAGATGACAATAGCTCTACAGCCGCCGATGTTTATGTGCGATGGCACATGTTTCGTAAGGGCAATTCGCAGCTGTCGGACACCACTGAGCACTGGATACGTGCTAAAACATGCCCAACGTTCGGCCGTATGACTAATAACTCTGCCATATGGCTGGAGTGATTCACTGACCAATGATTCGGGTACCTCGAAAGGCAGCTCGAAGATTCGAATCGTACGCACGCCCAGGCCCGAATGAGCGACTAAAACTTCGCCAATATGACCATCGGAGTGTCGGAACTGGAATCCTCGTTTGGCGGCTTCAATGATCCTATCGCATGCTGCGTCGTCAATCATCTTTACGTAAGGAGTGCTGATCACGATTGATAAATGAATTCCAATAATCTCCGTGTAATTAAGATGCACTTCGTCCCTCAAGAAACGTTCGATTTCGAAAGCTTTCGGTCTTTCATACTCGTTACAGAACGTGAACTGTATCGTGGTTTTTCGGAAATTGTGTGCCATTGCGTTCAATTCAAACAGTAACACACGCGAGTGACGACGGTGTAAACACCGCTTCTTCCGCGAACGTTCGCAGCCTGGACGTAAACAAGTCCGAGCTGCTCCGCGGCTAAAGGAGGACTGCCACTAGACCACGTAGCCAAACGATCTAAGCAAAACAAACTTATCTATAAAATAAGTGGCTTACAAGACTTTCTTTGAAACTATTTTTCATTACCAGTAAATCCCCCAGATTCTTTAAAGAATCGAACTACTATGTATAAGTCTGATTATTTTACAAATGAATCAATGTGTTAAACATTTGACTTTAAGAATGTATTCCAAAATAATGTTTAGGAAAGATTTGGAGCTGTGCTTAAAGTTCGTTGAAAATCTCTAAGTGCCTCAGTGTGAAACCCTGGATGAATATAGTCTGGGTAATTTGTACTGCATTTTAAGGAAAAGCTTGATTTTCACACATATAAATGTTAACGACGTGATATATCCTGAACTATGTGTCGCACAATGATATAATTTTGCAGGCACATTCAAAAATGGTTCAAATGGCTCTGAGCACTATGGGACTCAACTGCTGTGGTCATTAGTCCCCTAGAACTTAGAACTACTTAAACCTAACTAACCTAAGGACATCACAAACATCCATGCCCGAGGCAGGATTCGAACCTGCGACCGTAGCAGTCGCGCGGTTCCGGACTGCGCGCCTAGAACCGCGAGACCACCGCGGCCGGCGCAGGCACATTCCATGATATATGTAGATACTATCTGCAAGTGTATTGCAGATAGAGTCTGTAGTAGAGAAGGAATAAATTAAAGCGTGGTGTCTGATGTTGACGCCAGACTGCACGATCAGCGAAAATATATTAAGCGGTATTTAGTTGGATGGGGGGAGGGGATTGGGGCAGCTATAAAATATTTCGTAAAGGTTTGAAATTATGTGTAAAATTTGTTTTAAGTGTTCTCATTGTCATACACTGGATGAGTATCTTGCTAGCATTTGCGAGCCATCAGTCTAGCAGCCTCAAGACAACTCATCTTACTACGTTAAACTTTTAACATAAGATTTTTCGCGAAATCATGGAATTCGAGTTTTTTTGCGCCTGTAATCCGTTAGAGATACAATCAGTAACTCGTACCGAGATCCGGGATAGTGGTTTCATAATACAGATCATTTGTCTGCCTGTGACATTTGTCTGTTTAAGATAAACAGCTGAAATAGAGTATATGCAAAGAAGAGAGACGTCTTACGTCACGTGTTCGTTTTGCCTGCGCGAGAGCCTTATGGAGAGGACTCACTATACTCCAATGGCAGAAGCTCCAAGAGAGGAGCAGAGCGTAATAGAGAGTTATATCTTCATAATTCCGCAGTGAACGTTCCAAGAAGAGTTAGGCAACGTGTTGTTTCCTCTAACAGACATCTTACGAAATGACCACGAGGGAAAAACCAGAGAAACTGGATTTCATACCAAGTCTTTTCCTCAATCGTTTTCCCACGCACCATTCGCGAATGGACCAGGAAGTGTGATGAAACGATGTTGGTACCTCAAGTAACCTCCGCCACAAAACGTAACGTGGCTTGCGGTGTTTGGATGTACCAGCTGGCGCATACGATGGCTCGCTTGTAAGTGAAATGAAATTCCATTGTTTCACAAATCCGTGCAGTTGTGCCTCCTGTCTCGCTTATTTTTTATGAATCGAGCGTAATTTGGTAACTGTCGATTGTTGTCCTGGCTGTCGTGCCAGAGTGCGTTCCATATTAACAGAAAGCGGGCACACTCAGCGTTACTCTTGTCTGTTTCCGATGAATCCTTTCAGTCAGTCGTTAGCTACGGTGTCCCTGAAGATATTCTTCAGCCGGCTGAAATAGCCGTGCGGTTCTAGGAGCTGCAGTCTGGAACCGCGAGACCGCTACGGTCGCAGGTTCGAATCCTGCCTCGGGCATGGATGTGTGTGATGTCCTTAGGTTAGTTAGGTTTAAGTAGTTCTAAGTTCTAGGGGACTACTGACCTCAGAAGTTGAGTCCAATGGTGCCCAGAGCCATCTGAACCATTTTTGATATTCTTCACAGACAGGGATGAAACGCCGGGAATTATAAGAGAAAATACCGCGATATAGGTACTGTATCAGATCTGCAACTATGCTTCCGCCATTTTTTTTCTCAAAGTTCGAGTATTTATTGTGAAAAACTTACAAAACTTTACGATTCAAAGTAATGGCTCGTTGGCCACGACTTTCTTCAATCTTTTGGTCCTTATACAAATGCCGTGGCGTGAGAGCGTGGGCGTCTTTGGAGGAGATCGATGGAGCGATCGAATTTCACACCTGCTCATATGGTCGGAGGTGCTTGTCAGCTGGGACGCGTGCCATTGATCGAAGAAGGTGGCAGTGGAAGGGGCAAATGTCTAGAGAATATGACGAGGGGTACGACTTTCCATTTTAACGTTTTCACGGATTTTGAGACGTGTCGAGCACTGTCAAGCTGAAAAGTCGCCTTTTCATGTCTATTTCTGTGTTATGACCGTTTGTCTGTCAGTGCTGACTGAAACGCATCAAGTGTTTTGGATAACGGCTTTCTGTGATTGTTACCGTCGGTTTCAGTAGCTTCGAGAACATTCTCGCTTCTACCGCCGTGACAGACTTCGACGTCAAAATCACCGTTGTCTGGAACCGCGCGACCGCTACGGTCGCAGGTTAGAATCCTGCCTCGCGCATGGATGTGTGTGATGTCCTTAGGTTAGTTAGGTTTAAGTAGTTCTAAGTTCTAGGGGACTAATGACCACAGATGTTAAGTCCCATAGTGCTCCGAGCCATTTGAACCATTTGACAAATCGCCTAATATTTTTATGGTGTTATGTTTACAAATACCTGAGCTTATTGCATGGTACTTGCGTCCAACCATCTGCACCACTAACTGCCGCTACTGCCATCTAGTACAAAACGGTGGAACCCAAGTTGTCGACCTAATAGCACGAAGAAGTTAGCAACTTTCACAGTTACAGTTGTGAAGGTTTCCCCTGTTCCCATCATTTAACTATAGAGTTAGTGAAAGCATGCTTATACCATTGTAAGCAGCAGGTTGTCAGCCCGTGTGGAAACAGAGTAGGGGGTTGCGCAGAGCTTGCAGAGGGGGTCCCTCTCTTCCTGCCCCTGCATTGCGTGACTGCCGCTGCGGTTGCAGCAGAACGCACTTGCGGCTAGCGTGCGGGCAGGGCCGTGCAGAATGCATGACGCACTAATCCGTGCCACTGCACTGGCCGTCCAGCCACAAGCCGCAGGGGGCTCACTCCCTACTCCAGCAAAGTCTCCGGAACAGTATTCATACCGAAAGTTTCCACCAACAATTAGTACATTTCTCCAGTCTCATTTTATTGCCAGAACTCGTGGAAGAATATTTAATTTATTCACAGCTGGAAAAAAGAAACTTTTCACTTGATCTATTTTACGAGGGTCACTCCAAAAGAAATGCACACTATTTTTTTTAATCAATCTTTTATTCTACATGTTTGAAAGTTTGACAGTGTGTAGATACATCCCTTAGGAACAATATTTTAATTTCTCCACATAATTTCCATCCCTCTCAACTGCCTTACGCCATCTTGGAACCAGCGCCTGTATACCCGCACGGTAAAATTGTGGACCAACCTGTTGGAGCCACTGTTTGGCAGCGTGCACAAGGGAGTCATCATCTTCAAACCTAGTTCCACGAAGGGAGTCTTTCAGTTTCCCAAAGAGATGATAGTCACATGGAGCCAGGCCAGGACTGTAAGGCGGGTGTTTCAGTGTTGTCCATCCGAGTTTTGTGATCGCTTCCATGGTATTCTGACTGACATGTGGCCGTGCATTGTCGTGCAACAGCAATACATCCTTCTTTTGCCGATGTGGTCGAACACGACTCAGTAGAGCTTAAAGTTTCTTCAGTGTCGTCACATATGCATCAGAATTTATGGTGGTTCCACTTGGCATTATGTCCATAAGCAAGTTTCCTTCGGAATCGAAAAACACCGTAGCCATAAATTTTCCAGCTGAAGGTGTGGTTTTGAATTTTTTTTCTTGGGTGAATTTGCATGATGCCACTCCATTTACTGCCTCTTCCCCTCTGGTGAAAAATGATGGAGCCATGTTTCATCACCTGTCACAATTCTTCCAAGAAATTCATCTCCACCTTTCTCGTACTGTTCCAAAAGTTTGCTGCATGCCGTTTTTCTTGTTTCTTTGTGAGCCACTGTCAACATCCTGGGAACCCACCTGACACAAAACTTTTTTACCGCCAACACTTTCAGTATTCTGCAAACACTTCTTTCCCCTATCCCAACGTAGCGTGACAATTCTTTCACTGTGATGCGTGTGTCAGCAGTCATCAATTCGTTAACTCTTTGCACATTGTCTGGAGTGTGTGCAGTGCGAGGCCTGCCGCTGCGAGGACAATCCTCAATATTTCCGTGCCCACTTTCATCACGTAACCTGCTTGCCCACCGACTAACTGTACTGCGAACGACAGCAGCATCTCCATACACCTTTTTCAACCTCTTGTGGAAGTTTCCCACTGTGTCGTTTTCACAGCACAGGAATTCTATGACAGCACGTTGCTTCTGACGAACGTCAAGTGTAGCAGCCATCTTGAAAACTTGCTGCGACGGCGCCCCTCACGAGAACAGGTTGAACTAAGTTTGAAAACAAGCGGGAAGGATGTATCTACACACTGTAAAACTTTCACACTTGCAGAATGAAAACTGTATTTTTACAAAAATACTGTGCATTTCATTTGGAGTAACCCTCGTAACACAGGCTAAAGCCAACAACTAGTCATTGGCTACTGATAAATAGAAACCAGTTTAGCTAGTACAATAATACACTCCTGGAAATGGAAAAAAGAACACATTGACACCGATGTGTCAGACCCACCATACTTGCTCCGGACACTGCGAGAGGGCTGTACAAGCAATGATCACACGCACGGCACAGCGGACACACCAGGAACCGTGGTGTTGGCCGTCGAATGGCGCTAGCTGCGCAGCATTTGTGCACCGCCGCCGTCAGTGTCAGCCAGTTTGCCGTGGCATACGGAGCTCCATCGCAGTCTTTAACACTGGTAGCATGCCGCGACAGCGTGGACGTGAACCGTATGTGCAGTTGACGGACTTTGAGCGAGGGCGTATAGTGGGCATGCGGGAGGCCGGGTGGACGTACCGCCGAATTGCTCAACACGTGGGGCGTGAGGTCTCCACAGTACATCGATGTTGTCGCCAGTGGTCGGCGGAAGGTGCACGTGCCCGTCGACCTGGGACCGGACCGCAGCGACGCACGGATGCACGCCAAGACCGTAGGATCCTACGCAGTGCCGTAGGGGACCGCACCGCCACTTCCCAGCAAATTAGGGACACTGTTGCTCCTGGGGTATCGGCGAGGACCATTCGCAACCGTCTCCATGAAGCTGGGCTACGGTCCCGCACACCGTTAGGCCGTCTTCCGCTCACGCCCCAACATCGTGCAGCCCGCTTCCAGTGGTGTCGCGACAGGCGTGAATGGAGGGACGAATGGAGACGTGTCGTCTTCAGCGATGAGAGTCGCTTCTGCCTTGGTGCCAATGATGGTCGTATGCGTGTTTGGCGCCGTGCAGGTGAGCGCCACAATCAGGACTGCATCCGACCGAGGCACACAGGGCCAACACCCGGCATCATGGTGTGGGGAGCGATCTCCTACACTGGCCGTACACCACTGGTGATCGTCGAGGGGACACTGAATAGTGCACGGTACATCCAAACCGTCATCGAACCCATCGTTCTACCATTCCTAGACCGGCAAGGGAACTTGCTGTTCCAACAGGACAATGCACGTCCGCATGTATCCCGTGCCACCCAACGTGCTCTAGAAGGTGTAAGTCAACTACCCTGGCCAGCAAGATCTCCGGATCTGTCCCCCATTGAGCATGTTTGGGACTGGATGAAGCGTCGACTCACGCGGTCTGCACGTCCAGCACGAACGCTGGTCCAACTGAGGCGCCAGGTGGTAATGGCATGGCAAGCCGTTCCACAGGACTACATCCAGCATCTCTACGATCGTCTCCATGGGAGAATAGCAGCCTGCATTGCTGCGAAAGGTGGATATACACTGTACTAGTGCCGACATTGTGCATGCTCTGTTGCCTGTGTCTATGTGCCTGTGGTTCTGTCAGTGTGATCATGTGATGTATCTGACCCCAGGAATGTGTCAATAAAGTTTCCCCTTCCTGGGACAATGAATTCACGGTGTTCTTATTTCAATTTCCAGGAGTGTGCATATGAGTATTTCGCTCCAATAAACACTATCGGCTAAAGAAATGTTCTCTGCAAGTTGGGAAG
Source organism: Schistocerca nitens (assembly GCF_023898315.1). Classification (NCBI taxonomy): domain Eukaryota; kingdom Metazoa; phylum Arthropoda; class Insecta; order Orthoptera; family Acrididae; genus Schistocerca; species Schistocerca nitens. Next base: position 814,826,199 of record NC_064614.1, read on the forward strand.
GTGGGTAGGTTCGTAGCATTTTTCCATAATTTCAATGAACACAACAGATACACATATCAATAATACATTCACCTTCACTATTTGCAACAGCCTGCCAGTGCTAGGGTAACTTCTCGACTCTGCGACCTTATAGATCAAGTGGTGTTGAGGAAAAGACCTTGTCGAGCCCCTTTCGGAGTGAACTTTCATCCGGAAAGGAAGTTGCTTGAAGGTTGTTCGATAGAGAATACAAAAGGTTGAAATCTGAGGGTGCAAGATTAGGTGATGATCTAGCAACCCTACACCTCTATAGAATTTTTCGTCAGTATAGCAGAATGTGGGCGGGCGTTATCACTTCGCGTAATCTTAGGGTAGCTGTTCTTGGATTGCGTCTGCGAGACATCTCTGTTGTTGACAATACATCATCAGTGGTTGTTACACCTCTGGGAAGCAATCTGTGGTACACTGCATCACATCGTCGCTCTTCCACCAGATGAATAACATTATCTTCCGTGGATCACACAGGTCTTTGTACAAGAAGTTGCTGCCTTGTTTTGGCTCGACCATGCCTTTCTTTTCCTTATGTTAGCACAAGGACACGATTTCGCGTCAACAGTAACGATACAGTATGGGAATGGTAGATGATTGTAGGTGTTGTTCACGAGCCAATTGTTGACGAGCAAGGAGATATGCACATACGCCACCCGCAGAGTTTTTTAATTTTGGTTAAGAGCATACGATACCTATACACCAGATTTTTTAACCTTCCACATTTCGTGTAATCGTCGTATGATGGTGGACTTGTCACAGTTCATCACATATGCTAGTTCTCGATAGACTGACGAGGATCATTGTGAATTAATGCGTTTAAATTTTCTTCATCAAACACCGAAATCTTCTTGGTCATGGAAAGTCACTAACGTCAAAATGATCCTCCTTAAAACGAGAAAACCATTTTTTTGCCGTACTCTGTCCAGTAGCATTATCCTCAAACAAGGCGCAAATGCTTCTGGTTGCCTCCACTGCTGTCACCCCTCTACTCAAAAAGGAGAACACTTCAGAAATGTTCCGATTTCTCCCCCTGGCTCTCTACTTTCTAGCATCCACAGCTCCACTCACTATCTCCAAATGATAAAATGACAACATCTTAACTCAGATAGCAACTAAAAATAAAAAATGACAGTCGATAAATAAGCCCATAACAACCGGAATACAACCTGCAAAAAAGAAAAAAAAAGCACACTCATCACTCATAATGTTAATCAGCTTAAAAGGACTGCCGTACTGTGACAGTGTGTCTGATGAAGGATACTTGTCCTTTCGAAACTCGTCTGATTAATGTGATCAATTTTGAGGAGATCAGTGTTATAACTGAGAAGCTGCAATGAGCAAAATGATAACTTTATGATATAATATCTTTGTCAGAATGGGTGAACAAATTGGAAATTTGTGGTACGGTCTCATGGGACCAAACTGCTGAGGTCATCGGTCCCTAAGCTTATACATTACTTAAACTAACTTACGCTAAGGACGACACACACACACCCATACCTGAGGGAGGATTAGAACCTCCGATGGGGGGAAGCCGTGCGGTCCGTGACAAGACGCCCCAGACCGTTCGGCTACCCAGCGCAGCCAATGGGTGAACAAAAAAATATTGTACGCTGGGTGGTAAGCCAAACTAGGTTATGTTGTCGTTAACAGTGTCGCCTTGTATGTAGGAAGATGGTGGCTCTAATCTCCAACAGCCATCCTGATTTAGGTTTTCCATGATTTTCGTTGAAACGTATCTGATACTATGGGGGAAATTATGTATTTAGCCGCTTGATTCTAGTAATGATTCAATGGAAGGGTCGCCTGATGCCTGAAAATCAATAATTAATACTACATAAATGAACATGTTCTATGACCTTTAGCCTGACTGGAATTCGTCTGTTATTTAAAAGAAGATTTATACTACGGAACTGTCATAAGAAACAATGTCCCTCACATCGAAGTATGACTTACGGCTTTGGTGTGTTGTCTATATTCAAGTGACAGGGGGTTCACTAACTACTGAATTGAAATCTAGAGGAATTCGATTACTACATACTTATTTCAAAACAATCTACGAGGAAAAAGCTAAAAATGACCAAGAAAAGCATGATGTGTGAAACTGACTGAGTTACAAGTAACACACATACGGTGGTCCACAAGGTCTGGGAAACACAATAAAAAAAGAGGCGTTACTTCAGGAGATCGTGACTTAGTAGGCTTTAATGGTGTAGAAGAAATGATTGCGTAACCCTTGTTATTACGGAGAGGTAACACAGGCACCTGAATTAATATGTGCATTGGGAAAGTAGCAAGCAAGTCGTGGTAACTCACCATACATTGTAACAAACGTTGAGTCCCGAATCCAAAATAACTGAAGTGATAAAATTAAGAATCAGAACTACGACTGTGAAATGACTATAATGTGGTCGCAGGGTTCCTACATTTGACCTGTGCCAACACCGCTGAGAGAACACTCACCATTTTGGCTGCAGCCTTGGATCTCGAACGAACACCAACTGCTCTCCATCGATTTCGGAACTTTCTCTGCCAAGGGACAGGCTGTTTGTGCTGTCCTTATCATTTCATCATCATCATCATCATCATCATTCGTGACACTAAACAGATTATGCTGTGCACAAAATTGGACTGTGAAAAAATTGGGACTTTGTACGGGAGCTGATGACCACGGAGTTGAGCATCCCACAAACCAAACATCATCATCATCATTATCATCGATTTTGGAACCGGAAAACTGGAGTTCTGCACCGACCTCCGACACCGAAAGTTCTCTCCACCCCTCTCTGAAACCGAATGCTCTCTGTACATATCTCTGACACCGAATGTTCTCCACACTTTTCGTTTTCTTAACTATGGTATCTCATCAAAACTAATTCCGCCAAAAACCCGAGTTAGACAACCAGGGCTTGTACTTACATGTTAAGAGTGAAAATTTGACACACAACTCCTCTGCCTTCGTCTTATGAGTCTCAGAAAGAGCCACGCCACATATTTGCGGCCAATGGGATCCTTGGGCGTTAGACTAGAGACATGAGCAAATGTTCGTTTCTTCACCTACCATTCAGACTATTTTCGAAACCATCGTAAGTTAACGTCGGAAATTCCCACGATTCTCGTAAAGATCTGTGGTGTCGCCGAGTCTGGCGAGGGCGTAACTTCCCATTTAAACAGCAGAGGGTCAGTTCTCGACTCGCTCTGGCACGTTGCTCGTGGGCTAAACCGTCATACTGTAATCTGTCTCATTCCTTCTGTAGCCATACTAGCTGCAGGAGGTGTAGCTCCCCAGTTAATTACAAGGCTGTCCGCAACTGCATATTCTGCTACACGTACTGTACGGCTAAACGTACACGGCTGCCACATCTGGCACAAAAACAGCCCAAACCTCGATAGACATCGTGTCTAATTGAACTTGGATGACAGACATTATTACATCACAGCACACTGTTTCAACTTTATGCGAGAGCTTATAAATCGTAGTGGGTGACGAGTGGTGGTGTGGCAATCTCCCTGCAATCCATGACCAGACCTTCCAAGTGGGTGAGGGGTCTGGAGAATGTGCTGGTCCGGACGGCAGTCGAACAACCTCTGTACTGAGGTAACTCAAGAGAGCGCGGCGCTGGCTATGTGTGGTCGTGCGTTATTTTGTGAAAAGATCATATCACACAGGCCTCCGACGCCCTTAAAAGAAGACACTTTCTGACCAAGTTTCCAGCAATATAAACGAGAAGTGACCATGATGTGTATCCAGTGGCACTCCATGCCATCACACCACATACCTTAGCAGTATATCTATGACAAATGCAGTCTGGCAGCGTTAGTTTTGGTCGGAGCCTCCAGATACGCATATGTCCACCATGATTCCATACGAAGATCTGTGACTCGTTTGGGAAGACGACTTGGTGCAACTCCCGTTTCCAGTGTTGTCACTGGGTGTACCACAAGTGGCGTGCCCCCATCTTCTACAGAGGCAAGGAAAGTCGCATAAATGGCCGCTGTGCTGGCAGTTCATGGTGATCGAGACGCCGTCGCGCTGTCCGTGCGGAAACTTGTCTTGCTGAAACGAAGCCCACTTCTTGACTTAAGGAACGTGCAGTGGCTGCACGGTTCTGCATTACCGAGTGAACATTATGTCTGCCCTCTCGGGCGCTAGTCGCATTGTGCCATTGAGATCCTGCATTGCCTCAAGTATGGCCCTCCTGAAACAATTAATTTCATATTCGCATGTGAGTCGTGAGAATCCGACCAAAGTCAGAAACAATATTGCGGTAGAATAAACTGCAGTTTCGAAAGGCTAAATTCCGCTAGTGTCAAATACATACACACGCTGGTACATGTTTCTGCTTCTCACAAGAAGCCAAACACGAACCTCTCACAACCAAACAGCCCACAAATGCGATATCTGAATGAAAAACCCAGTGTATAATCCTTCCTTATATTCAGAATGTAGACAGGTTTGTTTTGTCTTCTTTGAGCTTTGCGCTGAAATGCTAATATCTGCCTATCCAAGAGTTTAGTATACTTCGCACCAATTTGACGTTTGTTACATTCCGTATTCATGGGGTTGACATATTAAGGCCAGCGGGATATATTTAACTGAGGTACGGCTTTCCAGACAAATTCAGGCACTGAATCAATATTACTTTTTCTTTTTCAGTGTTACAGCCTGTTACCTGAGAAACGATAATAAGAGATACAGTTCACATTTTCATGGATAACAATAAATATATACAGAGTGTAACGGTTATAAGTGCAGATATTTTTATATGTGATACCTTAATGTGTACATAGATCAATGCGTTAGTTGCTTTTTTACTGCATCGAAGAGTCTTCACACAAACAGGTCATACACTTTACGACTTGATGTTTTCTGCAAGGTCACAACGGCGCCACTAAGTATACTATGTCTGTCACTATAGACTACCTGTTTTGCGTCCACACTTCAACATCTGACCTGCTGCCCAGGTGAAAATAAGCATTAATGGTTTGTTCTCGTCACATGTATTTAGAGGTATTAACCAACCTAAAAACATTTGCTCCTAATAGCTATAACTATTATTCTGCAAATGAAGTAAATACTGATGTTCACAACAACAACAATGTCTGCTCTTATACCCACTACACCCTCTGTATTAATTACTTCTTCCTTGTATTTATTAAAAAATTGTTCACATTACAAAACGCTAATAATGTAACAACCTTCGACCACTGCATGACTAAAACCGCTTACCCAATTAGCTAACTACTAATACTACAGGTTCGTTTCTCTTTCTCTTAATTTAGCATGGTGCATCTCAACGGCAGACTGCTGTTTCCGCTGCTGCATCAGCCCGGGTGCTACCCGTCATTGTCTGTTGGATTCTTTGTTCATACGCAGTACATCAGCAGCGTTTCCACTGTAACAAACGATTCCACAATATACTGTAACATCTCAGAATACACACTTCCGTGATCATTTGCAACATCGCAATGTCAAGTTTTGAAAAACCATTGCATTCAGTGGTCGTCGACCTCAGTGGACTTCTCTCCATTTGATAAGTCTGTTTTCGGGCGTTCATGGTAGCATATTGAAATGTGGTTGAACGCCTCGAGCAGTCTTCCTTGGCCTCCATGGATACTGCGGCTGCGGTGCAGTCTACACTGCGTCAGGTCGACTGGTTTCTTGCAAGGAAACGTGACCAACTCGAGCTTGTATTTTAAGGAGAACAAGCGCTAGTGAAAGTGATCCTGCACGAAAATTTGGGCCATTATACTGATATCGCAGAGTTATAACATTCTCAAAGTACAGCTTATCAACACGCTCACGCATCGCTTGTTCGTTACTCTCTCCAATCCACTGCAACCGCTTTATGCACGAGCGCGAAGTACTGCACAGCAGACTGACAACCAGCGCCTCTCTATTGATGAACAGCGCCACTCCCGCATATGTCCTTCACTTTAACAGTGTCAGCTTTACAACCCAAAGGAAATTAGGCACAACAGTGATGTTAAAGAAACTTCCTGGCAGATTAAAACTGTGTGCCTGACCGAGACTCGAACTCGGGACCTTTGCCTTTCGCGGGAAGTGCTTGCCCGCGAAAGGCAAAGGTCCCGAGTTCGAGTCTCGGTCAGGCACACAGTTTTAATCTGCCAGGAAGTTTCATATCAGCGCACACTCCCCTGCAGAGTGAAAATCTCATTCTGGAAACAGTGATGTTAACAATTAAATAGCGCTGCGCTACTTCAATGACATTTGTGAATCGCAACACAAAAATGTGCAAAACAAGAGCTCTCTGGCACGAACTACACGTTAGAAACCGCGCACTTTGTTCAAAATGGTTCAAATGGCTCTGAGCACTATGGGACTAAACATCTGACGGCATCAGTCCCCTAGAGCTTAGAACTACTTAAAGCTAACTAACTTAAGGACATCGCACATATCCATGCCCGAGGCAGGATTCGAACCTGCGACCGTAGCGGTAGCGCAATTCCAGACTGAAGCGCCTAGAACCGCTCGGTCACTGCGGCAGGCGCAAAGCACATTACTAACGCCAAACAGTATTTCATTTCACGTACAAAGTGATCGCCCGGTCACTGGTGTAACCGTTTCGATACCAAGCATATTGGAATACTAGCCGAAATACCGTTTGACATAACTGCATATATAGAAGAAACTGCATTTGAAGGAATTTGTTATGCTGGCTAAAGTTAATCGTCTCCCAGATCTTGTGTCGAGATAGTAAACCTGTGGACAAATGCAGTGAGTATGCCGAATCCGAACACATCCAGCGGTTGATAGTAACTTGTTCTACCTGCTGGTATCGTCAATATAGAAACTGCCGTGTCTTCTCCGTTCTCCTAATGTGTCGACAAGATTTTGTGGCAGGAAAATTAATCCCCGATTAAAAGTGTTCTGCTGTCATCTTGGGCGGTTTTAGAAAACACCTTTAGTCGTTTTCTGTCGTAAATGTTCCTTGTTGACTTATGCAGAAGATGAGGCGACTGCCGCGTGAAACTATGCTGGACTCTCGGCCTAAACGTCGCGGCCTACTCTTTTGAAATTAGAAACAGGAGTGACACCTAGTGTCCATCTGCCGACACCGTTGGAATGATTGTGTGATTGTGCATCGTGTTACTTATGGACTGAACGACTATGTGACGCATTTGGCAATAGATCGACCGGACATTATTTCTGGATTAAAACCGCTGTGACCCATATTGCACACATTCTGTCTATCGAACGTTTACTTAAAGTCTTTGATGTCAGCAACAAACTCTTCAGATGCGGTAAGTGTGACTGTCTAACTATTCAGCTTTTTAGTTGTAGTAACATGGGTATTTTTCGCGACACAACACTATTTTTCTGCTAGAAAACATCCATCCATCCAGCATCTACATGTATATGTAAGCACATAATCCGGAAGCTACCGTACGGTGCGTGTCGGGGGCGTAATCTGTACCACTATTAGCAATTTCCTTTCCTGGCCCACTCGCAAACAGAGCTAGATAAAAACGCCTGTCCATATGCCTTCATACGAGCCCTAATCTTCTTGATTTCTTACTGTACCAGTTCCAAACATGGTAGTATTGATGTCCAGAGTATGGGGTGCATGATTTCCATGCGTCACAGCGCCACCGTCCAGTTCCTAGTATGGTTACCAGGTGTCGTGATCAGTCATCGTGGTTCATAGCCTCACACATTTGACCAGTTGCGGTGCACTTGCTGATGTGCCAAAACGGGCTTGGACAAAAAGAGCAAGGCATTATTGGTGCTTAGCTCTATCAGTAATGCTGCAGCTGCATAACAACAATAGTAACGCTGCAGCTGCACTTCGAGAATATCGCCGGCTGAAAGGACAACGGAAGGGTCTTCTTTCATCACCTGCTGTGCGGAGCATGATGAAGTTCGAATCAACTAGAGAACTGGGAGTCGCTCCGGGAAGAGGCCGACGACCGGCTGCACCACAACTGGATGATGAAACCACTTTTGTTATGGCAGACAACGCTGCGAGCTATTCCCGATCGTCAGGCAGTGCGCGTGTTGTCATAACAGTTGAACATCCCGTGGTTCACGGTACGGAAGGTGCCTCGAAACATTCTCAAACGGTATTCGTACAAGAATCACATCGTACAGCGGCGTGCACCGCAGGACGTACAATGACGTGTTGACTTCTCCCTCCACATTCTCCCAAGGATTGAAGTTGACGAGGACTGGCCCTAGACCATCCTGTGGACAGACGAAGCTCATTTTCCTCTGACGGGTGAGGTGAACACACAAAATCGCCGAGCGTAGGCATTTTCATCTCCAGACACTGTGAATGAAGCTCCTCTGTATGGTGAACGTGTTAACATATGGTGTGGCTTCACGGCTACGTTCATCATGGACCCATTCTGTTTTGATCAGGATGGCGTTCAAGGACCAAAGACGTGTAGTGTTGTTGTAAGGTGTCAGGCAAATCCAACACCATCCATGAAAACCCTGATATGATAGCAAATCCGGCAGTATGTCACATAGCTCCGAATAAATCCTGACATTAAATTAACCAAAGTAATACGATCAACGAGTGAGCAAATTGAATACCACAGACTAACACAAGAACGCCTAAATGCATGTCATACCTTCCCACCGAGAAACAGACGCAGTTCCGAGCGGAGAAACAAGAACACAAGCCCAGAGCAGAGTCGTGTAGGCTAGGAGGCCCTACGATAAGGGACGGACACCCACATCGCCAGTCAACCGTCAGGACCACCCCCCCCCCTCCGGCCCATGTTAAAAGATAGAGTCCTCCAGAAGAACAGTATAGATGTTACGATAACACTAAAAGGGCCACACCAGCTGCAAGTTTTAGTGTGAGACTACACGCGTCTCTGTTACGTAGCAAACATTAAAAACATTGCCCCACCATGAAAAGTATAACGTTTCTCATTGGATAGACAGAATTTTTGTAGGCAGAGCTTAAAGTTATCATTGAGACGCTGATTGGTCAGTTGAAAACACAGCCAGATACCTTTTTCTTAAACCCACTTCAGTAAATTGTAGTAAAGAGAAGTTAGAGCGAGTTGCTACCGAGATGGCGAGGTGTGTGGAGCTGTGCCGCCCGCCGCCCCCTGACGCTGACTAACCACCGACAAGGTAATGAACACACGCGATGCCGCATAAGAGCGCATAAGGCTTCACTCAGAACTGCAGAAGTCTCATCTGTTACATCCCCTTTTTACGCAATACTAGTGTCGATCGTCAATAAAACTCATGGTATTCACATTTGCTACTGGAAGTTAAAATCTGAAACGCGATGATTTTTCTGTTATATAATTATTGAGAAGCCACGTCAGCCACTGTAATTTATGACAAGTTAAATAAGTAATTAAAGATGATTGAGGGTCACTGTAGACCATTTTGATAGTTTTCTCTTTTATGAAACTTAATTTAAACCTAGATTATAGATGTGATATGGTATAGGTCATCCTTCGATCCATTGTGGGACTTGGAAACCCATCCAGGGAATATTCGTTCACATTTTTGTTGAACGTAGTTGGTTTTTATCATCTTGTATTAAAATATTTCCTTTTATTAACAGTGCAATTTATAAACAATGTTTTGTGAGTAGAATAAAAATTCCAGTGGTAAACGTAACTGCTTTTTCGACGTTAATTTACCAGCTAACTAAAAATAGGAGAGCCTTGAACCCCTTCCACTAAATTTAGTTAGTATTAAGATTATTTTACAGGGAGTGCAGTGGAGCTCACGCTTAAATAATTAAGTATTTGATTATATCATCGCTAGTCTCACTGAACTCTTCTATACATGTCATGTGTGGTCTGGCGTCTCCTTACCAGCAACAGGTCCCAGGTTTAAACTAGTCAGTTCCCTAAAAATCACGCTCAGAGCGTCGTTGCGTGAAAGTGGTAGGGAGACACGACTTAGAACAAACACACACCACGCAGAATGTTAGAGTGTGACTGGCCAGCGTTACTGCGATACCCTATATGCTTAGCCAGGATGTCATATCCGGTCTAGAGGAGAGAGACGCATTGAATTCAACAGTTTCCCTGTAAGATGGGGCCACATCGCAAATCTCTCGTGAGGTTCATCTGCTTCTCCGAAAGACGTTTGGAAATAGTACAATTATCAGCCGATCGTTTCCAACTGCTTGGCCGACACGATCACCTGATCTCACTCCCTGTGATTTCTGATTATGGAGTTACCTGAAGGACAGGGGAACTTTCACACATGTGCTGTCTGAAGCGTGCTTCGTTCTGCTGTACAGAATGCAATCCTGCGCTTTCAGACTTTTCTGGACACTCATGGGCGACATATTGAGCCCCTTTTGTAGTAGTAATGGTATGATGTACGGTAGCAGCACATTAAAAGTGTTACAATCGAACTGCTTCTGCATTATTTCTGTTTCCCATGGCCTTGACATTAATGCTACGAAGTTAGGTACTCGTACGGTAATTAGTTTCCGCGTTATATCATGTTAAATAGGGGAAGTTTAATTTTACCACCCGCTGCTTCGCGCTCGGGCATTAACCAGGAGCAGTGGGGAGGAACGAGTGACAAACAAGCGATGGGCGCGGTGGTTTAAAAGCTGTAACTTTAGAAGCTCATAACTGCGTACTGTCAGAAATTTTCGCGCGGGATCGATTACTGCACTTATGCTTCTTTCTCCTCACGAAGTCGAGTTGATGATGTTTCCTGGTAAGTGCTACTTTAGGAACCAACATCCTTTAATGTCTGACAGCCATTACCCGCTGCGTCTTCGAGGAGCGCACAGTCCCATAGTGTGTGCTGTGAAGAGCCCACACAGCTGCAGGCGCAACTACACACATCAGAAAAAGTTTTGCATCACCCTGGTTCCAAGAACACCTGAAGATAGACGTTGTCTGTGGATATTGTTTCACAGACACAGTCTCTTTGACTGCTCAGAGGTGTCACTAAACACGCCCAAAGATGTTAACAACCATGCATGAGCAGCGGCCTATTAGACGGAGGGAGTCCGGCAGCCGATCAGTTCTAGTCATTCCACCAGGAAGGAGGTACATGGCTCGTGTTGTCTGTAGTTTAACCATGCCTAGAGACGGTCAATACTGCAGTTCGATCGTGTCCGCATCGTTGCTTTGTGCCAGGAAGGGCTCTCAACAAGGGAAGTGTCCAAGCGTCTCGGAGTGAACCAAAGCGAGGTTGTACGGACATGTAGGAGATGCAGAGAGACAGGAACTGCCGATGACATGCCTCGATCAGGCCGCGCAAGGGCTGCTATTGCAATGGCTGACCGCTACCTACGGATTACGGCTCGGAGGAACCCTGACAGGAACGCCACCATGTTGAATAGTGGATTCCGTGCAGATACAGGATGTCGCTCGCAATAAACTGCATGATGTGGAACTTCACTCCCGACGTCCATTATGAGGTCCATTCTTGCAACCACGACACCATGCAGTGCGGTAGATGGGCCCAACAACATGTCAAATGGACCACTCAGGATTGGCATCACGTTCTCTTCACCGATGAGTGTCGCGTCTGCCTTCAGCCAGACAATCGTCGTGTTTGGAGACAATCGTGTCAGGCTGAAGGCCTCAGACACACTGCCCTGCTAGTGCAGCAAGATGGAGGTTCTCTGCTGTTTTGGGGTGGCCTTATGTGGGGCCGACGTACACCGCTGGTGGTCATGGGAGGCGCCGTAACGGCTGTACGATACGTGAATGCTATCCTCCGACTGATAGTTCAACCATATTGGCAGCATATTGGCCAGGCATTCGTCTTCCTGGACGACAATTCGTGCGCACATCGTGCGCATTTTGTGAATGACTTCCTTCAGGATAATGAAATCGCCCGACTCGACTGTCCAGCATATTCACCAGACATGAATCCAATCGAACATACCTGGGATAGATTGAAAGTGTTGTTTATGGATGACGTGACCCACCAACCACTCTGAGGAATCTACTCCAAATCGCCGTTGAAAAGCGGGACAAACTGGACCAACAGTGCCTTCATGAACGTGTGGACAGTATGTCACGACGAATACAGCCATGCATTAATGCAAGATGACGTGGTACCGGGTATTTTAGCTACCGGTGTGTACTGCAGTCTGGACCACCACCTCTGAAGTGCTCGCTGTATGGCGGTACAACAAGCAATGTGTGGCTTTCATGATCACTAATAAAAATGACAGAATTGTTGTTTATGCTGATCTCTTTTCCAATTTTCTGTACTGATTCCAGAACTCTCGGAACCGAGGTGATGCAAAACTTTTTTTGATGTGTGTATAATTTATCTGTCTTTTCACTTTGTAAAGATACGTAGCATAGCGGCCGTGACCAGTCAGGTAAGTTACCAGTTAAAAAAAAAATGTTCAAATGTGTGTGAAATCTTATGGGACTTAAGTGCTAAGGTCATCAGTCCCTAAGCTTACACAATACTTAACCTAAATTATCCTAAGGACAAACACACACACCCATGCCCGAGGGAGGACTCGAACCTCCGCCGGGACCAGCCGCACAGTCCATGACTGCAGCGCCCAAGACCGCTTGGCTAATCCCGGGCAGCAACTTACCAGTCCGATGGCGGGTGAAGACATCTCATTTTCAGTCTCTCTCTGATATTAAGGAGATATTCGTACAAGGACTGGACAAAAACATTGGAACACTGCGAGTAATGCATGCCGTAGTGTAAATGGTGACACTTGCCATACCTGGAGGCTGCAATGTTTTACTTGACGGCACTGTGTATTATCCACAACGCGTTGGAAGTATCAGTCTTGGTCAAAACAGTGTTCCGTGGAACTTTGTGTGCATTATGTCGGAGGTAAGTAAATTTGAATGTAGGCAAAGTGTTATTTCTCGTATTGTTGGTACTAACCTAAACTAGGCAGCCGAACTGTGTGGTATTTCAAGAAGCAGCTTATCGAAGACTTATGCCATATGCAAGGACAGTGGTGAAATTTCTTGGCAGATTAAAACTGTGTGCCGGACCGAGACTCGAACTCGGGACCTTTGCCATTCGCGGGCAAGTGGTCTACCAACTTAGCTACCCAAGCACGACTCACGCCCCGTCCTCACAGCTCTACTTCCGCCAGGACCTGTCCTCCTACCTTCCAACCTAAGCCATATCTCCGCAATATCCTTTCTTTCAGGAGTGCTAGTCCTGCATGGTTCGCAGGAGAGCTTCTGTAAAGTTTGGAAGGTAGGAGACGAGGAACTGGCGGAAGTAGAGCTGTGAGGACGGGGTGTGAGTCGTGCTTGGGTAGCTCAGTTGGTAGAGCACTTGTCCGCGAAAGGCAAAGGTCCCGAGTGCGAGTCTCGGTCCGGCACACAGTTTTAATCTGCCAGGAAGTTTCGTATCAGCGCACACTCCGCTGCAGAGTGAAAATCTCATTATGGTAGGTGGAGAAATATCATCCGCAAGCTCACAACACAAACGAAATTGTTTGTTGAAAGATCTTGCGAGACTTTCACACAAGACGATTGCCTCCAAAAATGAGAGTACGAAAGCTGTAAAAGTCACTGCTGAGCCGAATATGGCAATAGCGAATCCTGTCAGCACCAAAACAATACAAATGGGCCTCCAGAAGCAGGGAAATTCACACCGAGCTGGAATTACAAATAAATTCATTTGTGGTGGAAATGAACGTTACAGAAAATTCCTTGCCGAAACCATAAAACATAGTTTATGTAACAACGGAAGAAAGTCATTTGGTCGGATGAGTCTTGTTTTTAGACTGTTTCGAACTCCTGGCCGAGTTTATGTTCAAAGAGAGAAACATGGCGGATGTTCGGTGAAGATTTGTGCAGCTGTATCGTGGTACCACGTGCGCAATGGTTATTCTGAACGGCCACATTACTGCCAATGATTATGTGATCATTTTTGCCGATCATATCCGTCGCGTGATACGTTATTTGTTCCTCAATTATGAAGCTGTGTTCCAGGACGACATGATGTACATCTACATGATTACTCTGCAATTCACATTTAAGTGCTTGGCAGAGGGTTCATCGAACCACAATCATACTATCTCCCTACCATTCCACTCCCGAACAGCGCGCGGGAAAAACGAACACCTAAACCTTTCTGTTCGAGCTCTGATTTCTCTTATTTTATTTTGATGATCATTCCTACCTATGTAGGTTGGGCTCAACAAAATATTTTCGCATTCGGAAGAGAAAGTTGGTGACTGAAATTTCGTAAATAGATCTCGCCGCGACGAAAAACGTCTTTGCTTTAATGACTTCCATCCCAACTCGCGTATCATATCTGCCGCACTCTCTCCCCTATTACGCGATAATACAAAACGAGCTGCCCTTTTTTGCACCCTTTCGATGTCCTCGGTCAGTCCCACCTGGTAAGGATCCCACACCGCGCAGCAATATTCTAACAGATGATCCCTGTTAACAACCTCGCATCGTCCAGGACTGGTTTTGTGGGAGTGTGGATGAACTGTGGCATCTCTTCTGACCACCGCACTCAGCAGATCTCAACATTACTGTGCCTTTGTGGTCTATTTTGGACAGATGAGTACGTTTCCGCTATCTACCTTCGTTATCGTTACCTAACATCCATTATTTTGCATGAAGAATAGTAGTGTGTTGTCTTTCTCGTGTTTCCAATTGTTTGTACAACCACTGAATATTTACCTGCCGGAGTCGGAAGTGTCTCATTCCTTCTGTCACTTTAGTCCATGATCCAAATTGTGGGTCCGAACATTTCCTCACGCCATGTTCAAACGGCTCTAAGCACTCTGGGACTTAACATCTGAGGTCGTCAGTTCCCTAGACTTCGGACTACTTAAACCTAACTAACCTAAGGACATCACACATGAAATGTGTAGTCTTATAGGACAACTATCCAAGGAGTTCCACCCAATAATATCCAAACAGCAGACTCTGTACACAAAAAAATGGTTCAAATGGCTCTGAGGACTATGGGACTTGACATCCATGGTCATCAGTCCCCTAGAACTTAGAACTACTTAAACCTAACTAACCTAAGGACAGCACACAACACCCTGTCATCACGAGGCAGAGAAAATCCCTGACCCCGCCGGGAATCGAACCCGGGAACCCGGGCGTGGGAAGCGAGAACGCTACCGCACGACCACGAGATACGGACGCTCCGTACACAATTTATTAAATTGCCAATACTAAACTCTTTTAAATAACAACAAATTCATATAACTTACAAAACTTATCAAATGGTTAAAGAGTGAGCTTTAAAACCAATAACGTTGGCTTGCCACCATAAAATCAAGAACCTTTTACAATAGTGCTTTTAGAGTTTACCCAAGAGACAAAATCCAATAATAAGTTAACTTGGCATTACAATTTAAAATGAGTTATATAAAAAACTTTGAGAAAGATAATGGCGCTTGGCAGCATAAAATGAAAGAAGCGCAACACACAACCAATAAATATAACAACAAAATAATATTTTGATAAAACCAAAGGGCGAGGGCAACTCCCAACTCAATCACCGACGAGCGAGCTCTCAACACTTCGGAGCCTTCCCATTAGAAACGGTCCCCGAAATAAACCGCTGAGAGCTCCCCGACATGCCTCCCACAAGTGCCCATCACTTACGCACCTTGGCTATGTTCTGTAACACACGACAGATAATATCGACACAAGATAAAATTCAAAAATACAATATAACATCCCGCCAGCACATGATAACCACTGCGCCGTTAACTCGGGCACTCTTAATAAGTGCCAGAAGCCAACACACAAATCTCAAACAATTCTCGCTTCTTAAAACGAAACAATAAAAGCCAAGCGCACGTGAATAGTCAAACCACAGTCTTAGAAGTGTGGTGTCACTGCCAGACACCACACTTGCTAGGTGGTAGCTTAAATCGGCCGCGGTCCATTAGTACATGTCGGACCCGCGTGTCGCCACTGTGTGATCGCAGACCGAGCGCCACCACACGGCAGGTCTCGAGAGACGTACGAGAACTCGCCCCAGTTGTACGACGACGTTGCTAGCGACTATACGGACGAAGCCTTTGCTCTCATTTGCCGAGACACAGTTAGAATAGCCTTCCGCTAAGTCCATGTCTACTACCTAGCAAGGCGCCATTAGCCTTAGATAGCTTGTATCTAAAGAGTCGCACTTGTATCGCCACAATCTCCAGATGTCTCATCAAGAACGATGTATACAAAGGAAGGATTAAAAGTTAAGTAGTCCAGAAGATACGTACTTTTCTTTATAGCATTCATTAAGTCTCCTGTTTCAGACCTCACTCCATCCTTCGTGAGTTAGCGCGTGCATCTTGGCCGCCTCTTTCAATTAGTGTGCGTAGTGTTGGCAAGTCTGCCGACACTACAAGAAGTGCCTTAACGACACCAAACGCGACTATTACGCCAAGTTAATAATAACACAGTAAAAAAAAAATACAGAACATACCACTAAATGCTGTTAAACAACCAAATTGACGAGATCGTGTTGTTCAGGTCCCAGAAGACCACATATACCAAGCAGCAGTAATTCACTATGTATATACTGTACAAAAGCGCCCTTCTTAGGAAGACTTTACCTAACACATCGACTGCCATATGTACCATACATGAACGCAACTCCGGGCAGGAGTAACAAATATCATAAAGAGCCACACACACAGCAAAAAGTTCCAACAACACCGTCCCACATCAGAAAAGTTCAGAAACCGCTGCTAGAGCTTCCAGGGGAAAATCTGAAGAGCCAACCGAGCCCACACCCTAACCTGTCAGACGACTCCAAAATTCAGCAACTAGATGTCTCCGGGCCAGAGTATCACAGAACCCCACCGGACCTCCACATCAGACAGGCAGGAAGAACAAGTACGCCGACTCCAATTAATCACCACCGCATGGCCAGCACAGCAGCGAGTCGCCTCCGCCCCAGACCACTCTGCTCATGTTGCGAGGCACAACATCCTTAGCGCTAGTCACTAGCAGGTCAGGCAGAGCGAAATTCACGTTCCGTGCGATGCCCGGAAAACCAACCACCCTCTCGCTTTCCGCCGACCACCGCAAACACACGCCAGCGACGTCATAGCAAATCGCCAACGGAGCGCCAGCCGCACCAGGACAGCGAACTACACTCCTGGAAATGGAAAAAAGAACACATTGACACCGGTGTGTCAGACCCACCATACTTGCTCCGGACACTGCGAGAGGGCTGTACAAGCAATGATCACACGCACGGCACAGCGGACACACCAGGACCCGCGGTGTTGGCCGTCGAATGGCGCTAGCTGCGCAGCATTTGTGCACCGCCGCCGTCAGTGTCAGCCAGTTTGCCGTGGCATACGGAGCTCCATCGCAGTCTTTAACACTGGTAGCATGCCGCGACAGCGTGGACATGAACCGTATGTGCAGTTGACGGACTTTGAGCGAGGACGTATAGTGGGCATGCGGGAGGCCGGGTGGACGTACCGCCGAATTGCTCAACACGTGGGGCGTGAGGTCTCCACAGTACATCGATGTTGTCGCCAGTGGTCGGCGGAAGGTGCACGTGCCCGTCGACCTGGGACCGGACCGCAGCGACGCACGGATGCACGCCAAGACCGTAGGATCCTACGCAGTGCCGTAGGGGACCGCACCGCCACTTCCCAGCAAATTAGGGACACTGTTGCTCCTGGGGTATCGGCGAGGACCATTCGCAACCGTCTCCATTAAGCTGGGCTACGGTCCCGCACACCGTTAGGCCGTCTTCCGCTCACGCCCCAACATCGTGCAGCCCGCCTCCAGTGGTGTCGCGACAGGCGTGAATGGAGGGACGAATGGAGACGTGTCGTCTTCAGCGATGAGAGTCGCTTCTGCCTTGGTGCCAATGATGGTCGTATGCGTGTTTGGCGCCGTGCAGGTGAGCGCCACAATCAGGACTGCATACGACCGAGGCACACAGGGCCAACACCCGGCATCATGGTGTGGGGAGCGATCTCCTACCCTGGCCGTACACCACTGGTGATCGTCGAGGGGACACTGAATAGTGCACGGTACATCCAAACCGTCATCGAACCCATCGTTCTACCATTCCTAGACCGGCAAGGGAACTTGCTGTTCCAACAGGACAATGCACGTCCGCATGTATCCCGTGCCACCCAACGTGCTCTAGAAGGTGTAAGTCAACTACCCTGGCCAGCAAAATCTCCGGATCTGTCCCCCATTGAGCATGTTTGGGACTGGATGAAGCGTCGTCTCACGTGGTCTGCACGTCCAGCACGAACGCTGGTCCAACTGAGGCGCCAGGTGGAAATGGCATGGCAAGCCGTTCCACAGGACTACATCCAGCATCTCTACGATCGTCTTCATGGGAGAATAGCAGCCTGCATTGCTGCGAAAGGTGGATATACACTGTACTAGTGCCGACATTGTGCATGCTCTGTTGCCTGTGTCTATGTGCCTGTGGTTCTGTCAGTGTGATCATGTGATGTATCTGACCCCAGGAATGTGTCAAAAAAGTTTCCCCTTCCTGGGACAATGAATTCACGGTGTTCTTATTTCAATTTCCAGGAGTGTATAATCGATTACATTGCGCGCTCTGAACAAGATCACAGGATAGCGGTGCGCGCCATCTCAACACACATCCATACCCGAGGCAGGATTCGAACCTGCGACCGAAGCAGCAGCGCGGTTCCGGGCTGAAGCGCCTAGAACCGCTCGGCCACAGCGGCCGGCTCCTCACGCCAGCTACGTTCTTCGTGTGTGCCACGAGGCCGGACGGGCGTCGGCTGTCGCCGCGGCACGAAGCCTGCTTTCCGCCATGGCGTCGGTCGCACTCTGCGACGCTGAGGCGGCCCGGCCGTTAGTTATTAGAGTCACGCAACAAGCGCCGGAATCCCCACGGATATTGGAGGGCCGGCTCGCAGCTTGCTGCTCTCTCCCTTCGAGTCCCTCTTACCTCTCGCCCTGCTCTCCTCGCTCATACTGCACGCGCATTCGGGATTTAGCGAGGGCTTGTGCAGCCCTTATGCAAATGGTAATTCACGTGCGCACGTGCCGTCTTAGAGCAGATATCGCACCGCTGCTCCGTAGATAATTACAAACTGCACCTTTATAGCAATGTGTTCTTAATTCCAATTTACGTCAAATCTTTAGTTAAGTTTATACCTCGGAGATAAAAAAAAACTTATTTAACATTACGAACACCAGGCTGCAATTACAAAAGACGAGGGACGTGAAACTAGCAGAAGAGATAGTGTAAAATTGTCCTAGCCTTCCCCCTGCCACTCACCCTCTGATTTCAATCTATACATAGAACAAGTAACACAGAAAATCAAGGAGAAATTTCTAAAAGAAAAGCAGATAAGAGAAGTACAAATTTTAATGTTAGTCGATGACATTGCAGTTCTGTCAGTGACAGCCACCGGGCTGGAAGATCTGTCGAACTAAATGATCTTAAATAGGGATTATCAGATGAAACTCAACAAGTTAGAACAAGGGTAATGAGTTTCCTTTAATTTACGTCTATGGTCACAATCTTTTCTGTTTAACAGATTACCGGTTTCGGTCTCTAATGATCATCATCATATCTGTTTCATAAAAACAAACAGATCTGTTGATGGTCATTATGAAACAGATCTGATGATGGTCATTAAAGACCGAAACCGGTAATCTGTTAAACAGAAAAGATTGTGACCATAGACGTAAATTAAAGGAAACTTATTACATATACCGGTCGCTGTGTTTTTTTCTCAACGATGTCGCAGTTTGTGAAACAAGGGTAATTGAACAGTACTAAAGTGAAATTACCTAACACTGGACACATTAGACTGGAAAAGGAGACGCAAGCAGCAGACTACGAATTTTACAATTTGTGTTGCAAAATAATTGATGATGGAACAGTGAAATGGATATCATGCGCACATTGTTAACCACACAAAGATTAATTTTGAAAGAGTGAGAAATTTGTTACCATGGAAATAAGGTAGAATTTTCTGAAAGTATTTTACTGATGTGCAGCACTATATCGTAGTGCAACATGGCCAATACACGTTACAGGCAAGGAGGCAAAATCAGCTTTTGTAATTTGATGCTACAAAAGGTCGTGAAAGATGAGATGGGGGGATCGAGTACCTAATGAAGAACTACTGAATCGAACAGTAGAGGCACGAGATTCGTGGTACATCTTGAGAAAGAAGACACCTTGATACATTAAGGTAAGGTTAATTTGGTGCTAGAGGAAATTATGGTGGCTAAAAATTATTGAAGGGGATCAAGGTTTCACTATGGTAAGCAGGTTCAAACCGTTATAGGTGCCGGTGAAAGTTGTGCCTGATGTGTCCCAGATCTCACTCGAGCAGCGTAATTTCAATTCATTTATAAAACTAATTTTTGATAATACATGATAACCGGGTGAAAAACTCATTCTTTCCTCTGAACTCTTAATATAAACAATCACTGAGTTCGTTCACTATTCACAACGCCAAAACACCCTCACATTGAGAACAACAAACTAGGTGTCAAACAGATATATTTTTTACTTATTGGGCGCCTAACGGAGTAAAAGTTGTAGGGCAGTCAGAGATCTTGAAATGTAAGTCAAGATAGAGATTTACAGTTATTTATTTGCTCGAATGATCGACATAAATCACAATAAAACTAACCAAGAGCAAAGAATAAAATTCAAATCAAATTACAAAACTACTCTGACATTAACGGTACGTACTAAAAAGTTTGGAAGACTACACGGAGAAAGAGCAATAACATCAACTTATCTGGGCAGCTCATGAAATTAAAGTTAATAATAGAACAAGATGCCACAAATTATAACCAAATCAAGCAACACAAGTTGCGTGGCAAAGTGATCAAGTAACGAGCAGCCCAGAATGTACCTGTAGATCACATTACTGCAATTTGCGATACATTTGTCCAGATCAGCTAGCGTGTGCCAGTTAGCACCAGACGGGTGCCAGAGACGACTCCCTCTCAAAGGGACTCTGAGACAAATGCCTCTCTACGATGGCCTAGAGACGAATGCGCAGAATCTCAGTTCACAGCCCTCAACTTTCAACTTAAAACAGGTAGGGGGAATGCTGCAAAATGTTTCCCCTCTTGGCGTTTAAAGTGCTCATTCACAAACATCAGGTTGGTACCAGCCTGTGACAGTGTTTCCGAATTGGTCGAGCCCTTCGCGCTGACCACAGAGGCGGGGCGACTCAATTCGATAGGATAACCGAAATGATGGAACGAAAGCAGCCGTCGTATTCGCAGTGGCTGAACGGTGCCGTGTTGTCTCGACCTTTGATGTTCACGCAGAAAAGGCAGAAATCCGAAACTCAGTTCTTCTCTAGGGACGGCTGTGACGGCACAGCGCCCGCTGCAGGTAGCATCCTCACTTCCACGAAAACCGCTCTTTTTCTTGGGGAGACGCACTTGTCCTAATGAGATTCACTGAGTGCCTTCTTAGAACAACTGTACCTCGAGACCAGGTCGGTAGTGCACTGTTCCAGCGCAAAAATATGCAAAGCTTTTCTTCCAAGCACACATCTCTACTGCGGACAAAATAATAGCCAAGGAATAGTTGAAAAAATGAAACAATATTGCAAGGCGATTTGTGACAGTAATGTCATATAAGATTTATTTAAAGATGAAAGCACTTGCACAAGATAAACTATTGTGGAGAGCTACATAAAAACAATCTTTGGACTGAAGATAACAAAGCAACAATTCTGGATACAAAATATACTGGGTGTAGATCAAGTCCGGGATCACTTTCAATTATATATTGCACAAGAACCAAATATTGTACAGATATCAAACATATGTCATTTTGAAGAGAACTCCAGGTTTTTTTTTTCATGTGTATCTCCGCAGCGTAGTTCACTAATTTGCTGATAGTCAGCGCTAGTCGCAAACATTGCGAGTTCAGGTGCGGAGCGATCTTTCTGTGTGTTGGAGTTCGACAAAATCAAGTGTGCTACAGCTGTTCAACTGATGTTTAGAACCAAGTACGGTAAGAAACTGGGAAGGCCATTTACCACTGGCACAACAAATTCGTTACGGCGGGTTGACTGTGCTCGGCAAAGAGAAGCCGATGTCCCAGTGTGGAGCACGTACGAGACACATTCATAAGGAGTCCAAGGAAAGCGGTGCGTCGTGCATCCTGTGAGCTCGAAATGGCTCTAGCGACAGTGTGGAAAGTCCTGCGACAGAAGCTTTCGATGAAACCATTCAGATAGGAGCTAGTGCAGAAGCTCAGTGACGACCCCAAAGACAAGGGTTTTGTGTTTCGTTCGCAGTTGCAACAACTGAATGAGGATGGGGATGGCATTGTTAATCGCTTACTTTTTAGCGACGAAACCAATTTTCACACTAATAGGAAAGTGAACAGGCATAACTCTCGAATCTAGAGTACAAAGCATTCACACGAATACATTGAATTTGCTCTTGATTCCCCAAAGGCAAATGTTTCTTGTGCCTTGTCGCGTCGGAAACTGTACAGGCCATTCTTCTTCGCCGAGAGCAGTGTCACTGGATATTCCTCCTTGGACATGTTGCAGCAGTAGCTGATGCCTCAAATGCAATCGGATTCTCTGTTCATCTTTCAGCAGGATGTGGGTTGTGTTGTTTTGGGGAAGGAGACCAGACAGCTAGGTCATCGGTCTCATCGAATTAGGGAAGGACGGGGAAGGAAGTCGGCCGTGCCCTTTCGAAGGAACCATCCCGGCATTTGCCTGGAGCGATTTAGGGAAATCACGGAAAACCTAAATCAGGATGGCCGGACGTGGGATTGAACTGTCGTCCTTCCGAATGCGAGTCCAGTGTCTAACCACTCAGCTGGATGGGGCTCCGTCCAATTTTCATCATGAAGTTCGTGGTTACCTGAGCACGGAGCTGCCGCATCGCTGTTTCATGAAATGGCCTCCCCGATCACCAGATCTCACTCCGTGTGACTTTTTTCTGTGGGGACACATTAAAGATCTGGTGTACGTACCGCCTCTACCACGTGATGTCGCAGAGCTCTGGGAGAGAATACGGGAAGGGACTGCCACAGTCTATGATGCCATGCTGGGACGAGTATGGCAAGAATTCGATTACTGTATTGACGCCTGCCGGGTCACTCATCGTTCGCATATCCGATGTTTGTAAATAAAAAAAAATTCAGAGTTTCTCTTCAAAATGCAATATGTATGACATCTGTACAACGTTTCGTTCTTGTGCAATAAATAATTGAAAGTGTTCCCGGACTTTACATACACCCTGTATTTTGGCACACATACATTACAGTGTAACACAGTAAATAAGTAAATAACTGAAAAAGTACAACATGAGATGAAAGGGAATGACTACTTGCGTTACCATGTAAATGCAATGGCTCATACTGAGAGAGGACAAGCCACTCTCTCCCTCGTTTTCGTATTCAAGGCTATTCTTTAATGTTGTTATTACAAACTAGACATTATATTTGTGATACAACAGGAAGTTATCAACGTGAGTAGGCACTGATAGGAGCATGTACATTGTTAATGTATGTGAGGTATTTATGATGGCTATCCTTCGAAAAGTATTTTTCGAGTTGAGAACAAGCAGGCAGTTTGATTATTATATGCTAAACCTTGCTGTGGCCATTTGGGGATTGGAAGCCTCGATCAGCTGTTAGGGAGAGGAACATCTGAAAGGAACTACTGGAGACGTAACGCTGGTCCCAAGAATGTCCCGCACCAGTGTGTATACAAAGCCTCTGGCTGAAGAGGCGGTACGTGGATCTACCTGTTAGATGGCTCTGGCCATGGCAGGGACAGGGGCGCAGGAGAGAAGTGTGTCACCCAAACAAGGCGTTTTGATGGTGTCATAAATGCTCATTGTGTAAAGAGCTGGTGTCCATAAAAGGACTGCGAGTTTCCAAGTTCACCTTGGACCCGACGCTATCGACGCAGCCATCAGGCGGTGTCGTCCAATTGCCTGCCGAGCTTTTTGGGAAACATCAGGCCTTTGGAAGAATTTCATGACAGTTCACAATATTTATGGCAGCACTGAAATGGTCTATGTTGTAACACCAAAACACTTCTCTTAGTTCAGCTGAGGCCCCTAGTTGGACCTGCTATAACGTTCGGCCCATCAAGATAATGATCTCTGTGTTAAATGTGTTGTTCACTACAGGCCTACACGAAAACTCAGAACATGCTGCCTAAAGTGTTGTGGGAAAATTAATTTGGGAGCATAATGTCTTCTCCTCACTGTGCGAAAATTTATGAATTAGTAACTGGCTGCTACTCCAACATTGAAAAGAATATTATTGACTTTGGTTAGCATTGGCAGGAAGGTACAGCGGACAAGCTAGAGGCTGGACATGGCGCTCTTGGAGTCTTGTGCCTGGCACAAAAGACTTATGGGGGTGGTTGCGTGGGTGCGCTTTTCGAGTTTGATGGGAAAGGTCGAGCAGAGAAGCGCAGCTTCTGATTCAGACTCTAGTCTGGAGAGGAGACTGCGGTCTTGATCCTTGTTATGTGTGGCTTGCGCTTGGGACACTTGTCCAGAGCGTGACTACACACTGGCATTGGTCTTGACTGGAGAGCCTGTGGCGAAGTCTTAGCTGTACCCAGAGTTTAGACGTTAGTCATCTCGGACAGCTTGCTGTGCCAACCACAGTCTTATTTATATTAGGTCTAACGCCTTGACGTTTGATCTCCTTTAGTGCACTGCTTTATAAGTGAGACAAATTGGTCCATGGTATGACTAGCGAAGGAGAGTGTCACATGAAATTTCAGGGCTTTATCAGAGAGTAATTTCCATCTGTCTAACAGACCGCCTGCCCACGACTCTGCATATTTCATGCCCACGATAACGAATTAGAGGCACTGCATATCGCTACTCTGCAGACGTTTGCGCCACGACCATCACCTGAGAGAGCGCTACGCATCGGAAAAGGGGTATAGTATCGCTGCTCCGGCTTGTTAGCGAAAACAGAATCACAGTGTCGCCACTTGTTCTCAGCTGGACCAACATAGTATAACTTCTGTGTAGGAGAAATACGTCGAAGTCTATTCAGCGTTAGATAATTTCAGACTGCGTAATCCACGTTTTGAGGCAGAATAAATAACATAAACAGGTAAACCTCTGTCTTTTGCAACCAAATGCCACCCAGTAGAGCGCTAATTATCTGTTGCTTTTGCTTGTGTTGCAAACAGTTCGTGATTTATTTGTCATCTCGCTTAACTTATGTTGTTTGTCCTATTTTATGAACAATAAACTCTTGAAATTTATTTTATTAAAGATTAATCCCATGTTGTTACATTAATCACCCATCAATAATTGACAAAAATAATGACAGGGCCATCATTCCATTAATTTATGTTTGCATTCAAGCTTTATTTAAGATTCTGTCAAAAATGATAGCCTCCAATGCAGGCTGGCTACAACAACTACTGTCAGAGGGCAGAACCAATTTAGCAGATGTATGGCCGAGTAGACAAGTGGAAGGCTTACGTTAAAGTGATTGCTGTCAGGGTGTAAACTTACAGTCGCCTGTAGCCTTTCGAATTAAACTGCAACACCAGTATAGTCCTGCAGTATCAAGATGAAGACAATTTTCCATGCATCATCTGAAGCCAAACCAGTATCATCTGTATCTTAAATAAACGGTAACTGCCATTTAAGTGGCTGATAGTAGAGCCAGTATCGGCTACATGTCTACTCCGAGCTGTCCGAATTCATAATAACGGCAATGAATGGTAAACTTTTAGCACTCGTCACCAAAAAATTTCCCTCCTGCCAGCGACATGGTTTCTTGGCGCATTTCAGGCCGCCTGCTTTATTAAGTTTACACCCATACGTCACATCAAATTTTGAACAACAAACAGAAAAGCAATGCAACAATATTGTTTACGCTGAGTCTTCAGCGTGTCACTTTCTCTCTCATGGCTGAAACACTCTGTGTTAAAAACTTTTCACAACTGTCCAACTGTCCAAAAATTACGTCATATATATTGCTTAAAATTTAATACATGAAATGATCATATTATACAAAGATTTAAAACCAGACTGTATAACAAAACGTAATTAGCAGCGCAGATCTGAAGACTTACGTCAGCCATGTACAAAATACTGGAAAGAAGACATGGCCAAATGCCCCTGTAAATGTGACAGACCAACTTGCAATTTTTGAAAGTTAAAAGTTCTGTTTCGAGAACATAAATTCATAAAAGTGTGATTATGATTTGTTCTCTACAATGAATGAGAATGTCCCCTGTGACTGACCGTATGGGGCGCAGCTGCACGCATACCGTATCGTGAGACCGAATGTCAACGGCGTCTGCGCGGACGAATGTTCAACCGTGTGTGAATTCCTAAGAGATCAAACTACTGAGGTCATAGGTGCCTAGACTTACACACTACTTAAACTAACTTAACCCTAATGACAACACACAGACACACACACACACACACACACACACACACACACACACACACACACACGTGCCCGAGGGAGGACTCGAACCTCCGGCCGGAGGGGCCGCACGATTATTGTCATGGCGCGCCTCCTACAGCGCGGCCACTCCGCGTGGCCGTCCATGCTGATGTCAAGATCGATCTCCTGAAAGAAATGTATGGGCTTCGGAACTCGACACTGCATCGTTACAGGACGTGCATTTAGCACCGCTACCACTGGTAGCAGGATACGACTTTTGTGCCTCTCATGGCGATCTCCTTGGCCGTGGAGTGGTCGTGTATGGTCGCGAACTCATCATGATTGACAACACCATGTAACTCCCGTCTGCCAGGGGCATGGCTTTTACTATTCACTCCTCACAAGTCATTAACGTCTGTGCGCGTTCTGGTACCAGGCGTCGGCACGAAGGGGCAAGATTTGATGCGGAGGCGACTGCCCCACTGCTCTTGGGTCGACATGAACATCCTTTCTTTGGAGGGGATTTTAACTGCATACTCGGCTGGAAAGATCAATACTCGAATTTCAAAACGTGCCAGGAACTGCGCTGTTTATTCGTGATTATAGCCCTGAGGGATACGTGGGAGGTACGGCGCGCCGACGTCGGCAAGTCGGTTAATCCGCATTTATGTCTCCCGTGGGATGGTTGATGCAGTGCTCAACGTACAGCGATAGTCTTTGGTTTTGTCTGACTACTGCGCGTACATGTGTACACTTCTCCTTCGTCACCTTGAGGTTGGAGGAGTAGGGAGCCATAGAAACTCAAAATTCAGCAGCTACAGAATCCTAATTGTTGCCGAAGTATCACTGAGACGTGGATAATGTGTGAAATGCGTCTCCGACCCTACGCATCAGTGGTGGACTGGTGGCTGGAATGTGCCACATTAATGCTCTGTCGCACACTCATCACTAACAGCAGGGGGGTTGCAACTTGGTACAGGCACACAACAGACTTCTACTTCTCGTCCTCCACGACCATCATGCCAAGACAACTTCCCAACAAATGCAAACTAAACGCGGGATGGTTAAGACGAAGCTACTTGCTGGAAACTACAACGAGCTGTGATGCGTGCCAGCCGTCCTGATGTGGTGTGGCGGGAGAATCCCTCCATGCATCATATTGTCCATAATCGCAGACACTGCAGCCAAAACTTAGTGACCGAACTAGTCTATCACAGAGCGCAGCGGGTTATCAAAAATGGCTCAAATGGTTCAAATGGCTCTGAGCACTATGGGACTTAACATCTGAAGTCATCAGCCCCCTAGAACTTAGAACTACTTAAACCTAACTAATCTAAGGACATCGCACACATTCATGCTCGAGGCAGGATTCGAACCTGCGACCGAAGCAGCAGCGCGGTTCCCGACTGTAGCGCCTAGAACCGCTCAGCCACAATGCAGAGGGTTATCTGCCAAGCGGACATAGTCGATAGCTTTGTCTTACTTTATCACTAAGTCTACCGTGCCGATGTTGGGGCCGTCCTGGACTTCGATCCTATCGAAGTGAACGTTCCATGCACCCTCACGCATGAGGAGGGGATTACGTTAACGGAATTTTTCACCCCCGAGGAGGTCACTACCGCTATCTTCAGGGATGCGCTGTGCAAAGCACTAGACGTCGATGGCTACCTTACTGAATTTTATCGTACTTTTCGTGTTTTCATGTCTACACGATGGACGGAGATGTGTAATGAACTGATCACGTCTGTGGCTGCGATTCCACAAGCTTTTGTGGGGACATTATTGTTGCCACTCATAAACGGACATCTGGAATTACGACGGCCCTCTACCGCTCTATAACCTAATTGAATTCTGACTACAAGATTTTTGCGCTGTTACTGACGGCGGGCAGCAGACTCCTCCTACGGCGTGTCGTCTCCATTGCGGGAACTACGCCAGATGGCACAGTTTACTCCCGGACAGCCTCTTGAAGCTGCCGTGACGTGATTGCGCTGACAGAGGCGTGCAGACTTCGTGCGGTGATCGCAGCCATAGATTTTGACAGCGCGTTTGACAGGCTACGCCATGCATTTCTATATTCTGTCTTACAACAGATGGGATTCCCTGCCTGGTTTATCAGTGTGCTTCGGCGGCTCTTTAGCAGCCCGCATTCATTGGTGTAGGTCAACGGGCGTGTGGCGGGTCCAATACCGATCCAACGGCCGGCCCACCTTCATCCATGTACCTTCATTCAGTGGCGCTGAAGCCGGTAATAAGCCTGCTGTAGGTGCACTCGTCTGGAGTCTCCTCACGCGCTTGCACCTTCCGATGTGCTTATACACTGACGACATCCAGCCAGAAGGTCGCACGGATCCTCGACACCGTTACGGCTCATGGGAGTGCAGCTGCAAGTGTGATGAATGTGCGCAAATCCACGGGGCTGTCTACTGGTCGCTGCCTGCCTCCAGAAGATCAGGATCCGCTGCCCTGTGTTCAATGTCTCCGCCACCTTGAGCACTTTGCAGCGTGTTGCCTAGCCGAATGCGTATGTGGCATCCATAATGGTTCATATTGCACAGGTTCTACTGATGCCGATTATGATAGGACGTTATCCAAGCGACATTCGGATATTTTCTGACGGCTGGATCTATCTCCAAAGTACGCCGTGACACACTTACCCGCTTACTCGCGCCCCGTGTGCAGGAGGTCTTAGTCTTACGATCCTGCACTATCGTGCAGCGTCACTTTACATGGCCACGTTGTGTAAACACATGGTGGCGTTCATTGTGGAACTCGGTTTTGCTCGCACCGAAATCCCACGAACGCTCTGGCGGCGGGAAGAGGACTTCTAGACCGTTCTCCTGTATAGTGTCGCCCGTAACGTCGTGGAATGCAAGTGCCCAATGTTTCGGTGAAAAATGATTAATTAGAGAGAGGTAGATCTTGTAATCGTTTCAAAGCAAAGCACTGAGATATTCTAATTAGCTTGTCACTTGAGGAACACTAAAAAAATCGAGGTCCTCGTTTTATTCCGGGTGCAGCATAAAGAAAAGAAAATGTGGAGAAGAACGTGCTCGGCAAACGAGACGTCGCGGGATCGAATCCCTGTCGGAGCACGAAAATTTTCGCCTCGCGTTTAATGTGCCCTTCATCTCTAAACTCGTTAAGGAGTCACCAGGAACGTCGCGTGGTTCGGCTCCACGTTAAAATATAAATCGCGCTTCCCCGTTTGGGTAACTGTGGTAGATTAGGGACACGCAAACGGCCGAAGTGGCGTCCAATTGAAAGACTTACATCCGACCATTGAGTCACACGAAATAATTATCCTTATGAGATATCTGACCTAAGGACTGGAATATAGTTCTTGAGACTATAGTTGTTTTTGTGTTGTTTAAGAAATATTGGGAAATCAGGGGCTTTGTCAATATTATGAATCTATCTGTATCCGTAATACAGATCTAAGTAATATCTCCTGCCGCTCTTTCCCAAGAAAACACCTGTCCGCTCCAAGCCTTAGCGTCTGTTAGCGGCGAGAATTTATCACCTCTTCCGAACGCGCGCTTTGGATAATTTCGTTTACGCGAAACGAAATGCGCCAGTAGCATGAGGGATGGCGTTTTCTCCACCGGCCCACGAGAAGAGGTGAAGGGTAGGAAGAAAGCAACGGGTAAGGGTAGGGGTGAGGGTGGGGGTGGTGGACGATGGGGTGGGAAGCGCCTTCGTCATGCCGTGGGTAGAGAAGGCGCCAGTTTCCGGGTACGACAGCTTGATTGATGGAGATCCGCCCAGCTACACAACAGGGCGAAACGCGATCTGTTAGGGTCGCCTCCAATGAATGCAATGAAATTTGTGGAGGGCGATATGAAGACTGTTGAAAGAGTAAGTGAAATCAATAAAAGCTCTCACATCAGAATAAAGGCAGTCTAACAGTGCAAAATTGTGATAATGACGCTTTACAGTCTCAGTATACAAAATGTAAGGTAATCTGAACTGCTATCCTTCAGTGGTGGTTTAATCTTACACGTTCTTCACTAGTGGGATGAATAAATTGTGACTGAAGATGTTGGTGGGCTTCGAGACGACGATAAAATCCTTAAAATCATCTCTACAATCTGTATTATACTTCACAGCTAGCTCTGGAAATCATCCTGTCCTCGGACGTGACATAGTTGAGCTTTCAAATTAAGGTCATTCAAGGGGGGAAGTATGTCGCCGTTCTTTCTACAAGGTTATTTCACAGTTCGTTCAGCAACATTATCCGATTATTTTGCCATGAGATACCAGTGGTCTCTGCTGGCTCCTTGCAGAGTCATTGTATTTAGGTTTCTCCTTACATCCGTTTATTTTTATATGTGTACTGCCCTGAAATTATCTGCACAACAGATTGCGTTGTGAATTCCGGTTAGGAAAAAAAGAAAATGAAAAAAAGAAAAAAAAAGTTCTTTTCACTCATGGTACTTGCTGCTAGTCTTCGTGCTTTTTACTGCTCGTTTCTGTCACGCGTTTCTTTTCCTGTCAGAACTGGTTATACGTTAATAGCAATACACAGCGATATGAACTGATTTACTGACGAAAAGTTCTACGATATGTACTTCGCGTATGGGCCCAATGAACAGTTCCCACAGTGACGGAATATGGCACCTGAGTGAAGGTTGTTGCAATATTTTGTGCTTCAAGTTGCATTTTCTAGTGACTGCTTATTACTGCCTTTTACACTGTTGTAAGGATATCTTCACAAAAACAAATCCAATGATTACATTAATACTGAGAAACGGGCCATGGGAGATCAATGGTCCCTTGTACCACAATAATACTAAAACACCATTGAACATACCCTAAAATTTTGTCTTGGAGTTCATATTCATCCTCTACTTAACATGAATATTAATATTCAGTTATCTGGAACGCTTTATAGCTTATCTTAGAATTAGTTTGCTCATATACTTAGCACGTCTACAGTTTTTGACAGTTCTTCGAGATTTCATTTCATCTGAAGTAACTGCAGCTGCTATCCCAGAAAACTATCTACGACAAGTTCCGTGATTTGTCACGGGAAATCATTGTCTTCAAAAACATAAATATGTTTTTCAGATTTGTTTCGCGTTCGGTTATTGTAGTACTGTTTCATTTATAACTGGAAACCAGCAAATATCACTGTCTACTGAGGGCATATTACACATCCAGGAAATTAGAACTCAATATTTATTTCAGAGGTCTGTGATTTATGCCCCTCCTGTTTTTTCATATGCTTCTTACGATGCAGAAATTTAGCTACCAGTTCATCCTCTTTGAAAGGAATACTCTCTTTGTTTGTCGCCATCTACTGGGGTTTATTGAACGCATCATCTGCATGTACACCAATGAATTAGACACAGATGTAACGTCAAAGACCGCCCGATCCTGTCAACATGTCGGTAGGTGGTCTGATTTCTTACAACCTATTATGTGCTCCGTGCACCTATATACTATTTTTAATGTGTTGTGCCACCTATGTAATCAGGCAGTGGCAGTATAGTACACACACAGAAACCTAATTCGAAACAAAAAACACTATTCAATGGCTGTGCCACATCGATTGGAAAAGAAACAGTAGAGGCGTGGCGACATATTGATTTAGCAGACTGTTCTGTCTGGCGCCGCTGGCTCAGGTATAGTATCGACTACCCCTCTTGCGGCCCCTTTGCCAATATCTATGAGGAAGAGTTGTTATCTATGGGTTGTACCCTTAGAAGGTCTTTGCTTTCCGATATATATACGGGGTTCGCTGGCCCGACAGAGAGGCACGAAGTCCGGGGATTGGCGGTAGCGTCGCGACAGGAGGTGGTCACGACGTCCGAGCGGCCGAAGCCACGAGCTGCGCAAGGAGGGCCTCCGTAGAGCGAAGATACCGGAGTACTTCACCGGGGACAGCGTCGACTACGAGCAGCAGTCCGACATCCTGTCGGTTGGTTGGCAATATTCGTGTCGGACGACCGCTCGTGGCTTGGCTGCCCTCTTCTGCCTGAGTTTCATCGGCACCGCGCCGTAACCACTGCGACGCACCGTGGATCCATGGAACTGCTTATTGATAAAGGGTAGTAACATTCTTTAATCCTCATGGTGACTAGTGTTGTTGTCTAGCTGCCCTCCTCATTGTTTTCTGGTTTGTACCCGACCCTCAGACTTTTACTCGGTCGACTCTTTGGTCGTAAATATAGGCCGTAGTATTGTACTAAGACACTAGTTGTCGTTTGAAAATTTGTCCCGCTATTATATTGCCTTTCCTTTCAAGTTTGTACCCGATCGTTAATGTTCTAATGAATCAGCTCCTGGTCGTAAATACAAAAATGGTTCAAATAGCTCTGAGCACTATGGGACTTAAATTCCGAGGTCATCAGTCCCATAGAACTTAGAACTACTTAAACCTAACTAACCTAAGGACATCACACACATCGATGCCCGAGGCAGGATTCGAACCTGCGGCCGTAGCGGTCGTAAATACAGCCAGAACAATTGTACTAAGGCACAGGTTGCCGTTAAACAAAAGAGGGACCTTATGGTTAGATTTGGATGGTAACCGGTTCAATTCTTTGATTGTAATTGCATTTCTCAGTCATTTGTTATAACCTGAACCACCTGTTGTACTAAGCTGTTCGTTGTTGTGTTTGAAAGACCAGGTCATTACTGGTCTATTTTAGCTGTATCTTGTGGTTCCGCCGAGTGTGTTCCCCTTTAATAAGTGTTCACAAGTAATGTTTTAAGACGTTCCTTCAGAGCGGTCTAAATAACTGACAATCAGTTTAACTTTGAAAATATTTAACAGTCAGGTGTCACCAGGGCTTCAGTCAAAATAAAATTGTCAGAAGGGACGGGTTGGTATTCAGTCGCCCCTTGGTCGCCCATTGAAATTAAGAGGTTTTTTGCTTTGAAGTAAGCCTTATCATTGTTATATTGTTTGCTAAACTGTTTAACCTTTAAGCTCAGGTGCGCATTTTAACCCCGAACCTTTCCACATACAGCTTTCAAATTAAAAGTTAAGTCAATTGTTTTGAGTAACTGAATCATTCTTGTCATCAGTGGTGCTTATAAAGTTTTCATGTGTTGCAGAAGGGCATTTAACAAGGGAAACTGTGTCCAGCGGGGTAGTAAACACCACTGTTTCACCCGAAAACGGGCGGGCTGCAGGTCCGTCCGTCTTGTAATCATTGTCATATTTTGCAATACACCATTGCAGATTTCTTCTGCAAAAACTTATTCAACTTAAGGTTTAAGGTCAAAAGAATTTTGCAAATTTGTTCATTTTGTTAAAGAAAATTTTTGTAGTTATATATTGTTAAAAAACAGTTTGTGGGTCCTTCCTTCCACGTTTTCCTTGATTCCAGTAAGTACCACTTATCAACAGGATTTACGTAAATCTCTCAATGAACACATTTATCGAGATCTCTTTGTTATCATTAGCATTTCCTTAAAATCGAGCACTGGTATTAACGTGCAATATTTACTGCGAATTTATTGTCTCAGGCAACAAAATGAGTAAGAGTAATAAATAAGCAGTGTGAAGGTATGTTTGGACTTTATCTTTGAAGTCACCTTACCTTGACCTCACGATACATTTTTCGAACCTTTATTTCCAAAGAAGAAGTGTCGACAATGATAATTTATCCTGCTAAATTCTAATCACCATGATAAAGTAGAAAAGCTGAAGCATTACGTACCACCTATAAGGTTTCATTTATTGGCTTTATTCCCCGCTGCAAAGCTTTTATCTCTGTGTTACAACTATAATTGAGATCAATGACGACATTATATAGGGGAAGCATTAACAGCTTGTTGAAAGTACCCTGGTCGTTTATTAAATTTGCTGATAATAATCGCGACATCAAGGTACAGAACAATGGAAATCGCACCACGTGAAGCCACCGACATCTCTGGCTTACTGGGCTTCCAATACATTTTCCATTATGAGGCTATTATCACGACGGATCATATGCTAGCATACAGTTTCATGCGGCATTATTCCCTGCAGTCTCTATATGTACCATGCGTTAACAGGACACAATGCGGTTGTTTGACAGTTGTTACTTTGTCACTGCGGGACGTTTTTTGGTCTGCTGTTCCTCCCTCAACAACAGCAAGTAACGGTCGCTAGTAAATATGCCCCCTTGCGTTCGTAAATCACTTACTCCAGTTAAAGTTTGACATAAACGTGATTTCAGGAGACGCATAAGCTCCATTTCCAAAGGCTGTTTTAAGACTGTATTTGCAAGTGCTGCGCTCTTGAGGCATTGTCTGCGAGATTAGTGGCACGACAGGGGGAAGGGCTGTTACTGGGCCGGCCTAAGTGGACGATGTTGGTAATACACTTAACTGCTGTTATGTTCGACAAAAAAACTAACCATTTGTAATCTTGGTTGTCATAAAACGTGTGTAGGAACACCTTTCGTTTAACAGAGTAATCCTTCCTGTTTTTTTTTTTTTTTCAAAATTATTTTTGCAACTCGAGATTCACCCACTTAAGTTACATGTTCAATAGCTGTCAAAATTGTTCCAACTCTACGGAGCCTGTATGTGTGGCAACTGTATGATGTGTGGCATATATCGCAGATTTCCTTCAGTATTAGAAGCACAGATGGCTCAATACATGATGCCAAGGGAGTTTCGCTAATTCAAGTGTTCAGCGATATTACAACTTTCTCTCTTACGTTCACGTGGCATCAAAATTGGGAAATTTAGAAAATGGATCCATGGAATGTATATACCACAAGATGAAAACTTCAGTTTACAAAACACCAAAAAGAGACATTAGGAAAAGAGGACTAGAAATGAAAGTCACTGGTGGAACCAACAGCTCAACGATATTTTTGGAAACAAGAATCCACCTTTTAATAAATGACTAAGCTCAATAAAACAACTTGACGGAGAAAAATGTAAAGGAAGTCGAACGTAAATGAACAAAGAGGTAACAAACAGCAAAGATAAATATTGGGAAGATCTTTGTATTAATTTAGGTATTTTTATTAGGAATAAGTATTAAAGATGTTTTCATACAATACGTTAATGCAGTTATCGCCTTACATAGTCGACGCAACAACTTATTTGTGGGTACTTTATTATCCACATTAATAAGATGTCCACTGACTTCTTTTTTGCATATAAATGGCTTCCGAGAAGTACGTAAGCCATGAACAAGAAAATATAGCCCTGCGGGAATGTCAGTGGAAGACGGTAAATCACACTCTGTCCTATTCACTAATGACCAAGGGATAGTTGCTGAAGATATTTGTACTCATGACACTCATTATACGCTAAGGAAGCCATTTGAAGAGTATGGCACCTGAAGTTTAAAAATAAAGACAAAGAAAACTCAACGCATGATACTGGACAACAATGAACAGCGTGACCTAGATGCTGGTAATTTAACGCAAATCTTTTCTTACTTTAAACGTCTATGCACGGAAAGTGTGTAGAGGATATTAAAAGTGAGATTGGACAAGACAAACGAGTTATATGGAGAACACAATCCTTTGGAATAATAAGATCAAAAATAAAACTAAAAAATTTATACGCAAATACATATACCGGGTGATCAAAAAGTCAGTATAAATTTGAAAACTGAATAAATCACGGAATAATGTAGATAGAGAGGTACAAATTGACACACATGCTTGGAATGACATGGGGTTTTATTAGAATCAAAATAATATAAAAGTTCAAAAAATGTCCGACAGATGACACTTCATCTGATGAGAATAGCAATAATTAGCATAACAAAGTAAGACAAAGTAAAGATGATGATCTTTACAGGAAATGCTAAATATGTCCACCATCATTCCTCAACAATAGCTGTAGTCGAGGAATAATGTTGTGAACAGCACTGTGATGCATGTCCGGAGTTATGGTGAGGCATTGGCGTCGGATGTTGTCTTTCAGCATCCCTAGGGATGTGGGTCGATCACGATACACTTGCGACTTCAGGTAAACCCAAAGCGAATAATCGCACGGACTGAGGTCTGGGGACCTGGGAGGCCAAGCATGACGAAAGTGGCGGCTGAGCACACGATCATCACCAAAATACGAGCGCAAGAGATCTTTCACGCGTCTAGCAATATGGGGTGGAGCGCCATCCTGCATAAACATCGTACGTTCCAGCAGGTGTTTATCATCCAGGCTGGGGATGATACGATTCTGTAACATAGCGGCGTACCTCTCACCCGTCACGGTAGCAGTTTTGCTGTCCAGCACCATCTGTCGGACATTTTTGCGAACTTTGTTGTTATTTTGGTTCTAATAAAACCCCATGTCATTCCAAGCATGTGTGTCAATTTTTACCTCTCTATCTACATTATTCCGTGGTTTATTAAGTTTTCAAATTTATACTGACTTTTTGATCACCCGGTACATATGTACATGGGAGCCTGTATTTTGCAAAATAATGAGAGAGAAAGGTAGGCCTCTACCCATAGAAATAGATTATTGGAGACAAAATGCTGGAGTTTGAGGCTTAAACCGCATATATATCTATATATAGATTTCATCAACTGGGTATATATATGCGGCGACCATGCTGGCCAAGGTATGGTTTGGCAAGCACCAAGACAATCGGTAGGCACTCTCACCATGTGTGGGCAGGCGTTATCTTGCTGAAATGTAGGTCCAGGATCGCGTGCCATGAGGGGTAACATAATGGGGCATAGGATATGGTATCGTCGACGTACCGCTGTCCTGTAAAGGTGACGCGGATGACAACCAAAGAGATCCTGCTCTGAAATGAAATGGCACCTCACACCATCACTCCTGGTTGTCAGGCTGTATAGCGGGCGACTGTCAGGTTGGTATGCTACTGGTGTCCAGCGCGTCTCCTACACGTCTTCACTGGTCATAGGAGCTCAGTTCGTAGCAGGACTCATCACTTAAGACTATCCTAATCCAGTCAAGTAGATTACATGCAGAACACGAGTCTGGAAACGCCCCGCACTGCGGTGGGATACCGACCTCACACTCGCCCCCCACATGGCCTGACGAACCAGCAGTGATGATCTGGGGTGCCATATCATCTCATAGCAGAATCCATTTGGTTGTCATCAGCGGCTCCATTACAGCACAGAAGTACGTCGACAATACCATATTCTACGCCCCGTTTTTTTTGCCCTTCATGGCTAGTGATTCGGTTTCGTTCACCTTCATGGCAAGCCGTTCTATGCTTACATCCCAGCAAGACAATGCCCACCAGCACACGGCAAGTGCTTTCTAAGCCCTATCTTCGCCAGCAAGGTCACCGGATATCTCCCCAATTAAGAACATTTGGACAAAATTTGGGACTCGGGTGGACATCCACCAATTCTATTAATCTTTGTCATGCCGAATAACTGCTTGCACGAGGGTCAGAGGTGGCTCAACGCGTTATTTACTTCGTCAGTTTGTGAAGGTCTTTCCACTGAATACGTCATCCATTTTTTCTGAAATTCTAATTATTTGTCTGTCTTTACATGTACTTTACGTATACCAACCTATTTCTTTCCCATTGAGCTAACTTTTTAGAATATTTGTAAGGTAATTTTGAAGTACAGGTTTACGTGCACTACTAAAATTTTGTGAGCATTAATGTTACCTCTAATTACACATACTTGGCAACGGCCTTGCCGCAGTGGATACACCGGTTCCCGTGAGATCACCGATGTTAAGCGCTGTCGGGCGTGGCCGGCACTTGGATGGGTGACCATCCAACCGCCATGCGCTGTTGTCATTTTTCGGGGTGCATTCAGCCTCTTGATGCCAAATGAGGATCTACTCGACCGAATAGTAGCGGCTCCGGTCAAAGAAGACCATCATAACGACCGGGAGAGCGGTGCGCTGACCACTTGCTCCTCCTATCCGCATCCTCTACATTTGTTGCCCCGGCCAGCATGTTCTCTAGATCTCTCACCCACTGGAAACGTCTGATCGCGAGCTGGTGAGAGACCGGCACACCGTGACTCGCCAGCCTAACTCTAGCATAGAGCTGAAGCAGCATGGAACGACGTACCCATCATTATTCCACCCAGGTTCATTTCGACTCAATGGAGGGCAGGATTTGTGGCGTTGTTGCCGCTGAAGGTAGTCACTCTGTCTACTTAATTTTGCCCCCGTATGTCTCCAGAGAACCTTATTATTTAATCACGTATTCTTCTTAATATACTGTATATGCACAATTAATAAGATTTTGTTATTTGCTATCCCTCCCCGTTTGCATTTCTAAGGGCAGTTGGTGTGCTACTTTCTTTTCCGAAGACGAAACACAGAATATGGAGGTAAAACATGCCTTGGACTAATATCATCTCTGTTATTCCTATAATTTATCATTTTCTTTTCAGCCAGGCAATTTGTTTGATCGAGCAGTACCGCATGGAACGTGCAACTAAAGGAAACAAATCATATGTATGGCGATGAGTGCAGTATTGGTATGTGCTCGATGCGGAATAGTCGGATGACTAAGGATACTTCATGTACAGTTTCTGGAGAAGCAGCCGGCCGGTGTGGCCGTGCGGTTCTAGGCACTTCAGTCTGGAACCGCGTGACCGCTACGGTCGCAGGTTCGAATCCTGCCTCGGGCATGGATGTGTGTGATGTCCTTAGGTTAGTTAGATTTAAGTAGTTCTACGTTCTACGGGACTGATGACCACAGAGTTAAGTCCCATAGTGCTCAGAGCCATTTGAACCATTTTTTACTGGAGAAGCATACGGAGAAACCACGAGAAACGCGTGCTTGAACATACGTGAAGATGTTAGCTTAGCCTGCAGGTTGTGTTGTTGTATTTGACCATGACCACCAACTGTGAAATGTCCTCAATACAATGTAAGTGTCAGTCGTGGTCAGAGCAGTGGCTTTGTTGTGGTGAGTTCTTTATATGGAAGTTAAATAAACTCGATCATGGGGAAACTGTTGGTACTCATATGGTGGGTACATCCGTAAACAAGGTAGTCAAAGTGTTTAGTGTTTCAGGAGGAACCGTAACAATGGAAACGAAAGTATATGTTGAATGGTCGTTAAGACTGTCATTGATGAGGACTGTGACGAAAGATAAAAGGGACGACACCTGCAAAAGTCACTGCAGAATCGAATGTCGCCCTCTTAAAAAGTGTCAGCACCAAAACAACTGTAGCGTACGACTTCGTACACAACAATAAGGAAAGGTGGGCTGCAGAGTGGTGCGGCAACTGTCATTGGAAAAGCTGGACAACCGCAGAAATAGCTAGCAAACAACACAACAAACAAAATATTTACTTAACTTGTATTTCTCCAAGATTACAAAGTTTAATTACAAATAATGCAGCGAGAGACAGAGTGAAGCTCTCAATTTCAACAAGGAAGAGGCTCCCAGAGCCGTGACTAGACAGTGTCTACGTAGTGTTACGTGCTGCAGAGGCTGTAAGTGTGAGAGGACTGAGTGGCTGCCACTGCCATCCAGCACTGCATCTGCAGGGAGCGCTCGTGGTGGAGCCACTGAAGGTGTGGCCCAGTGAGTGTGCTGTATTGTGTCCACCGAATCCCGTGCGTCCTCTGGTGTCGTCTAATGGAAACTTGCAATTTCGTTGCCAACTTTGACGTCTGTGGGGTGGAACCGATACGTGATACCACAACAAAAGGATGGGAGCTCCACAAGCTGGGAATCTGTGATATTCCTGGCTGTGACCGACAGTATTTTATTTTGCTAGAAGCTCGCCTTGATGCAGCTTGATACACGTGAAGTAGCATATGGTACAACACTGGAGTGAGGTACAAGTGACAGATGGTACAGTTTGTACCAGTCCCGCGGGAGAGTCCGCCAACTGAACTGAACTTGCTTCTGATTGGTCAGTACGTTCGGGTGCTAGGCGCTCTTATTAATTATTTATTTACTCTTAATTGTATTTAACCCATGGTTAACCTACGAGTCTCTCGTGTTTTTTTATTAAATTTCGCCGGCCGCGGTGGTCTCGCGGTTCTAGGCGCGCAGTCCGGAACCGTGCGACTGCTACGGTCGCAGGTTCGAATCCTGCCTCGGGCATGGATGTGTGTGATGTCCTTAGGTTAGTTAGGTTTAAGTAGTTCTAAGTTCTAGGGGACTGATAACCACAGTAGTTGAGTCCCATAGTGCTCAGAGCCATTTATTAAATTTCACTAGTTTTGAGACATGTAACAGTTACAATATTGCAACCGAAGTGCTTCGGACGCCTTCAGGTCGCTTTGGCGCACCTAGGAGACTAACTACTTCGACTGCACTAGTTAGTCTTTTTCGGGCGTTCTGGAAGATCGGACACGTATCTCAGTATTGTGCTTTGTTCGATGTGGATATCTAATTGCCACTCTGTTTCTTGTGTTCTTGAGAACCGGACATGTTGTTCTCTATATCGGGCGTAACTTATTTGTGAATATGTGATACTCACTATGTCTAGTGTTTACCGGAGAACCGGACATCTGTGTCATATTTAGGAAGCTGGATGGAAAAGTTACCATACAACTAAGAAAGCTATGTCGACTGTTGTAAGAGACATTGTAAATGTGTGAATATTTGTATAATAGTCATACAGGATACATTAATGAGAAGTGTCGCCTAACATCATTGTCACTATTACAGATCTCGCCCTCTGTAGTTACAGAGATTAAACTCGGCAATTGGCAACCCACAAAAAGCACAATCGCAGGTTCGAATACACAGCGTAGCAGCCTCCGATGAAGAAGATCCCACGACCGACGGGCTGTCTTCAGCGCTGGGGACACAACTCTAGAAGACGACAGGTTGGGGGAAAGAACGGTCGGAGACTCTTATTCAATCTATTCAGATCTCTCCAGCTTCCAGATCTGAGATCCAAAGGGACAAACAATTTATACATGGCATCTCCTTGTGGGGAACTTGTATTTAAAGAAGAGGGTACTATCCGTTGACGAGAACTGTGAATTGAGTGAGGCGCTAAAATCGTAGTGACAAGAGTGATTATCATAAAACGCCCGAATCAATAGTAGATCAACAGTGAAAAAGATAAAAAGCGACACTGTGTGAACTGTGAAATTATATCCTGTTTGAACGTTTTTAAGTTTCTTTGAACTGTTAGGCAACAAAGTTTATAAAGCACGCTAATTAATTCGCGTCGCGTAGTTGAAACGGAAATACGAAAGCGCAAAATCGAAGTGTTAAGCTATAAGTGTGTGCGCGGTCCAAAAGAGATTACGTTTCATTTCACCGCTACGAGAAACAACGCTTCAGGTAGCAGTTAGCAGAGCATCGCACAGCAGGCGAGGTGCATGACTTGGAAGCAAAACCTGTCGCCTCCACCAGCTGCAGTCCAACGTCAGGAAGCGGCGAAGGGCAGATAGAGGCTTCTGTGGTTGACTACGGCAGCCGAACAGACCCAAAATGACAAAAACAACACGACGAACAGCAGCATCGCACCGGAGAGGATGATAGTGTGTACGCTAATCACTTCACAGCTAGCAAGAGCAATCTAGTATTGACAACCATAGGGATTTTCAAGAATATTGTTAAACGTTTCATAAAAATTTCTGTAATAACAAAATGTCAGCGAAAGCGAAAAGCGGTACAATCTTAGAAGCAGAGAGGCAGATAAGCCTCGGGGTAATGAAACTGAAAAGGCAAGCCAATTACAGGGCATGCCAGATTAAATTAGTAATATAAGTAAAGAGCATATTAATCTTAAGTCGATAATGTAGAATGTACAGGAAAAATTAGGTTCAATGATAGATGAGGAAAGTGTACAAAATCAAATGGATGGTAGTTCTTTACCAGAATCATCTGACGTAGAAACTGAAGTTTCCCAAGAAAACAGAATTTCAGATAGTAGCAATAGTGAAACTGGAGAGGTGGATTCTGATGTAGATGACATGAATGTTAATGATAAGTTAAATAAGGTAAATGGTTATGTCAGAGGTGATGACTCTGACACCGCCATTGCTAATGAATCAACGAGTAGAACATGTAGAGTAAGCCATGGAACAGCATCAGATGATACGTGGCTTACACAAGATATTAATAAAAGTACGGTTAAAATTTTGATAGAGTTACTATCTGGGCAAAAAGAAAAGTACGGCTAGAAAAAGGTAGAACATCTGCAAAAAGAATTCAAAAAGGACTCAAATGAATTAAAGAAAGAGCAAAAATTACTCGCTGATAAAATAGAAACAACAAACGAGGAGATAGCAAAAATGAATCATAACTTTAAACATTTAGAGACCAAGGGTGATTCTCATGAAACTAGAATAGGGGCTTGTGGGAAAAGAATTGAACAAGAGAGTAAAGAATGGGGTCAAAATTTAGGTAAGTGTAAGCAAGCCGTCAGTCGTAAAATTAATGATGAAATAGTGAAAATAAATGACCTCGTGCAAGCTCAAGATACTTTTGTATTTTCAAGTAGGGAAAAATTTATTAAATTAAGTAATGATCAGAGTAAAATAAATAAAACTTGGAGAGGCACCCATGAAAGGCTAAACACACAAGTCGTAGACTTAAAGGACGAATATGCAGTTCTTAGCCGTAAAGTATCACGAATAGAGCTGTTTGTAATGGTAATACAAATACGATTCAGGGCCGTTTTAGAGAAATTGAAGAGAAGGTATAAAACATACCTCAATTGAGGTGAGTAAAAATATAAATAATATGGAAGTTGCGTTAAAACAGAAACTCGAAACGTGGGTTGAACAGGAAAAACTTAAGGGTGTTGTTCATATTAATTAAGTAGTCAGTAATGCCAATGTTTACAAATTTCGAAGCTTTTCTCGCAAAGGTAGTATACTCCCTGTTGCTTTCATTCGCCAGTTTGAGGGCACCATACCTGACAACATGACGGAACAGCTGAAAATAAAATTTGTAGCCAGTCGTTTTGAATGGGACGCAATATCATGGGGACCAGGAGCATGTAACACCTGTAAAACTTACCAGTAACTTGTTAGAGCAGTCTTAACAGAAATATTTGAAGCTAGGAGCTTTAAATATAGTGGCTGTGATAGTCAGGAGGAGTTCTTTCAGCACTACTGGGAAAAGAACCAGTATTTAACTGATCCTTTATACGTGAATCAGACTTAGTAGAAATAATAGTCTTGTTTCCAGTGTCTGTACAGAAGACAGTAATTCATGTCAACAAGAGTGAAGTTAACAACCTTCTATATATATTAAAACAGCTGGATGCGATTTCAGGCAACAGACAAATGCCGGAAGGCTGGCGTAAAACAGGTGCCGTGAAGACCGCCGCAATGACCGTTACTCAAACAGTAACAGCATGTCGAACAATAATACCGCATAATTTATAAACTTCAGGGTGAGTTGGAATTACAAAACCATTAATTAGTGACACAAACGTATCACACTGGAAAAATTGGTGCGGAAGCCGTAAAACATTGGCTACGGAGCAAACTAAGCAGCAATGGAAGAAACTCATGTGGTCGACGAGTCCTGTTTCAAGATGTTTCCAAACTGTGGCCGAGTTTACATCTCATAAATGAAATATGGCGGGTGTTAGGTGATGGTACTGGCAGCCAAAACGTGGTATTCCATGTGCCCGGGAGTGATCTGCAAGATAACTGCGT
The DNA here is from genome assembly GCF_023898315.1 of Schistocerca nitens. Taxonomy (NCBI): domain Eukaryota; kingdom Metazoa; phylum Arthropoda; class Insecta; order Orthoptera; family Acrididae; genus Schistocerca; species Schistocerca nitens. The sequence continues at coordinate 814,870,046 of NC_064614.1, forward strand.
GGCTATTTTGCCCGATCTCGAATGATGATGCCTGTTCCAAGACGAGAGGGCCCTTGTTCACACAACTCGCATTGTCCAGGTCTGGCTTTCTGAGTGCGAGGATGAAGCGTCACATCTACCTGGCCCCCACAGTCACCGCATCTCACTACCATTGATCCTTCTTGGCCTAGTTTGCGAGACGTGTTCGTGATCGCTACCCAACTTGATCGTCACTACTTGAACTTGCCACTATTTTGCAGGAAGAATATTATAAGTTTCACTTGAAAATCATACAGGACTTCCAGAATGAGATTTTAACTCTGCCGCGGAGTTTGCACTAATATGAAACTTCCTGGCAGATTAAAACTGTGTGCCGGACCGAGTTTCGAACTCGGGACCTATGCCTTTCGCTGGCAAGTGCTCTACCAACTGAGCTACCCAAGCACGACTCACGCCCCGTCCTCACAGCTTTACTTCTGGCAGTACCTCGCCTTCTACCTTCCAAACTTTACAGAAGCTCTCCTGCGAACCTTGCAGAACTAGCACTCCTGAAAGAAAGGATATTGCGGAGACATGGCTTAGCCACAACCTAGGGGATGTTTCCAGACTGAGATTTTCACTCTGCAGCGGAGTGTGCACTGATAAGAAACTTCGTGGCAGATTAAAACTGTGTGCCGGACAGGGACTCGAACTCGGGACCTTTGCCTTTCGCGGGCTTGGGTAGCTCAGTTGGTACAGCACTTGCCCGCGAAAGGCAAAGGTCCCGAGTTCGAGTCTCGGTCCGGCACACAGTTTTAATCTGCCAGGAAGTTTCATACAGGACTTGTTTTTGATAATTCAGAAGCTTTATCGAATGACACTGGTTTTCCTACACCATATCAGGTTAGCATTTATGTGTCTGGTGTTTCCGTAATTTTTGTCTTTTACGGTGCTGATTAATTTAATTTCTGGTGAAATGTTACAAAACAAGGGGAATGAAGTTGTGCTGTTAATAATGTAGCTCAAAAACATAAAATAAAGAACTAAAAAACTTTGCTTAGCTTAACTATCCGAATGACCTCAACCACTTGCGAGTAATTAGGACGTAATGGCAAAACAAGTACTTGGTGAGAGGTTTCAGCTTCCTCGACATTCATACGAGACTGATTTCCACGAGCTGTCACTATCTCCTACAACGAACGTATAAGCGTATGACTGCGGTCACGTCGTGCCAAGGTGATAACGTCAACTGCATTGTGCATGTCGGCGCAACGGGACTAATTTCCGCTCGTCAGCTGCCGGTATGCGTCGCAGGCGCGCACTCCTCACACGGTCGGCGTTCTCATTCAACTCGCGTCCATCCATCTCCGTTGCCCCAACAGTCGGCGCTGGAGGTGCGTTAGCTCTTGCACAAACTCATCCAGTGTTACATCAATCAATTTAATCTGTGTTTCTGCCGCCCAGTGTCTGTCCATACACCGTGATTAATCACTGCGGCTGTCCCCTGGGACAGAACTCCGCCGCCGTTGGTCGGATCTTTCACAGGCGCCGACGTGTCCACACAAACAGGTGATGCATGTTGCTGGCACGCAAGACTTTATTATAAAGTACACGAGCTTCAGCCCGCTCTCAGAAAACCCTATTACCTTACTAGTGGGCTCACTGCGTCCCCTCTTCTCGGAAACATGATTATTCATTATGCTGAAAACTTTTAGTACAGATTAAACTTTTTATCTCACAAAAACGAAAGCAAAATTTTTCATGAATAATCATTAACACAGGAATACCGTACACTGTGAGGGGAACACGCCATTGGTACATACAACGTCAGACGATGTAGCACTTGATATTTTTATTGAATTTTCCTGCAATTAAACGCGAAGTATAATTTCCTCTTCCCTTCTTACGGTCGTTTTCTTCCAGCTTCCGTAAGTATGCTATATATGTGACACATGCTATTCTCCGTGTTTATATTCTTTGTGATCAAGTAGTTGCAAAACAGGTAAGTCTATATGTCGTCTCTCAAAGGATCCAGACTTAGTATACGTTCGTCATTAAATGCGTACAAGCTGATGCTATTTTTTGGTGTGTACTACCAAGTAAACTCACAAAAGAAAACATTTGCTCTTACATATTGTTATACGACGCTAAATAGTCTAATTTTCCGCAAGTCGCGCAACATCAAGCAACGTGTCATTGTGTATAGGATAGGATAGTATTTTAGGTTCTCTAATAAAATGAAATATGTAAATGTTTTAGCTACTTACAGATAGCGATAACAATCTCATAGTAAATGTAGACTGTGACAATCATATTTATCAACAACACATTCTCTGCCAAAAACAAATAGTTACTCTAATAAATTTTCTACTGGGCAAAGCGGAAAAGAAACTGATCTTACGGGGCTCAGTTACGTACCGTGAGAAAAGTGACTTTATTCAAGTCAATGGAAATCGTTCTACTTTGTCAGCTTTTTTTCACTCATTTTATTCTTTTAAAATTGTTAGTTTCCATAACGGTTTTCGATTTTCGTCTCCTTATTCTCTAAAAATGTTTGCGTATGGTCGCTGTGTGATTTCTTCCGTTCTGTGTGATTAATTCCATCCTTACTATTTATTCCAAATTTCCTCTTTAAGTTCTCCGTGTAGTTACACACATCCGAAAGCGTTGCTATATTTTCAGGTGTGTTCTTGTATATTACTTTTATATTTCTAGATCTTCACAAATTTCCCCTACTCGATTAATATTTAACCTCTTTGAACTGATTCTCTTAAACGGTCGTTGATCAATTTTTCGTTCCTCATTCTGTAAACATAGTTACAATGTTGAAGCCACCAATTTTTCACCGCACCAATGAATCTTCTTCATCCAAATTCCATTTCTCTACTGCACATTAGCACATTCCCTTGAAATTTTCACATTTCTGACTTTCGGTTTATAAACTTTAGATTGACATCTACAAAGAACTTACGACAAAACACTTTATTTCGTAATATCACGGTTTTGCGCTGAGAGACATTAATTGCTTGCTGTAATGATACCAAATCATTATTCATCACTTCTAATGATGCTTATTACAACATTTGCCCTTGTGTCTAACTGTAACATCAGTTTATCTTTCCAAGATGTTTGAAGGAGGATGCCTTGAGGATGTTCCTTGTTTCATGATTTCTATGTTTCCTACGTAGTTATAGATTTTTTTTTTGAAGGCTTTTCCTCAGCTGTAGCGATACATATTCACTTGTAGTTTATAAATTCTCTGATTTGGTATGGTTTTAATTGTAAATTTCAGTGATTTTACATGTGTTTACCTAAGGTTGATCGACTTATGTGAACGTATTGCTTTTATCAACTCACCACAATTATTTCAATACTTAACAAGCTAGACGTTCGTAAGATCAATTCCCTTTTCTCCCCGTAACAAAACAATTATAAGTGTAGTATTTCTTCTACAGAACTGCATTAAGTGACCGTAAGTGACACGTCGCTACTCAGATATAGAGTTTCCTTTTCTCATAGATGCGAAGAATGTGGAACACAGGGTGAGTTGCAGAGAGACGGGTGAAGAAAGTAGGTATAACCTTTTTGGAGAAACCATCTCATGTACCGCATAAAATGGGTTGATTTCACTTATGACACCTGCCTTCTCAAAGTGAATTTCAAGTTTTTTTCTATGCTCATCATTGGTCGTACTTTCCTAGCAACTTTGTTTGATTTTTGAGTGATTTTATTGCTACGTTTTGATTACAAACACTGTTGTTAAGCGTGATGCCTGTTGACACAAAGACAAGCCTTTACACTGAAATTCATGTTAAACGCAATCATCATTTATATAAATACTCGTCACTTATGAATGAGACGCAGTGAACTTGCTCTCTGTGTGCATCTATCCCTCTTTAATCGTCGTTATGGTCATAGCATACGAAATAAAGTACAAAGGAGTAAAATCTCTGTCAGGCATTAGCTCTCTTAACGTGTTTTGAGACCCACTTCATGAAGAATCGTGATGCTTGAGCATTAATTTGGATTTAGTTGTAAAATCTTGATTGGCGTTCCGTTTTCAGATACAAGAGACTTTCAAAGAATACTTCCAATGGATCTAAGCCCTGTATTGAATTTTCGTGCAAATAATTTTACGTTCACATACAGTTTCGTAGCATTTCGTTATATTACGCCTAGATATTGACGTAGCCTCACAGATTACAGAATCTTTCCAGTGCTCCAGCAATGATTGGGATATTTACTTTTGTTGTTGGTATATTCTTGTAATGACCAACATTTAACGATATTTGACAATCTCAGAGGAATCTAAAACACTGTCCATGTGCTTTACGACTTACTTACAGTCATTCAGTATCAGTACTGTCCTGGACGAAACAGCATGGTCAGTGAAACTATGAGAGCCAGCAAACTCTGTTTGATAAGCCCGACAAACCGTGTTTCGTAAGTCGTTCACGTATGTAGAGAACATCACAAGTTCTGTTCGACTTCCTCGTGGTATATTAAAAAATAATTTCGTTTCTGTAGCACATTCGCCGACGTGTATAACATTTGGGTTCTACAAGTCAAAAAAAAAAACTCAGAATTCTAATGAAAACACATAACAGGGTATCTTGATTTAACTGAACCATGTGATACAGTTTTGGAAGGTACTCTGGGAATTTAGGAAGAAAGAAACTTCCCATTCACTTGCAGATTTTATATAACATTATGAAAGATATAGATTTTTCCATCTACGTTAATGTGTTCGACAACAACTTACATTTATCACGAAAAGAAAAAACAGTTGTCATCAGCACATATGACACGGAACAAATAAACCGTTTATCACACACTTAAGAAAATCTTTTCTAAGCCTGTAGGAGTCGATAGCTTGATAATATATTGTGTGTTAGTAGTGTTTACAGTGCAACCAATGAGAATAATTTGGGTATTGTGAAAAAGAAAAACCGTCCCGGCGGAAGTTCGAGTCCTCCCTCGGGCATGGATGTATGTGTCTGTCTTTAGGATAATTAAGGTTAAGTATTGTGTAAGCTTAAGGACTGATAACCTTAGCAGTTAAATCCCATAACATTTCACACACATTTCAACATTTTGAACAAATAAAAAAATCCCCTACTTACGAAAATTTTTATGTTATCGCGTAGAACCATCACAATACGTTCAATGTGCAAAAAATTTGTCTTCGAAGAAATAACAACCATGTATGTTGGTGAACACTTTTTGTCACGGTATAATGAATGTAGGAGTCGTTTCCTGAAGTTTAAAGTGCCATGGTGAGAACAACGATATGCTCCCATGGGATTTTGCAAAAGGCAAAGAATTTCTCACGGGCACGTACATACCCTGCACTGGTCTATTCTAGAGGAGTGTAACAAAACGTAAACGCAGTGAGCCAATTTAACCGAGCGGTTGACTGAGGCCTTTGCGGTAGCATATTGTTCCGGAAGGACGGATAAAGCAGGTTAATTAACGGGCGCTATGCTTAAACTAATATCAAAGTTCCAGAATGGCTTAAGCCCAGAAACAAGTTTATATTACCTGCGAAGGTTAATCCCCGCCGAAATTACCTCCACAGCGGACGTTACGTCGCGCATGCCGCTGGGCGCCCAGCGCATGAAACCGCGATGCTCCCGCGATGCCCGCCGCCTTCGCAGTTACGTCGTATGTTTTCCGTCGCCTCTGCGGCAAACTGCGTCGCGTATTTTTACAATGAAACACAAACACTTGCTCCGTACCAGTACTTTATCTAGCAATGCTGGAACCACTAGCGTAACACAATCGACGAGGAAAGCCAATTGAAGAAGGTGTATCACTCTTATTGCTTCTCATTTTCACTGAACAATAAATGATGACTATCAACATCGTTGAAAAATACACATTAGTGAATCAGACACTTTGTCGGGCATTCAAATGTGTTGCAATGCAGACGGGGAGTAGTCCGCAGCTGGTGGTCGCGCGGTAGCGTTCTCGCTTCCCGCGCCCGGTTTCCCGGGTTCGATTCCCGGCGGGGTCAGGGATTTTCTCTGCCTCGTGATGACTGGGTGTAGTGTGATGTCCTTAGGTCAGTTAGGTATAAGTAGTTCTAAGTTCTAGGGGACTGATGACCATAGATGTTAAGTCCCATAGTGCTCAGAGCCATTTGAACCATTTTAGCCAGACGGGGAGTAAACCAACACTGCTGTTCGTAGTACGAGATGTCAAAAGCTGGGGTAGTACACGAATTATAGATATACCGGGTGATCAAAAAGTCAGTATAAATTTGAAAACTGAATAAATCACGCAATAATGTAGACAGAGAGGTACAAATTGACACACATGCTTGGAATGACCTGGGGTTTTATTAGAAGCTAACAAATACAAAAGTTCAAACAATGTTCGACAGATGGCGCTTCATCTGATCAGAATAGCAATAATTAGCATAACAAAGGAAGACAAAGCAAATATGATGATCTTTACAGGAAATGCTCAATATGTCCACCATCATTCCTCAACAATAGCTGTAGTCGAGGAATAATGTTGTGAACAGCACTGTAAAGCATGTCCGGAATTATGGTGAGACATTGGCGTCGGATGTTGTCTTTCAGCATCCCTAGAGATGTCGGTCTATCACGATACACTTGCGACTTCAGGTAACCCCAAAGCCAATTATCGCACGGACTGAAGTCTGGGGACCTGTGAGGCCAAGCATGACGAAAGTGGCGGCTGAGCACACGATCATCACCAAACGACGCGCGCAAGAGATCTTTCACGCGTCTAGCAATATTTTTTTTTGTTCTAATAAAACCCCATGTCATTCCAAGCTTGTGTGTCAATTTTTACCTCTCTATCTACATTATTCCGTGGTTTATTAAGTTTTCAAATTTATACTTAACTAACCTAGGGACAGCACACACACCCATGCCCGAGGCAGGATTCGAACCTACGACCGTAGTAGCAGCGCGGTTCCGGACTAAAGCGCCTAAAACCGTTCGGCCACAACGGCCGGCTGGAAACCACAGCGAAATTCAGAAATGTTATACTTGCAACAGTTAGCTACACCTTCCAGGTTACCTACACATTCCAGCTACTTATTCGCCTCTCCAACTAAGACATTACCCATAACGTTGTACCAACTTTTCGGTATCCCCGTCTATGCTGATCTGCAGCGTCTTGTCTGTGCTAAAATGTCGTCTTCATAGCTAAAGTTTATGTGAACAGAGATGAAAATCAGAGGGAACGAAATCCGACGTATATGGTGATCACGCACTTTCCATCAAAAACATTGCAGGAGCGTCCTCATTACCCCTGCAATGTGGGCCGGATATTGTCATGAGCAAGGAAATACGCAACAGATACGTTGTGAAACCAGGAGGAATGTCTCACAGGTTTTCGAACTTGGCAGGAGGCACTATTTTCTAGGTTTCTTTAAGTGCTCACGGAGCACTCAGAACTCAAAAGAGCGACGTGACAAGTTCGACCGGCAAATTATAGACACTTCCAACACATCTGCGCAAACCTTCATCGGATTTTTACCGTGGTTTTTCAATCCCATTTTGCGTCAATTGGACCATACCCCCCGAATAGCCCTCGTATTATCGTGTGATTGGACATTCCTAGCACATATATTTGTGAGGATGGAGATGAGTAAGTGATGATTTGTAGCCTTAACTCCGAAACTACTGAGCGATTCAAATCAAATCTGTCTTACTATTTGAAAAAAAAAAAAAGATGAGGTGGAGAGGCGTAATGGGGTCATTTATAATCATAGCTCTGGAAATCTTGGATAGATCGCATCGTAATCTGGTACATAATTTATATGAATTACAACATGGCAAAATTTGTTGCTAGGATAAAACGCTAAAAGTAACAAGAGGCGGGGTCAGAGTGCGGAGGGGATAATATATAAAAATGGCCGGAAACGAACTGTATTAGTAATGGCGACAGTTACGACGATAAATACCTGGAGACGGAAGGGGTGTAGGAAAGTGTCGATATGTAAGCGTAACTCATGAACGCGTGGAGCTATTTCAACAAAACTTGGAACATATAAAGGGTGGACACTGATAAAACAGACACACTTCAGGGAGGGATTCCTGGTTGGAAATGGAGGAAAAAAGTTTGTATTAACATGTGTCCGAAAATGCATCGTTGCCGCAGTAGATGACGCTGGCGGATGACAGTTCTTCTGATCACGTGCGCTGTGTTCCTTGCGTGTTGCAGGCCACGTAACTGACGCAGCGGACTGTAAGCAGCAGAATGGTCTGGTATTCATGTTTGAAACAAGCCGAATTGGCGTTTGTTTACGGCCAAGCAAATGGAAACGATCGAGAGACCGTACGCTATACCAAAACCCGTGATAACACCAACGTCCAAAAAGGGCTTGAAATGTTGTGGGATGTGGTTGGTGTCTGTGAGGGTTCTTGTTTTTGGTATAGCCGTGTTGTCTCTCTACCGTTCCCATCTGTTTGGCCATAAACAAACACCATTTCGGCTTGTTCCCGACATTAAGACCGGAGCATTCTATTACTTACAGCACACTGCGTCAATCACAGAGCCTGCAATACACAAGAAACACACGGCATGAAATCAGAGGAACTTTAATTCGGCAGCGCCATCGACCGTGGCAATGATGCATTTCGGGACACATGTTCAGAGGAAGTTTTTTCCTCTCCTTCCAGTGAGGCATGTGTCCCTGCAGTTTGTCGGTTTCGTCAACGATTACCTGTATAACATATTATTTGGAAAAAAAGATCATTGGAACTAGGATGACCTTAGTATGCTTAGGTATGGGGATGACGCTAGGTGAATGAAGAGGGCGACATCTACGTAAATTCTGGAACACATACAGAAATTTCAATGCAAGTTGGATATACGTCTTACTACCTGGAAAATGTGAAGCATCCTTAACCAAAAATCAAATGTTCAAATGTATGTGAAATCTTATGGGACTTAACTGCTAAGGTCATCAGTCCATAAGCTTACACACTACTTAACCTAAATTATCCTAAGAACAAACACACATACCCATGCCCGAGGGAGGACTCGATCCTCCGCCGGGACCAGCCGCTTAGTCCATGAGTGCAGCGTCTGAGACCGCTCGGCTAATCCCGCGCGGCCATCCTTAACCACTCATGTCACCAGTAGCGGTAATGTGGAGATTGGTGGGGGTAACATATATATAGATCATGGAAAACGATCTACGTTATTGGCGAATCCACAATTATTTTTCTTGATAGGTCGAACTATGAAAGCCCTGACGACGTTTCATCTCTAGGGTTGGGGGTCACGGTAGGAGGGGTCAATACTTGATGCATAAGTCTGGGTCCCTTGGGGCAGTTTTAACCGAACTTGGAATACGTCATATAAAATTAGGTTGGGTAAAAAACCGGGCACCACAGAGTGATTAGCCGGCACATGATAGGCAAACTTCAGGATCAGTCCTATTTTGGCTGCCTTGTATTCACATAAACGAAACTGATCAACCAACTGGGTGCCCAAAAATCATGTTGCACTCTCTCGAGGAAAATGTAAAAATCAAGTATAGTTTATGGATTAACGTTTCCGCACAAATCTGTCGTTTTAGGACGCCCCTCTTTTCGATAACCATTTTTACATTGTCAAATTATGTGTCAGATTTTTCCTTCCACAACTGTATGACGTTGTTTCAGACAAGACAAAACTGGATTTTCAATTTTAACGAAGTTAAAGAGGAAACATTCGAAATTTACTAGTAATAGATGCGTTAAATTTGTTTATAATTGCAATCTATCGACAATATTCTCCATCTTCTTTGTCAGGAAAATAAATAATTGTGAAAGTATACCAGGCATTTAAGTGGAGGTTATTCGATGGTACCAGCTGCATTTAACGATCAAGCCGGCACCGACGATAATACATCGGGTATAGTGTCACCATTCGCATCACGATTTTTTTGTGTGGTGTAGTATGTTCTGTGTGCTCGCCTCAGCACAAGCCCTCTTCCATGCATTAGCGAGTGCAGAAACCTTTAGTTGTTAGTACATATTCTGATTTTGTAATAACTGCGTGGGACAGCTTATTCCAACCGTTTTCTACCGTTACACCAAACACCATCGACACTCCAAGTATATACAATGCCGGGGAAAATATGCAACATGGTCATTTTATTGACAAGTAATGTGACTGATATTTCATCATTGTGGAAGTATATGATAACAAATTCAGACTAAATGAAACACACACGTTACAGTACTGGGTGCCCAGAAACACATATCAACACACATGTAGCCGGCCGCTGTGACCGAGCGTTTCTAGGCGCTTCAGCCTGTAACCGCACTGCTGCTACGGTCGCAGGTTCGAATACTACGTCGGGCATTTATGTGTGTGATGCCCTTAGGTTAGTTAGGTGTAAGTAGTTCTAAGTATAGGGGACTGATGACCTCAGATGTTAACTCCCATAGTGCTTAGAGCCATTTTACATTAATGTCGCCATTTTGAATACACATGTAATCGCCCCACCTCTCGCAACAATCCAAGCATGTATACTTGCTTGCCAACGGCCATAAAGGTACCAATTAGCATCCTGTGGTTTTGCGCCAAGCATATTGGACCTTTTTTTGTAATTCAGCAATGGTTCTTTCAGTCTCCAGAGAATCAGTAAGTTCCTGCTTCATCGTGTCCCATAGGTGTTCAATTGGCGAGAGATCTGGCGATTTTGTGGCCATGGCAGTTGTACAGATTGAAGAGTGCGTTGAGTTGCGGCAACTGAATGCGGACGTGCATTGTCCTCTTGAAATAGCACATCATCATTGTAAAGAAGAAATGTTATTAGCACTTGAGCAATGTAGCATGTACTGGTTACTTTACCCTGCAGAAACACCAGATGGGACTATGAGTTGCAACTGATGGCAGCCACACACTATGAAACCTGGGATGAGATATGCGTATCGTGGGGGAATACACTCGTGAATAGGCCGCTCTCCAACACTATGAAGTTTGTGTGCACTCCCATTTCTCGTCTGGAGACAGAAGCTACTCTCAACACTGAAGACAAAGAGAGGCATTCTAATCTCCAGTAGACCCTCTCATGACACCAGAGTACCCATGTTTGGCGGTGTTATGTGTCAGTGGTAGCTTCGCCAGAGGGTCATGTGATTTTAGTCTTGCTGCAAGCAGATAGTTCCTTGGTGACGCAAGGTGTGCAACATATGCCCAGATTTCTTCTTGCTATGGCGTTCGGTCGGCCATCGCTGCTCGCAAAATGCGTCGTTCCCGAAGTGCGTCTGCAGGGTGCTACAGAAAGGTACGGCCAAAGTTTCAGGAAACATTCCTCACACACAAAGAAAGAAAATATGTTATGTGGACATGTGTCCGTAAACGCTTACTTTCCATGTTAGAGCTCATTTTATTACTTCTCTTCAAATCACATTAATCATGGAATGGAAACACACAGCAACAGAACGTACCAGCGTGACTTCAAACACTTTGTTACAGGAAATGTTCAAAATGTCCTCCGTTAGCGAGGATACATGCATCCACCCTCCGTCGCACGGAATCCCTGATGCGCTGATGCAGCCCTGGAGAATGGCGTAATGTATCACAGCAATACGAGCACGAAGAGTTTCTACATTTGGTACCGGGGTTGTGTAGACAAGAGCTTTCAAATGCCCCCATAAATGAAAGTCAAGAGGGTTGAGGTCAGGAGAGCGTGGAGGCCATCGAATTGGTCCGCCTCTACCAATCCATTGGTCAACGAATCTGTTGTTGAGAAGCGCACGAACACTTCGACTGAAATGTGCAGGAGCTCCATCGTGCATGAACCACATGTTGTGACGTACTTGTAAAGGCACATGTTCTAGCAGCACAGGTAGAGTATCCCGTATGAAATCATGATAACGTGCTCCATTGAGCGTAGGTGGAAGAACATGGGGCCCAATCAAGACATCACCAAAAATGCCTGCCCAAACGCTCACAGAAAATCTGTGTTGATGACGTGATTGCACAATTGCGTGCAATTGTTGATTGTGAAAATTTACAATTTGATCACGTTGGAATGAAGAGAACATTTGCACTGAAATGAGGATTGACACATTGTTGGATGAACCATTCGCAGAAGTGTATACCCGTGGAGGCCAATCAGCTGCTGATAGTGCCTGCACACGATGTATATGGTACGGAAACAACTGGTTCTCCCGTAGCACTCCCCATACAGTGACGTGGTCAACGTTACCTTGTACAGCAGTAACTTCTCTTACGCTGACATTAGGGTTATCGTCAACTGCACGAAGAATTGCATCGTCCATTGCAGGTGTCCTCGTCGTTCTAGGTCTTCCCCAGTCGCGAGTCATAGGCTGGAATGTTCTGTGCTCCCTAGGACGCCGATCAATTGCTTCGAACGTCTTCCTGTCGGGACACCATCGTTCTGGAAATCTGTCTCTACACAAACGTACCGCGCCACGGCTATTGCCCCGTGCTAATCCATACATCAAATGGGCATCTGCCAACCACGTTCGTGATGAACACTAACCTGTTGATGCTACGTACTGATGTGCTTGATTCTAGTACTGTACAGCAATGAGTCGCATGTCAACACAAGCACCGAAGTCAACATTACCTTCCTTCATTTGGGCCAACTGGCGGTGAATCGAGGAAGTACAGTACATACTGATGAAACTAAAATGAGCTCTAAGATGGAAGTTAAGCGTTTCCGGACACATGTCCACATAACATATTTTCTTTATTTGTGTGTGAGGAATGTTTCCTGAAAGTTTGGCCGTACCTTTTTGTAACACCCTGTATACTACGTAGACGTCCTGAACTTGGTCCTTGTGTGTGACAATGTTCCACAAACCACTGCTGAAAACAGCGACACACTACCAATACAGTAAGCCATACGTGTGACGCTAGCCGCCAATACGTCCATCCACCTTCCCGCAGGTTCTAAATGCGACGCCATTCAAATGGCTTCATTTGTTCAACAGGCGCACGTACTCGTCGAGGGGCATGGTTGTACTCTACAATGAATGTTGCAAACACTGTTCATCTCTAAACTCAGCACTGTTACTGACTGCAGAGTCAAAACAGAGGGTGTACAGACAGGCCTTCCTAGCGCCGTCTGATTTCCGATGACCACGAAAAATGAGTCACCTAACATTACAACCCTTAGTATGCACAAAATGAAATGAAATGAGCGTATAACATCGTTGGCCGGGAAGCCCCATCCGGGGAAGTTCGGCCGCCAAGTGCAAGTCTTGTTTCAGTCGGCGCCACATTAGGCGTATTATACAGGGTGTTTCAAAAATGGCCGGTATATTTGAAACGGCAATAAAAACTAAAAGAGCAGCGATAGAAATACACCGTTTGTTGCAATATGCGTGGGACAACAGTACATTTTCAGGCAGACAAACTTTCGAAATTACAGTAGTTACAATTTTCAACAACAGATGGCGCTGCGGTCTGGGAAACTCTATAGTACGATATTTTCCACATATCCACCATGCGTAGCAATAATATGGCGTAGTCTCTGAATGAAATTACCCGAAACCTTTGACAACGTGTCTGGCGGAATGGCTTCACATGCAGATGAGATGTACTGCTTCAGCTGTTCAATTGTTTCTGGATTCTGGCGGTACACCTGGTCTTTCAAGTGTCCCCACAGAAAGAAGTCACAGGGGTTCACGTCTGGCGAATAGGGAGGCCAATCCACGCCGCCTCCTGTATGTTTCGGATAGCCCAAAGCAATCACACGATCATCGAAATATTCATTCAGGAAATTAAAGACGTCGGCCGTGCGATGTGGCCGGGCACCATCTTGCATAAACCACGAGGTGTTGGCAGTGTCGTCTAAGGCAGTTTGTACCGCCACAAATTCACGAAGAATGTCCAGATAGCGTGATGCAGTAATCGTTTCGGATCTGAAAAATGGGCCAATGATTCCTTTGGAAGAAATGGCGGCCCAGACCAGTACTTTTTGAGGATGCAGGGACGATGGGACTGCAACATGGGGCTTTTCGGTTCCCCATATGAGCCAGTTCTGTTTATTGACGAAGCCGTCCAGGTAAATATAAGCTTCGTCCGTAAACCAAATGCTGCCCACATGCATATCGCCGTCATCAATCCTGTGCACTATATCGTTGGCGAATGTCTCTCGTGCAGCACTGGTAGCGGCGCTGAGGATTTGCCGGGTTTGAATTTTGTATGGATAGAGGTGTAAACTCTGGCGCATGAGACGATACGTGGACGTTGGCGTCATTTGGACCGCTGCAACACGGCGAACGGAAACCTGAGGCCGCTGTTGGATCACCTGCTGCACTAGCTGCGCGTTGCCCTCTGTGGTTGCCGTACGCGGTCGCCCTACCTTTCCAGCACGTTCATCCGTCACGTTCCCAGTCCGTTGAAATTTTTCAAACAGATCCTTTATTGTATCGCTTTTCGGTTCTTTGCTTACATTAAACCTCCGTTGAAAACTTCGTCTTGTTGCAACAACACTGTGTTCTAGGTGGTGGAATTCCAACACCAGAAAAATCCTCTGTTCTAAGGAATAAACCATGTTGTCTACAGCACACTTGCACGTTGTGAACAGCACACGCTTACAGCAGAAAGACGACGTACAGAATGGCGCACCCACAGACTGCGTTGTCTTCTATATCTTTCACATCACTTGCAGCGCCATCTGTTGTTGAAAATTGTAACTACTGTAATTTCGAAAGTTTGTCCGCCTGAAAATGTACTATTGTCCCAAGCATATTGCAACAAACGGTGTATTTCTATCGCTGCTCGTTTAGTTTTTATTGCCGTTTCAAATATATCGGTCATTTTTGAAACACCCTGTAACTTGGTGCGACTGTGCACAGCCCTTGAGGGTGTTGCACACTTTTCCGGCAATGTATATACAGTCTGTAACAGATATGGGTGCAGACATTTTTACATGTGGTACCTTAATATGTAAACACAGCAGTGTGACGGTTGTCTTTTCTCTGCGTCGAACAGTCTGTAACAACAACAACTGTACATATAATAATTTTTTCTTCTGATTTTCGATAAATTAGTGTAAGCAATGTTTTGATTTCATTTCTTTTCGTGTCATTATGTTAAAGAAACTGTAAGCAACTTTCGATGTGAATATTAATATTTATATCAAATTTCAAGCAATGCTATAACAGAATTGAAGTGTAACCCATGTTGAATCTATTGTAACATGTTTAAAATTGTAATTGTGCGCCTGGTCCATACGTAGGCCATGTATTAGGATATGTGGAATGCAAAACCTTTGGTGAATACCCTGTCTGTAGGGGAGCGGTAAAAGGTGGATGGCAGGCGAGCGCGGGAAAATGCACACGGCCACGGCACGGCATAACGGGCTCAGCAAGATAGTCGGAGTTGGGCATCGGTCTGAGAAACACGCTCTGGATCGAGGAGGCTCTCCTGGAAAGCGTGATTTCATTGAGCCTCGGATGTGCCGTTTCCGACGACTACAAAGCATGGCTATATTCTAGAGGCACTAAACGGAAAAGGATTGCGACGTTAAGAAGAAGCAAAGTGCCGATACACCAAGAGCCATAGCTGTGATTGTATGTGTGCTGTGCGCCTCGCCATCTCGCCGCCAGCCACCCGCCGCATCGACACGAACAGGTTGAATCTTTAGAATTGTATTCGTGTGGACCAGTGTTAATTTTGTTCCTGACTGTTCAATAACAACTTAACTTTTACCAGAATTGTCCTATCAATTAATTATCCTCATCACTAACCTAGACAGGGTCCTTTCCACATGTTGTGCAATCCGAGTGTCCCGAAATGAAGATTTAAAGTTTATGTTAATAAGAATTACCTGCAGACCTATCTATGCTAGAAAGATGTTTAAGGAGCTTTATTGTTAATGAAAATACAAGTAAAGAACATAAGTCTGACAAAGTTGGAAGATAATGTTGGAATTGGTTTAGTAATGAAGCTTAATTAATTTGAGATAAAAATAATGGTAATTAAATGAGGAAGTAATAAGACAAAAAGAGTAGTAACTCATATATTGTCAATCTTGAGTGCTTAATGCTTCCAATAGTTAATAGTTTCAACACAGTGATCATAACAGTTTCAGGGTCCCCCCTCCACTCTTTTCTATTCATTTAAATTTTGAAGTGTACTGAACTGATTTGACCAGCAAAGTTAAAGTCAATATAAAACCTAAATTTATCAGTATTTTATCCTTATTAAAATTGACATTGTATGTGTGTTTCAAAAGTGCTATTTCTATGGTAACCTATGCCCGATTTCAGTCGGATCAATCGACAAAACGCAATTTGTAGTAATCATTATAGTGTAATGTTGTGTATTTATAGCTTGTCCAAATTAGTACAGAAAGGGAAAATATTGGTTCAGTAGATTTTTCTGGTTCTAAAATTTACCATATAATGCAGTATTACTACGTGTTGTTATGCTAGTACGTACATCCACTTGTACAAGGAAAAAACTCACTTAATGCCTAATTAGGCTGGCGACCGTATCATTAACAATTGGTAGCATCTGCTGTGTATGTTTCTTGCCCGTCCTGACGTGTAGTTGCACTTTATACTTGCTTGACGTATCATTGTTGTTACTGAGTGGTTGTAAGTCTGATTTTGCCTCCATTCAGGTACACGCGGTCAACATATTTCCTAAAATCCCTTCTTATAAGGTGAAGCCCGTCAACTTACCATAGTACAGGCTTTAAAGAGTTAACGTACGCCCGAGCGTAGACGTTACAAGTGGCTTCCCGGTGACAGAACATCCAGTTGTTGTCGGTCACAAATTAACGTGAATACCGCACAGTGGATGTTCAGTGGCACGAATTGCAATAATATTCAGTAAAATAAATAGCAGTGAACGTCAAGTACGGTAGTGTGGTGTAGCTTGCATTCAGTATGGACAGGAAAGTAGACGGGGTAGATGTGCCGAGCGTAATGGAAGATGCGCAGGGAAATAGCAGGAGTTTACGCGGCCAGAAAACAGATGGCGTTAGCGGAAGACAATTGGCGTACATACAATATCATGAACACGTTAACGAACAGATTGAAATGTCGAGATCGTCTAGAACACAGCAAGGGATAAAACAGGAAGTAGAGGGTGACTTTGTAGATGATAGTGGGTATGTGAATGAATCCACTGACATGTTTGATTGACCACAGATAAAGAAAGAACCGAAAGAAACTTCTGAAGTAGGATCGCACACACAGATTCCGTAGAACAAAACAGTGTGAAAATTTTAAGCATGAACGATTTATTTGAACAATTAACCAAACAAATTGTAGGACAGAGTGATCAGCTTCAAAAACAAGTCAGTAATCAGGTTAGTCAGCTCAAAACACAGGTAGAAGAACAAGGAATTAAAATTAGTAAACAAATAGAACAGGTAGAACAAAAAGTGGGTAGTTTAAGTTCTGTGGTAAATACTATGAAATTTGAAATTGACACAATTAACAAAAATATGGATACTATGCAGGGGGAAATTAACAACATTAACAGTAGGTTTGATGTTGAAATTCTCAACATCCAAGAGAAAGTAGAGTCTCTGGTTGAAACAAAAGTAGACGAAAAAGTTTTCGGTCTTAAAACTGAAATCGTAAACGAATGTCAACACGGAATCTCACAGTTGAAAAAGGCAGTTTCAAACACTGAAAGAAAAATGGTTCAAATGGCTCTGAGCACTATGGGACTCAACTGCTGTGGTCATAAGTCCCCTAGAACTTAGAACTACTTAAACCTAACTAACCAAATGGTTCAAATGGCTCTGAGCACTATGGGACACAACTGCTGAGGTCATTAGTCCCCTAGAACTTAGAACTAGTTAAACCTAACTAACCTAAGGACATCACAAACATCCATGCCCGAGGCAGGATTCGAACCTGCGACCGTAGCGGTCTTGCGGTTCCAGACTGCAGCGCCTTTAACCGCACGGCCACTTCGGCCGGCAAACACTGAAAGAGATTTAGGTGAAAAAGTTACCGGATGTGTACAAAAATGTGAACAAAATACTTCGAAAATTCAAGGCAAAATTTTCGATCTTGAGAGTAAAATTAAAGATAGACCTGGTGTTGTCTGTAATGGCACACCAGTTACGAAGCTGTTAGAAGGTGAGGAACGCTTCGATCCCACCAAGAAACATAATGGATGGCATCCGTTTGATTTCATCAAAAATTGCGAGAGGATATTTCCTGTATACTTGTCTGATCAGGAAAAGATAAACGTAGTAATTAGCGCCTTAGCAGGTGACGCTAAGCGCTGGGGAATTAATTTGAGTACCGAACGAATGACGTTCGAAGAATTTAAGCAAATGTTTACGGAAGAATATTGGTCCGAACCAAAACAGGATCATTTATGGCGCGAGTTTATCATGGCCAAGCTTCATGAAAACAGGGGCAGGAATTCTTTGAAAGATTTCTGCGAATATTGGTACCGGAAGTAAACCCATTTAAGAGGAAGAAGATCCGATTCAGAAATCATCTGGGAACTATATAAAAAGCTTCCAGAAGATTCAAAGAGATACGTGGGAAGCAATCATCGCAGCTTCCAAGCATTTCTCGAAAGGGTCGAAGACGAAGACCACTGGCGCGAAAGTCGTGCCAATTATCAAAATTTTGGTAACCGAAATAATCGTAATAATGACGCAAGAAATGACGGCGATGGATTTCGCGTCAATATGATACGGAGAGGTAGAGGAAGAGGAAGTTATCCAGGTCGCGGTAGAGGGTACACCGCGCAAAATAATAACGACGCGGGAAACTGATTTCCGCGAACGTTGCGGGCCAAACGGAAGCGGACAATATATACCCGCCCCGAATTAAGAAAGGTTACCGAACTAACAGTAAAGTTATGAGACAGGTTAGAGACAGGCGTGGAACGACGCAACGTGTCGTTGCGAAACAAGCGTCAGGTGCGAGCCAGAATGAGTCATCTCCGCCACGCAGAGCGCTACTTGTAAACAGGCGAGTGGAGCATCAGAGGGCAACGGCCCAGCCTAGCAGAACAGCTGTTCAGAGAGAAGCCGCTAGCAATACGGCAGCATTAGGTACGAACATAGACGTAAGAGCTGATGAAAATATATTACGAGTGATAATTCCGTGGCGAAGGAAATAATAAATGAAACTGTGGATACACAGAGAGGTGCGATTAGCTGTGTTAGCAATAAAGTACAAGGCGAGAATGAATTAGCGGAAGTAAGTAATTGGCGTGTGCAGATCGACGATCTGTACAAGGGCCTAAAGCAATGTGAGTGGGAGGATTTTAAGAAGGAGTATGAGGCAAAGAAATTAATTAGTGAAAAAGGAGATAGTAGGGACGTCGATAAGGTGACGTGGCCCGAATTTAAAGAGGAGAGAGTAAATAGCGCCGCGCAAAGTACGCGTGCTGCCGATAGGTCGAAGGTTAAAGATAGGAAGGAATTGGAGGATGAAATCCTTAGCATTGATGAGGAAGTAACTTCTGTTAATGATCCGCCAACAGTACAAGCTGCTACCGAAAGGCACCGTGAGGAAGAGGCAGGTAATTACATGAAGGTAATTGAAGTCCACGAGGATTACACTGAATATGAAGTAACAGTGGATGTGAGTAAAGCTGATGATGAGGCCGTGTTGCCAAAAGAGGAAATTGAATTAAAATCAAAGCCTGACCAAAATACAAAGGAAGAACTTAGTAGCCCGCATCTCGTGGTCGTGCGGTAGCGTTCTCGCTTCCCACGCCCGGGTTCCCGGGTTCGATTCCCGGCGGGGTCAGGGATTTTCTCTGCCTCGTGATGGCTGGGTGTTGTGTGCTGTCCCTAGGTTAGTTAGGTTTAAGTAGTTCTAAGTTCTAGGGGACTTATGACCACAGCAGTTGAGTCCCATAGTGCTCAGAGCCAAGAACTTAGTGCCTGTCTCAGAAAAGCTTTTATGTTAGAACCTGAAAGCGATCCGGAATGGTCGGATTCTGACGATAGTTCAGATGACGAATATTTCGGTAATAGTGGAAATAATGGAAATACAGTTAATTGCGA
Organism: Schistocerca nitens; assembly: GCF_023898315.1. NCBI lineage: Eukaryota > Metazoa > Arthropoda > Insecta > Orthoptera > Acrididae > Schistocerca > Schistocerca nitens. The sequence continues at coordinate 814,889,964 of NC_064614.1, forward strand.
TATTGTATATATTGATGAAGAAGTTTCAAAACAAAACCCAGATGTTGAGACTGAACAAAGAAAGAAAGAGCCCCTGACGACTCAGGTTCTATTTTACAAAGAGTTCAAGTAATCAATGACTTTGAACTCCCAGAACCAAAGAAACCGCCAGATATAGGTGGGGTGAATGTTAAAAGCATGTCTTGGGACGATGTTATCGTCGACCCGGATTTGCTTAGGGAAGACCACAATAATGAAAAACATTCGACGGTTAAACAAACTGTAATACCGGTTGAAATTTATAATGTGAAATTGCAAGTACTTCTTGATACTGGATCTCAGATAAGTGCAATCTCCCAGTCGTTTCTCGAACACATTTGTGATAAGCCTGGACTAGTAATTATGTCAGTGACGGGTGTAAAAATTGTTGGTGCTACAGGCAAGACTAGCAAGCCGGTAAAGAACCAGATTTTGGTTGAATTTAGTATAAAAGGACAAACATTTGAACACGATTTTTTGGTTGTGCCAGACTTGAGTACTGAAATGATTCTGGGAATAGATTGGTTAGATAAAGAAAAGGTAATTATTGATTGTAGCCAGGAAGTGATCAAAATTAATAATGCATCTAGGAATTTGGAATTAAAATTTGAGGAAAATGGGAAGGTGTTCGATTCAGAAATTGATTCTTTATTGTTGGAGATCGACCAAGGGAATGATGGTTTGACAAACAAGTATGAGGTGTACCATGTCCAGAGGTTAATAGATGAGAGTGACAAGCAGGGGCATGATTTTAAAGAAATGGTGGAAAATTTGAAGGGAATATCTCCCGAACAGAAAACAGAATTGCTTGATATTTTACAAAGTAACAGCACCGTATTTCCGGACGAACCTGGCCTAGTTAAGAACTTTGAATACCAGATTGAGACCATAGAGCATAAACCTTTCTTTGTAAGACCGTTTTCGGTACCCATATCAAAGAGGCAGGCTGTTCAAGTGGAAATAGATAAAATGATAGAATGGGGTGTAATCGAACGGAGTAGCAGCGAATATAACAGTCCCCTTATCATCGTGAACAAAAGGGATGGGGGAGTGAGAGTAGTTATCGACGCCAGGACTTTGAACAAAATTGTAAAGAAGGAAATAGGCAGACCTGAAAATCTGGACGAAATGCTCCAAAAATTTTATAACGTGAAGTATTTAACCAGTCTGGATATGACCGCCGGATACTGGCAAATCCCATTGAGTAAAGAATCCCGTAAATATACCGCTTTTCTATTCGCCGGGAAATGCTATCAGTATAAAGTAGTGCCATTTGGGCCTAGCACTTCTGTGGCAGTATTTATTAGCGCACTGGACTTCGTATTACGGAGAGAATTGAGTTCCTGGCTAACCATTTATGTAGATGATTTACTGATTGCTAAAGAAGAATGGCAAGAGCATTGTGAATTATTGCAGAAAGTTTTTATTGCTCTACATGCAGGGGGCATGACACTTAAGTGGAAGAAATGTGAATTTGTGAAGTCGGAAATAAAGTTTCTGGGGCACATTATTACTACGACCGGTATTGGCAAGGACCCGGAAAAGTTAAGTGCAATAGCAGGGTGTCCAGCTCCTAGAAATAGAAAACAGTTGAAAGCCTTTTTAGGTTTATGTGGGTTCTATAGAAAATTCGTTAGGGGGCAAGTTTTTAATAGTCCTCATTTGAATAATCTACTTAAGAAAGATAGTGCTTTTGTGTCGACTGAAGGGTGCATGAGAGATTTTGAAAATTTAAAAAGGGAGCTTTTGAATGACAATATTTTGCATCACCCCATACTGTCAAAACCTTTCCATATGAGTACTGACAGCAGTGCTTATGGAATTGGTATAGAAGTTTTCCAAGAATTCTGTGAGGACGAAGAAATCGAACACAGGACTATCGCGTTTGCAATTAGAACTCTAACAAAATACGAGAGAAACTACACTATATCGGAAAAGGAAGCTTTAGCCATAATATGGGGGTTAAAGAAATTCAGAAATTATCTGTGGGGCCATAAGCTCATCATACATACTGACCACAAAGCTTTAACTTTTCTTAAAGATTGTCGTTTACTTAATGGCAGGCTAACTCGTTGGGCTTTGTACTTGCAACAATTTGATTACGAGATTTGCTATGTTAAGGGTACTGAGAATTATGTGGCAGATGCTTTATCTCGATTGCCTAATGGTATGAGTGAAGTGCCCAATGAAAATGATGAAGAGGGTACTTTTCAGGTAAGGTATATGAAAGAGGTTTCAGGAAAAAGGAAAATTGAGCAAATATGTAAAAATATGAGATACCATCAGAATGAGGATCCGACATGGAAATCTGTGAAAGTAAATTTTGACAGTGTGCAGTATCCTCAAATTAAGAAGTATTACAAAATCTTTAAAGTCATTTTATATAGGAGGAAGGATTTAGTCACTGAGGAATGGAGGGTATGTTGGCAACACCAGTTTGATACTGATGTCATAGACTATTTTCATTTAGCATTGGGGTATAGTGGGCCAAAGAAATGTTTGGATAAATTGAATAATGTAGTAGTGATTGCTGGTGGTGTCAGTAAGAAGGTAAAAGAACGAATTAAATCGTGTGATGTCTGTCAAAGGGCCAAAGTACCGAACAGGACTAATAGAGGTCCAATGCAAAGTACATTACCTGAAGACACCCTAGACTTATTATCGGTAGATTTATATGGTCCCCTCCCAAGACTTCGGGAAATTGTGTATATATTTTAGTAATTTTGGAAGTATTCTCAAAATTTGTGAAATTATACCCCTCGAAAAAAGCAACAGCAAAAGCTGTATTTAGTAGAATGGTCGAATACTTCAGAACCATCGGGAAACCCAAGGCAGTACTATCTGACAATGGACCCCAGTTTATATCCAAAATTTGGAAAGAAGGAATGGAGAAAAATGGTGTGGAGGTTAAATATATCGCAGCCTACCATCCTGCTAGCAACCCGGTTGAAAGGTACATGCGAGAAATCGGGAGGTTGTGTAGAACGTACTGCAGTCATAACCATAGAGCCTGGGGTAGATTTATATCGGATTTTGAAAATGTCATGAACACCTTACAACATGAAACTACTGGATTCCCACCGGAAGAAATTTTGTTAGGCGGCAGGAGTAAAAGTTTAATCGAAGAAAAACTAGAGTTTGCACCTTGAACAAGTTTGGGGTTGAGTCAAAAGAAAGAATTAGTCAGAAAAAGGGCAAAGCAAAAAGCTGAATCTAGATCTAAAAGACACGATAAAAATCTGAAAGTTTAAAAATTTAAAATTGGGGATAATGTTCTTTTAAAAACCCACGAAACGTCTAGTGAACTGAACCATGAAATTTCCAAATTTAAATATATTTATAATGGACCGTATATAATACAGAACATTCCACACGATAATGCTTACTACCTGGTCTACCCAAAATCCAAAAGACCTTTAGGTGTAAGAAATATTGTGGACCTGAAACTGTATGTTCCTAGAAGTGAGTGAACTAAGTACATTCAGAAAACAATTTACAGTAAATATGCTGTATGTTACGCTGAAGCTGATTTTATTCCAAATGTAACAAATCTTTGTAAATGTATGTATACCATTGACAGTGTGCTAATGTAGTTATGTGAGTTTCAGATTACCAAATGCACTATAAATGTAAGAATGTATGGAGAAAAGGACTGAAAAGGAAAGGGTAAATGCCGAAAACCAAAGTGGACAGTATATGAGTCATAATATAAAGGACTGCCAAACACCAATGAGGGCAGATAAATAGTCAATTGTAAGTGTGATACAGGAGATGTGACAATATGAGGTGAAAAGGACTGCCCAAATCTGAATAATAGGCAGCAAATATGTGTAGTAAATTTTCTGAATATTATTGTGTGTGTTTTTTTTAGTAAGTAAGGAAATGGACTGCCATTCAATGCAAGCAGCAAAAAATTGTCTTATAGTGTATACAGATATTTGCATTTGCTTTGTAGCTAAATGTTTGTGTTCAGGATTTTGAAATTATTTCTTTGAGAAATTTAGTAAAAATGAGTAATTTGCTATTTTAATAATGTTGTGATTGGAGGTTGGACTGTGCAAAAGGCACTTAAGTAAATGACAAGTAAATGTTCTTGATATCTTAAAAAGTAAGACCTATATAATGTGAGTGAAAGGAAGTATGTGGTATAAAAATTTTTTTGGACATTCACATAAAGATTCAAAACCACTGTATAAATGTAAAATTTAGTGTTCCCATTAAATTTATACTTAGTAAAATTTACTGGAAACAGGGGCATGTGTTACAACAACAACTGTACATATAATAATTTTTTCTTCTGATTTTCGATAAATTAGTGTAAGCAATGTTTTGATTTCATTTCTTTTCGTGTCATGTTAAAGAAACTGTAAGCAACTTTCGATGTGAATATTAATATTTATGTCAAATTTCAAGCAATGCTATAACAGAATTGAAGTGTAACCCATGTTGAATCTATTGTAACATGTTTAAAATTGTAATTGTGCGCCTGGTCCATACGTAGGCCATGTATTAGGATATGTGGAATGCAAAACCTTTGGTGAATACCCTGTCTGTAGGGGAGCGGTAAAAGGTGGATGGCAGGCGAGCGCGGGAAAATGCACACGGCCACGGCACGGCATAACGGGCTCAGCAAGATAGTCGGAGTTGGGCATCGGTCTGAGAAACACGCTCTGGATCGAGGAGGCTCTCCTGGAAAGCGTGATTTCATTGAGCCGCGGATGTGCCGTTTCCGACGACTACACAGCATGGCTATATTCTAGAGGCACTAAACGGAAAAGGATTGCGACGCTAAGAAGAAGCAAAGTGCCGATACACCAAGAGCCATAGCTGTGATTGTATGTGTGCTGTGCGCCTCGCCATCTCGCCGCCAGCCAACCGCCGCATCGACACGAACAGGTTGAATCTTTAGAATTGTATTCGTGTGGACCAGTGTTAATTTTGTTCCTGACTGTTCAATAACAACTTAACTTTTACCAGAATTGTCCTATCAATTAATTATCCTCATCACTAACCTAGACAGGGTCCTTTCCACATGTTGTGCAATCCGAGTGTCCCGAAATGAAGATTTAAAGTTTATGTTAATAAGAATTACCTGCAGACCTATCTATGCTAGAAAGATGTTTAAGGAGCTTTATTGTTAATGAAAATACAAGTAAAGAACATAAGTCTGACAAAGTTGGAAGATAATGTTGGAATTGGTTTAGTAATGAAGCTTAATTAATTTGAGATAAAAATAATGGTAATTAAATGAGGAAGTAATAAGACAAAAAGAGTAGTAACTCATATATTGTCAATCTTGAGTGCTTAATGCTTCCAATAGTTAATAGTTTCAACACAGTGATCATAACAGTTTCAGGGTCCCCCCTCCACTCTTTTCTATTCATTTAAATTTTGAAGTGTACTGAACTGATTTGACCAGCAAAGTTAAAGTCAATATAAAACCTAAATTTATCAGTATTTTATCCTTATTAAAATTGACATTGTATGTGTGTTTCAAAAGTGCTATTTCTATGGTAACCTATGCCCGATTTCAGTCGGATCAATCGACAAAACGCAATTTGTAGTAATCATTATAGTGTAATGTTGTGTATTTATAGCTTGTCCAAATTAGTACAGAAAGGGAAAATATTGGTTCAGTAGATTTTTCTGGTTCTAAAATTTACCATATAATGCAGTATTACTACGTGTTGTTATGCTAGTACGTACATCCACTTGTACAAGGAAAAAACTCACTTAATGCCTAATTAGGCTGGCGACCGTATCATTAACAATTGGTAGCATCTGCTGTGTATGTTTCTTGCCCGTCCTGACGTGTAGTTGCACTTTATACTTGCTTGACGTATCATTGTTGTTACTGAGTGGTTGTAAGTCTGATTTTGCCTCCATTCAGGTACACGCGGTCAACATATTTACTAAAATCCTTTCTTATAAGGTAAAGCCCGTCAACTTACCATAGTACAGGCTTTAAAGAGTTAACGTACGCCCGAGCGTAGACGTTACAAGTCTTGCCTCAAATATGTCACAAACTTTGCGACCTGATATTTTCTGCATGCTCGCAACTGCATCATTAAGTGGAGTACGCCCGTCAGTTTAGACTAACCGTTTTGCTTCCACACCACAACACCTTACCTGCCGCCCGGGATAAAATTACCACTAATGGCTTTCTCTTGCCATACAAACCTGGAGGTATTAACTAACCTAAAAACAAAGGACTTGTAATAGCTATAATTATTAGCGCTAGAACAAATAGTCGAGATCGCAAAAATATTTCTTGATTGATCGGTTTCGGTTTGAGGGTAGGGGGGGAGGGGCAAGAAATTCTGAAGATTGCTTGTATATATGCCGAAACCGGACAATAAAGAAATGTTTTTGCGATCTCAACTGTTCGTTCTAATGTAAATGTAACATCAGGTCGCTGCTCTCTGTAGACTATATCGTGAAAACTTATCTATAATTACTAAACTGTAAATGACGTAAACACTGACTTAACGTTATTCAGTACACTGTCCTCAGTGACAGGCAGAAATATCAGCATTTAACACCCGTTCCACCCTGTGGAGGGTTAAGTCAGTTGTCATCAGCAATTCTTAGACTTCGTTTTGCCTGGGGTGATGGTAACCAGTCTCGAGCTTGACTGGTGCGTAGTACCAGTAAGTCACCTGGGATTGTTATTGTCTGGGAAACAATGAACAGAATTTTAGCCACACAAAAGCATTTATTTGTTTGCAGGCATGGTGGAAACATAACTATAATTACAGTGATGGTTGTGATTTGTTGGCGGAACATTTTTGAAACATTCTACCTCCAACTCGACAAAGTATTCGCAAATTAAATTTAAGATTTGAGAAGAATGTGTCGGTAGTGGAGCTTCCCATTTCAGATACGCCAAAGTCTGTTACTACACAAGAGAATCTTAGCGTTGTCGCTCAATGTTTTGTGCAAACAACGACTAAATCTCAAAGAAAAGAGTCCAGGAAGTATGGTATAGCAGGAAAAAGTCTACGAAGGATTAAAAAAGCTGAAACTGAAACCATATACGCCTACGTTGCTTCAAAGCGTAAATGATAATATCTGGACTGCGTGTTGTACACAACCCGACGAGAAGCCCATTGGATATTTTATAAAAGTATTCTTTCGAGTGACGAGGCGAATTTTAAGGTCAATCGCAGAGTGAACAAACACAACTGTGTCTAGTGGAATTCCATGATTTCCCGTGTGGCGACGGAAACAGAGTTAATCTCTCCTGGTATGAATGTATAGAGATGGACTTTTGCCGGCAACTTAATCGGGACTCATTTTTTAACGGTACTGTCATTTATGTAAATTACCTATATACGTGTCAAGAAGAAGTGGAAAAAAATATACTTTATGAACATCTGCAGCCGGTTCATGAAAAACTGATATGGCAACAACACGGAGTATCCCCGCATTATCGAGTTGTTGTGAGAGACTTTCTAAATGAAAGCTTTGATGAATGGATCGACAGACGGAGTGCAAATAAATGACCTCGATTTTATCCGCAGATATCACACCCATGGATTTTTCTGCATGGGGCATATTAAAAATGGGTTTTATTTCTTTAAAGTTAGTGATGTTGAGCATTTGAAGGAACGAAACCAGTGAGACCTTGAAAATCTACAGTTCCGCCTGTTATGCGGAAAAAATTGTAAATCAGTGTTGATAAGATGAATGGAAATAACTTTTAGCATATTTTTATGTTCATTGAAATCCGCATGTATTTCCGTTTTGATCATAAATTTGTATTTCTATTTATTTAGTATTTTTGTTGTTATGGTTTTTTGTCCAAAGACTAGTTTGATGCAGCTCTCCATGCTACTTCATCCTGTGCAAGCCTCTTCATCTCCGAGTAACTACTGCAACCTACATCCTTCTGAATATACCTACTGTATTCATCACGTGGCCTCCCTCTGAGATTTTTACAAGTACTATGACAGTTTCGCAGGAGGTGAGAAAAATTGGATTTCATGGTCGAGCGGCTGCTCATAAGCCACACATCATGTCGGTAAATGCCAAACGACGCCTCGCTTGGTGTAAGGAGCGTAAACATTGGACGATTGAACAGTGGAAAAACGTTGTATGGAGTGACGAATCACGGTACACAATGTGGTGATCTGATGGCGGGATGTGGGTATGGCGAATGCCGCTGAAAGTCATTTGCCAGCGTGTATAGTGCCAACAGTAAAATTCGGAGGCGGTGAAGTTATGGTGTGGTCGTGTTTTTCATGGAGCGGGCTTATGCCCCTTGTTGTTTTGCGTGGCACTATCACAGCACAGGCCTACACTGATGTTTTAAGCACCTTCTTGCGTCCCACTGTTGAAGAGCAATTCGGGGATGGCGACTGCATCTTTCAACACGATCGAGCACCTGTTCGTAATGCACGGCCTGTGACGGAGTGGTTACACAACAATAACATCCCTGTAATGGACTGGCCTGCACAGAGTCCTGACCTTAATCCTATAGAACATCTTTTGGATGTTTTGGAACGCCGACTTCGTGCCAGGCTTCACCGACCAACATCGATATCTCTCCTCAGTGCAGCACTCCGTGAGGAATGGGCTGCCATTCCCCAAGAAATATTCCAGTACCTGATTGAACGTATTCCTGCGAAAGTGGAAGCTGTCATCAAGGCTAAGGGTGGGCCAACACCGTACTGAATTCCAGCATTACCGATGGAGGGCACCACGAACGTGTAAGTCATTTTCTGCCAGGTGTCCGGATACTTATGATCACACAGCGTAAGAAAGACAGTGGTTGCCTAACGTAGCCTTATGAATAACAAAGACATTGAGGAAATCATGGGATAACATGTGCAAATAATCAAATCCACAATTTTTTGTCTCCTTAGTTCGATTTGTCACAGTGCTGATGCCACTTGATGTCTATGGGTGGTTTAAAGGCAATATAAAATTACCGAGGTAATAGTCATTGGAGACAATTTTTTTTTGTTTTATAAAAAGCCAATCATCAATCATTCCTAAACAACCTCTGAAATTTGTCACTATGTTGGACATTTATCTTGTAAACTGAATGCGATTTTTCGAAATGTTACGTATGAAATATAACTATGACAAAAACATTGAAAACACTGCATACTGCACGTGAACTTTAAATCACGATACACGGGAAAAGTAACATTATTGTCTCAGCAGTGCTGTACCAGTTCTTATGGCAAGTGGTTGTTGGTCGCTTCTGTCAGCATTGCTAATATACAGTACTATACTTTTCAGTTTTCAGTAATAACGAAGCAATGAAAATTTCGCGAATAAAAATTAGACCTTCGCTAAAAACTGTTTATTTAAAAACGGAAAATTTTAGTACTCCTTCTGTGGCCATTTGTTATTTCGGTTTTCTAACCGGTTATTATCAAAAAACAAAAAACACCTGTTATAAACGAGACCAAACGAATACGGAAAAATATCGGTTATTCGGAAGTAAAATACCGGTACCAGTTTTAGCCGGTCGATTCTTTCCATCCCTATCACATATTTTACTACGTGTATGTGAATAACAGCTGATAGATGAAGTTCAGCTCCGTATCACACATGAAGACAAGACTATACGATTGTTATCGCGTCGGTGGCAGGGCTAGTAACGCCCATAGGACTCTGCACGGTTTGTGTTCGCAAACCGTGGACGAGTCGGCCACCGCTTTTACTGGACGATTACCGGCTAAATAAATAATAGCTCGGCGGTGGTAATATATAAGCCGGCGGCCCCGGTCGGCCAGAAAACCATTTCGGAGCCATCAAGGAGAGCGATAAGACGATAAATCGCGGGGGCGGCTCATATAGAGTCCCACCTGGGGGCAGGGCAGGCCGAGGGCGGGGCCGGCCTCGGGGTGAAGAGGCGCGACACGGCCCACCCGTGAAAAATGGCCGCCGTAAATCGAGCGGCCGCCGTGGTGTCGCGGCCGCCGCCGTGTTCGTCTGTCTGCCGGGCTGCCGGCCGCAGTGACGCCCGACCCTTTGCTGCCGCATCCAGCACTGGGCCTGTGTTGTGCGGACGCGTAAATGCGACCAGTCCACTGCGACGACCAAGTCCAGATAGTGTCCCTGGCTTGCGGTTTGGGCGATTTGATTATTTCATCTTAACTGCTCTTTGGCAATTTAAATGAACGAAACTCTCCAATCGTATAGGTAATTTATATATTTAATGTAAGGTGTGGAAAGTAAGATCCGATCAGTAGCAAAACGGAAACCATTGTAAAAATCGCAAATTTTTTATTTGCAACAGTTAGCTACACCTCTCAGAGTTGCCGGTCCGTCGTACACATTTGTCGTAGCGTTGTAGTAACTTTCCAATGCCCTCGTCATAAAAGGCAGCCGCCTGTGCTTTCCGCTAATTCTCTATGCTGGTTCCAGCGTTTGAATGTTGGGATCCATAAGGTTTCCTTTCTGTGCGGCGACCGTGGAATATAAAATTATAAATTATGTAGCAACCAGTAGCGGAAACATAATTTATTTGTCTTGTTGCAGATCGATTTCGACTGATATGTCATCATCGGTGCTAAAACAAATACAAAAGACAGGGCATAAACAACAACTGATTTAATAAACGATAAATTGACAATAAAACGTAGTTAAATCAAATACAACATATGCAGATGTATGGAATTAAAATTCAAAGTCATAACATACCATTTTTCTAACCGATACATGCCATAAATAGCAGTACTGTCCTTGGCAGATTTCTATCAAGAAGTGACACATCATAGGTCAACACAACAACAAGTTAACATGAGGTGGCGCTACGTTAAAGTAAATGTGCTGTGGGTTTGCAATATGAATAACATTTATGACATCCTCCTACCATTTTACTTTGACATTTACTCCGTACATCCCGGGTTCCTTTTCGCTGTTTCTTCATAAATAGTTGCGTTTTTCAGCTTACCGAGTGTATGTAATCGAGCATGATTTTACCCATTCTACCAGCAATGAAAAAGAAAAGCTCTTCATCGATTTAGCTAGGTAAAAGAATGCACACCATACTTGATAGTTCTATTCCCTTGCAGCGCCATCTACCGTTATGGAAATGTGTGCTCATCAATAACTATGGTTGTCCCTGTAGATTGCCTCTGGTTTGGACATATATATTTAATTTGTTATTATCATCTGACAAGTAATGTTCCAGACATTTTCACTTGTCGTAATTTTTTATATTGGTACTATCAAATTACCATCACTGTATATGATTTTGTAACGTGATACATGCCTTAGTGCTTGTATTTTACTTTACTTTTGTATTTTACATAGAGGGCGCTTATTGCAACGTAGCGCCACCTCATGTTAACATGTTGTGTTGACCTGCCGGCCGTGGTGGTCTAGCGGTTCTAGGCGCGCAGTCCGGAACCGCGCGACTGCTACGGTCGCAGGTTCGAATCCTGCCTCGGGCATGGATGGGTGTGATGTCCTTAGGTTAGTTAGGTTTAGGTAGTTCTAAGTTCTAGGGGACTGATGACCACAGATGTTAAGTCCCATAGTGCTCAGAACCATTTGAACCATTTTGTGTTGACCTATGATGTGTCACTTCATGATGGAAACCTGCCAAGGACAGTACCTCTACTTATGGCATGTATCGGTTAGAAAAATGGTATGTTATGACTTTGAATTTTAATTTTAGACATCTGTATATGTTGTAATTGATGTAACTACGTTTTACTGTCAATTTTTAGTTTGTTAAAGAAGTTGTTGTTTACACTCTGTCTCTTGTATTATTTTTAGCACCGATGATGACATATCAGTCGAAATCGATCTGCAACAAGATAAATACCTTATGTTTCCGCGACTGGTCGCTATGTTATTTATAATTTTATAATTCTATTTACAGCTTGCTGCCTGTGCCAAGATGTTGTATTCATAGCCAGCGGCTCGTGTGAGCAGAGATGAAACTTAAGAGGAGCCAATTACGGACTGAATTGTGGATGGTCAGACACTTCCTATCGAAAACGCTGCAGGAGCATTTTCATTGCCGCTGCTGAGAGCGGCCGAGAATTATCATTAAGAAGGGAACACATGACAGTTATGTTATGTGGGCTGCATGCAATCAGGCGAAATCTCTCACCAGGCCACCATACACACCGTGCTCACTGTGCTCTCAGAACTGGAAAGACTGACGTGACGCTATCAATGGGCATACTAGAGACACTGTCCAATACATCTGTGAAAAGTCCTATCGCATTTTCACTGTGCTTTCCATTTCGCGTATCATTGGACCTTACTCTCAGAACAGTGCTCGAATTTGCATTCATGCTTCCTCAGTTACTATCTTGTTGTCGTTGTTGTGGTCTTCAGTCCTGAGACTGGTTTTATGCAGCTCTCCATGCTACCCTATCCTGTGCAAGTTTCTTCGTCTCCCAGTACCTACTGCAACCTCCATCCTTCTGAATCTGTTTAGTGTATTCATCTCTTGGTCTCCCTCTACGATTTTTACCCTTCACGCTGCCCTCCAATGCTAAATTTGTGATCCCTTGATGCCTCAGAACATGTCCTACCAACCGGTCCCTTCTTCCAGTCAAGTTGTGACACAAACTCCTCTTCTCCCCAATTCTATTCAATACCTCCTCATTAGTTATGTGATCTACCCATCTAATCTTCAGCATTCTTCTGTAGCACCACATTTCGAAAGCTTCTATTCTCTTCCTGTCCAAGCTATTTTACTGTCCCTGTTTCACTTCTATACAAGGCTACACTCCATACAAATACTTTCAGAAACGACTTCCTGACACTTAAATCTATACTCGATGTTGACAAATTTCTCTTCTTCAGAAACGCTTTCCTTGCCATTGTCAGTCTACATTTATATCTTCTCTACTTCGACCATCATCAGTTATTTTGCTCCCCAAATAGCAAAACTCACTTACAAACTACTAAAGTAACAGTACCAAGTTACCTCTTCTTGATCAGTTCCTCAGCAATTATTTAATGGTCGAACTTTGTCATATTCAATATACTTCTTTGTTTATCAGGTGGCACCTTATCTAATCGTTACTCAACTAATCATTATTTGCTACAGGTAAGCCATTCTACTGTCACATGATGTACTGGGAGTTAGTGGAGATGGAGGACCTCTGTCTAAGTAAATGCAAGCTGCACATAATATATCGTGATACTCATCCTTATGACTGCGTCACTCTGATTATCACAGTATTGCTGAGTGCAGAAATACATCCCTCTTGCTGTAAGTTTACTAAACTTCCCTCATATATATATATATATATATATATATATATATATATATATATATATATATATATATATATATATATATATATATGTCAGTTCATGATATCCAGTATTACAAATTTACTCTTTCTGATGGACACACGTCCAGATCGTCCGCTCTCAAAATTCTGCTATATCTCTCCCCACATCCACCACTGCTGGCGGCTCACCTCCAACTGCGCAACGCTACGCGCTGTTCACATTCAACTGCCCTACACTACAATAGCAAATATTCCAACAATGCAAACCAGCCACAGACTTCACACAGCACAGTCAGTGATTTTCATATAGAGCGCTACGTGGCGTTACCAACATAAAAACCTAAACAGCCTACTTATACAATGACACCTAAACGTAACACAATTACAATATTTCTCGACAAAACTCAGCTTCAATTCTTGAATCGCTACAAATGGTTAATACCGTATACAATTCTATACAAAGAGCCACACCCCTTGCCCATACTAACCAGGTGAAACTAGCACTCATATATCCCCTTCCTCAGAACACTATCTATTTGCCATATTTCACAAATGATAACAGGATTAAAAACCTGATAGAAAACATGCTCACTTGACCTGATACTAGCTGGCAAATAAAAGACAAAAAGTACCTGCACCAACCCTACTAAGCTCTTGCGGCTATTATCTGTGACTGGAGACGTAGACATTACTCTCCTGCAGGCATCTGTAACCGCTGATGACAAAATTTGTAGAGGTGTCCAGAAGTGGCAATCATTTTCCATTCCTATGGGCAGTGGTAGACATCACAGTGCTATCTTCTGCTCCCACTCGAGAAGACAGGAATTGATGACCTCTATGAGGGATGTTGAAACTAAGCTGTCAGTGCTTAGGAAGCTAGTAATTCATCACTCTAGATGGGGTTGCAATGGAAGGACGGAAGATGTCTGGCTGTTGCCTGCAAATCGTTGTGAAAACAGCATTGTTAAACAGTCATTTTTTTGCACAAAACACTACAACACACATGATATACAGAACCTACGTCCCCCTTTACATGGGCTGCACTCACCCAGAGGGGAGATGCTAAGATAGGCAGACAGCCTGTTGCCACAGACAGTGCTCAGCCCTGCTGAGATGTATGAGGGCCGATGAAGGGATAATATCAGCGCGGCGGCACGGGTGCTGACTCAGGTAGTGGACAGCAGCACGTGTCGCTGGCCACACAACTATGCAGCTTGGGACAGGGCACGCTAGAGCAGAGGGAATTACGCTACGAGCCAACTGTGGATGGTGACAGTTTACAGCAGTAGTGTCTGCCCATGCAAGTGGAGCAGGCCAGAAACAGGATTTATACACACAAGTAGCTGCATGGCCTGGCCTAGAACCTTAACCAACCAGGGTATGAGGCTGGCAGCAACTGGAAGTAGGGCTACTGGTGGCCCACTAGTTGGAAGGCATTATGTCAGCATCACCAGACTTAATGTCGATGTTAGGCCTGTGGCAAGTGAAGGCAAAGACTGGTGGTGACAGCTTGTTGCCTCATGTTGAGTTGAAGACTGGCATGGACCTTCCCACAACGATGGCAACTGCATACTTTTGTCTAGAAATGAGTAGTATTTACATGGCCTTGGCTCATCCCCATTTTGCACTTGCATCAATTCCCGTCATCTGAGCCACAACAGAGTAACAGCTTCGATGTAAACAATCTCATCACCAATGGCACAGTAGCTCTGCTTTCCTGCTCTGTCAATGATATTATGACTCTGGTCTCCCTGCTGGGCCAGGATACGTGGTAAATGTGACAAAACCGGGATGACTGTACTTGTTGGATCAGCAGGTCATTCGTAGTGTAGTCACACCTCACCCTGTTGGTTGGACCTAGTGTGACCTACTTCAGTGAGCCTGTTGCATTAATCGTGGCAGTGTCTTTATTTTTCTCAGTCATGCCAAACGAAACAGCTGTTTCACGACAATAATGGCTACATCTCCAAATATAAAAGGAAGAATGCAAGAAATTTTAATATTATCGACAGAGAACACACTCGGGTACTGATGAACGGATATACGCACTCCACATATAGAGAATATTTAATAGAAAAGATCAGCATCACAACATTGGTATGAAAACAGATACGACTAACTTACTCTCTAATGACAGAAGAAGCGGTATGCTCACTCTTCACGAAGAGTATTTCAATTGTAAGGCCATTTAAAAAAACATCAAAATATGTGCAGTGACCAAAAAATTAGTAAGAGAAGAACAGTGTTCCGATCTAGTCATGTATTACCAAACAATTTAAAGAGAATTTTATATAGATATTTAATAAGAAACACACAAACACACACACACACACACACACACACACACACACACACACACACACACACACACACGCGCGCGCGCGCGCGCGCGTGCGATAAAGTCAAATAGGAACAAGAAGTACCCACAACAACGAATGAACGGAATACTTTTACTGACAACAATGGAGCAGCTCACAGGATAGGCTACATACTTGCAAAACAAGGACTGAAAATACGAGGGCGCGTTGGAAAGTAATGCCTCCGAATTCTTCATGTGTAAACTCTTAACGCTTTTTAAATAAAACATACATTATTAACATTCCACATCTTTATTTTCCACGTCTTTATATTTACTTCTTATCTGGCGACAAACCCATTTCCCCCAACAGGAGACACGTTTGTTGGTGCTATTACTGTAGAATGTCTGATTTTGTTGACAGAGCCACAACCTCACATCTGCTTGCACCGCTTCAACGTTATCAATGTGAAATCTTCTTTTGTATTCTTTAAGTTTTGAATAGGGGCTGTATGGAGGATGATCCATCATAGTGAACCCTATGAGTCTGATTGTTGTAGATGTGTGTTTTCTAGCATTGTTATCCTGATAGGGATGGTTGTTCCATGTGTGGACGCACACTTCCAATCCGAAACTCAATTACAGCACGCTGTTCCTCATACACCCATATAGTCACGTTACGCAGTGTCATGTTACAAGCTATATTCAGAGCCCTCTAGCGGCAAAGGTTTGCAAGGTGAGTCAGTGAAACGAGAAAGTGTACCGAGTATTATGCTTGAAATGTAATACCTCAAACGATATTGCGAACAGAATAAAAAGTTTGTAGGCGTAACTTTTCATCAAGGCCTCGTAACTTACAGAACAGATAACTCAGTACAAAGAAAACTAAGTACAACCAATAGCAACACTCACAGGCACAGTACATCTGATATTTATTGGCTAATATGTCAAGACGACAGTTTAATTTATGTTGTATACACAAAGCCATAGTAGAAGGAAAATAAATAATAAACGTACACAGCTCTCTGCAATTGAACTTTGGTCTCTAGCGTCTAAGAACTGTCAAACGACAGAATCGCTAAACCTGCAAATACACATACAAACACACAAATACACACACACACGCACACATACGCACGCACGCACGCACGCACACACACACACACACACACACACACACACACACACACACACACACACACACAAAATCTTTCACAAGGAGTAAAATAATGTAAACCACAAGAGATACCAAACGTAATTTTCGCTGAAAGTACGTTTTCTATATAAAGTTCTCCATGGTTGTCGACGGCAAACTGTACAGGAATAACAGATGTAGGGCAAAATACAAAATGCTGCAGAAATCACACCATATGTTCACAAGGAAACATTTTTTTGTTTTCAAATTGTGAATACTCTTCTGTGCAAATTGAGATTCTATCTGTACAGACAGTAAAAAGTATTTTTTCCTGTTATTTGATAAAAGCCACATTAAAATACCCTCTGAAGAAGTAACTTCAGCGAAACACGCCTGAGTAAAACGGAAGAAAAATCGTGTTCGCTCAAGGTGGAAGCTATCAATGACAAATTTGTTTGTTAGCAATAACGGATAAAAGATTCAGTTTCAGTTTTCAGATGAATTTATATATCACGTCGATTTTGTCATCCAAAGTGAAGCAACGACACTAAGGATGGTAGAAATTATCTTTTCATGGAGATATAGTAAAGTTTTCTAAATTGTGAGCTTCGTTTCCATCTTTCCTCGTTTTCAAGATATTTCAACAAAATCTTCTTGTGCATTGGATAAGTGAACGCTAATTATAAAACATTAATTGTTGATGAGTGTTAAGAAGTGAATAAATAACTGTATACGCATATTTCAATTGGATGTTCAGCATTTGGAAATCGAGCTGTAGAACTGTTTTGTTTTTAAAAGTCGTGCCGCACATTTAAAGAGGAACAAGAACTGACAAACAAAAACTAATGGCTGTTAAATATGTTGTAGAGCATCAACACGGAAATATTTAGCGCAGGCTTGTGCAAATATTGCGAAACGTGTCGCAGATGTATGTTACACGCTGCCACCAAAAAAACCTGTTATATTCGTTTATGTTAATAGTTCCGTTTATAACTCATAATTTATTTATTTCGAAAACATTATCCTTTCTTTTAATCTAGCAGTATGATACACACACAATATGAAATATAAATGACGGCGAAAATCCATATCAAAAAGCTGCGATGTCCGAAAAAATAGGTTACGATGAGACGTATGGCCACGCGGGGTAGCCGATCGGTCAGGGGTACCCTGTCATGGTCCGCGGGCCTCCTGCCGTCGGAGGTTGGAGTCCTCCCTCGGGCATGGCAGTGTGTGATGTCCTTAGCGTGAGTTAGTTTACGTTAGATTAGGCAGTGTGTAGGCTTAGAGACCGACGACCTCAGCAGTTTGGTCTCATAAGACCTTACCACAAATTTCCAAATTTCAGACGTAAACAAACATAGAAGTATCGTAGCTCGCCCAGGTGAAATGTGTTAGTGGCGGTGAAGAAAGGGACCAGGTAGTTACATACGCTCTTAAGTTGGAAAGGACAAGGATAAGGAAGGACACCACCGTTGTTATTTTCAAAGGAACCATCGTGGCGTTTGTCATAATCCGCTGAAGAAAATATCGGAGGGACTGAATTTGGATGGAAAGATTGGAATCTGAGCCCCACAGCACGTGGTTCCAGTACCTTAACCGCAATATCACCTTCCACAGTATTTACGGAAGGTGGGTTACTAAGAAAAAATTAAATGATCATATGGCATTACTGGCCTGGAGACGCCGCCAGGGTTAGTTCGATCGCCAAGTGAAAGACTTTGTGTTTCATGCCACTTCGTCAACTTCCACGTCGACGAAGGTGAGTTGACGTGACTATAGGGGCACCACAAACATCCAGTCGCCGAGTGAATAAAATCTTTGATCTGGTCGAGAATCGATCCCGGGACCCAGAAATCTAGAGGCAGCGACGGTAACCAAATCTTTTTCCATCTGTACATCCGTCGTAGTTTCGTCAGTGGTTCTCGTACAGATATCGCATCGCATCTGTCAAATTCTATCCATAAGAATGTGGCTCAGTTTTTTATACCAGAGGGTGGCCAGTACCCTGACCGAACCCGCTGAGCTACCGTGCCAGCAACTACTAGACCACGAGCTGTAGACGTTACACAGAGGTCACAAAATACATCGAGTACCTCCTAACCTCATGTCGAACCTCCTTTTGCCCGGCGTACTGTAGCAACTGGACGTGGCATGGACTAAACAAGTCACTGGAAGTCCCGTGCAGAAATACTGAGCCATGCTGCCTCTCTAGAGTCCCTAATAGCGAAAGTATTGCCGGTGCAGGACTCCCATAGTCCATTAACGTCAATCGTCGACGCACTAACAAATACGTCCTTCGTACGTCCCACATTGATTCCTGGGTTATTTCTCGCAGTGTTGCTTTTCTATTACCTGTGACAACTCTACGCAAACGCCGCTGCTCTGTATCGTTAAGTGAACGCCGTCGGCCACTGTGTTGTCCGTGGTGAGAAGTAATGCCTGGAATTCGGTATTCTCGGCACGCTTCTGACACTGTCTATCTCGGAACACTGAATTCCGTAACGATTTCCGAAATGGATGTCCCATGCGTCTAGCTCCAACTACCATTCCGCGTTCAGAGTCTGTTAATTGCAGTCGTGCGGTCATAATCACATAGGAAGCATTTTAGATGAATCACTTGAGTACAGATGACAACAGCTCCGCTAATGCACTGTTATTTTGTACCTTGCGTACGCTTTATTGCTTCCATCTGTATACGAGCATACCGATATGATACGACTTTTATCGCCTCAGTGTATAATAATGTTGTATGACTCACAGGCCTGGTGCAAGTCTTTCAGTATTGGACGTCACTTCGGCGACTGGCCTGTCCCTGAGCGTATGTTACGCTGCGTACCGAGACGGTCACCCCTCCAAGCACTAACCTGGCCCTATAATGCTTAATTTCAGTGACTGCGGCAAGGCTGTTGACAGTGATAAGGTGCCAAGATATCAGGATTCGAGTACTACCCAAGAGAAGGCGCTAAGTGCCTTCTTGAAATGTGGAACCCCGATTAAATCCAACTTTGGTGAAGCCATATTTCAGACTCCGATTTACAGAAAGAATCCTGCTGATGAGTAAATTACGTAAGAAATGAAGCAGTTACTGAACCTCCTCCTACCAATTCTTCACTACTGGAGAAAAATGTGCTTAAGTATTATTCGCAAAATTGCGACAGCCCCTCTCCCAAAAAGAATCGGGACACACACTGCTTCTTTCTATGTAGGTGACACTGGGCAAGTTGTCACAGATAATGATTTTTAATTTTTGAAGAGGAGGGTTTCCCTCTGTGTCACTAGTTAACCTCGTAATATGTATCTTTGGGTATATTTTCTCTCGAAGTTGAGGTCATAGCAGCATTCCATTTTTCAGAAAAAAAAGTTCTGTCTGAATCAGGGCTGGTTGTCGCAATTTATTTACACTGCATGACAAAAAAGTGAAGCATTGTGAAGCGGGGGAGGAAAATAAATGAGACTTTACATGCTGAAAACATATGTGACCTTACTTCAGTGATTACAAAATTTAGTCAAGCTCACAATGATGTTGGTGGTATGTACTCACTATTCAGCATGGCCCCGTACCACATCTGACCTGGATGCATGCAAGGATTCAGTTCGGAAGGGTGTGATAATGCCTTTCTATCCTTTCGTGGGTAACCTGGCCCGCAGCTGTTGTAACTCGTTCTGATATCTTGGATACTGACACTGGCACAAAGTTGATGTCGGAGCTGGTCACACACGTGTTCCTGCTGGCCACTAGGGTTCCTCAAGACGAGGACATTTCTACTGTAGGAGGAACTTCTTCGCGAAGTTGAAGACAACCGTAGCGTCGGCGTAGAAGAATTAGCTGCAACAAATAAAAACGTCCACAAGACTGTCTGGAGAGTGCTGCATGAGAACTTGCTATATCCGCATCATGTAAAGCTTGTGCAGGTGCTATCAGCTGGTGATTTAACAGCACAGTTACACTTCTGCGGAGGGTTCATTCAGCAATATGTCAACGCTCACTTTTTTGCTTATGTGAGGTTCGAAGATGAAGCTTCACTTCAGAACTGATAATTAATGTGTCCAAGAGATGTGGAAACTGAGCTCTAACATGGAAATGAAGTGTTTCTCCCGTACCGCCGGAGGTTCGAGTCCTTCCTCGGGCGTCGGTGTGTGTGTTGTTCTTAACATAGGTTAGTTTAAATTAGATTAAGTAGTGTGTAAGTCTAGGGACCGATGACTCAGCGGTCTAGTCCCTTAGGAATTCACACACATTTGAACAAGTGTTTCTCGACCCATGTCCATATAACATATTCTCTTCTTCCATTTGTGGGGAATGTTTCCTGAAAGTTTAGCCACACGTTTTTATTACATCCTGTATAGCAACAAACCTCACATGTGCAAGTGTCACAAAGTATTTTTTCACTTGCATCATTTTATTTCCCTAAAGGAGTATTTGCTGTCAATACATCAGATAGAGTACTAACCCGCAGTACATTTGCGTTAATTATGGAGACACTTGTAAACTGCCAACGTTATAAATATGTATACTGATGAGCCAAAAAAATTATGACCACTCCACACCTTGACGTTGGATGCCACTTGGCGATGTTGGGGACACGAGACGCGGTAACAAAAGTACGAGGTTGTTTGAAAAGTTCTGGGAATTGAATAGAAAAAAAGTACTTACATCACTGAAACTTTTTTTATTTTTCATTGTAGTCTCATTGTACTTGGTCCAGCGATGTTCCAGTGCCTTGATCCCATCTCGAAAATGAGTTTCCTCCTGGCCTGCAAATTACAACAACTCTAGCTATCAATTCTTCGTTTGAAGTGAATCCTGCCGCGCGGGGTAGCCTTGTCACGGTCTGTGCGGCTCTCCCAGTCGCAGGTTCGAGTCCTCCCTCGGACATAAGTGTGTGTGTTGTCCTTAGCGTAAGTTAGTTTAAGTTAGATTAAGTAGTGTGTAGCTTAGGAACCGATGACCTCAGCAGATTGGTCCAATAAGATCTTCCCACAAATTTCCAGTTGAAGTGAATCTTCGTCCACTAAGAAAAATTTTAAGTTTTGGGAAGAGATGGAAGTATGTCGGAACCATATCAGGTGAATATGACGGGTGTGGCAACAATTAATACCTTAGTTCCTGTAAGTTTGCTATGGCAACGGCACATGCGTGTGGGTGCGCATTGTCTTGATGGAAGATGACTTTCTTCCTTTCTAAAACTGGCATTTTTTCGCGTATCTTTTGTTGCAATTTGTCCAGGATGTTAGCATAGTGTTCTCTAGTAATTGTTTAACCATTGGGGAGATAATCGACAAACAGAATCCCCATCGTATCCCAGAACACTGATGCCTTGACCTATCACGCAGAAGGAATAGTCTTTGCTTTTTTGGTAGCGGAGAACCAGCATCTTTCCACTGCTTTGACTATTGTTTTGTCTCTGGGGTATAACAGTGCACCCAAGTTTCATCTGTGGTCACAAACCGGCACAAAAAATCTTGTTAGTTTCTCCTAAAACGGTATAAACTTTGTTCCAATATGTATATTCTCGTGAGTTTTTGATCCAGCGTCAAGAGTCGCGGCACCCATCTTGCAGGTTTTTTTTTTTTCATTTCTAATTCTTCAATTAAAATGTGATATACCCTTTCAGACGATAAATGGCAAGCGTGAGCAATTTCACGCAGTTTCAATCGGTGATCCACCGTGACCATTTTGTGCTCTTTAGCAACGATTTCAGGAGTAGTGACACATCTTGGCCGACCACTGCGCGGATCATCATTTAAGCTCCTCCGACCAAATTTAAACTCATGTGTCCACTTGGAAACAGCTGAATAGGAAGGATCAGAGTCCCCCAGTGCATTCTGGAAATCGGCGTACGCGTCCTTTGCTTTCATAGATTTCTTTACGAAGTACTTAATCAATACTCGAATCTCGATTTTTTCCATCTTTGCAAATCACTAAGCGGGAACAACAACAGTGCCACGCCACCGCCACAGCTCTCTTCCAAGAGCACTGATGTGGCACGTGTTTACAGGCAGCTGTCCAATGAATATATCGTGAACAACTCGTTACACCTCTCGTGGTGATTCCGAGAACTTTTCAAACCGCCCTCGTATGTAAGCGGAGCAGACACGGAAGGGGGATCCTCCTAGCAAAGGTATGGACTGCAAATGGGGAAATCCACTGAGATAAGTGACTTTGTCAATGCGCAGATTATCATTAGCACAGCCTGTGAAGGAGTACTTCGGAAACGGCGAAACTCGTCGGATGTTCACGTCACGTGATCGTCAGGTAGAAGGACAGTGAAACTACCACCTGGCGCTAAAAAGTTGGACGTCCACGACTCTTCACAGAACTTCACAGGGGTTTGAAGGCTTGTATCCTCTATAAAATAGGGAGCACAATGCTGGTGCACGCACAAGAGTTTCGGAGCGCGCCGTTCATCGTACATTGTCAAACATTGAGCTCCGCAGCAGACCACGACTACGCGTTCACATATTGACTCAACGACATCGTAAATTCCGATTGCAGTGGGCGCGGGACCATCGGGATTCGAGCGTCGATCAATGAAAACGTGTCGGCTCTTAGGGTGGATCACGTTTCTGCTACACTAGGTCTATTGTGCTTTCCACAAACGCCGTCATCGAGGTGAACGGCGGCTCGAAACGTGCAGCGCGCCACGAACACAGGCTGGTGGAACAGTATTACGCTATGGCAGACACTGTCCTATGCTTGCGTGGGACTTGTGGTAGTTATCGACAACATGCTGTCGGCTGCGAACCACCTGCATCCCTTCATGCTTCATGTCTTCCCCGAAGGCGAGGTCATCTTTCAGCAGTTTAACTGTCCGTGTCTTGTAGCCAGAACCGTGCTACAGTGGTTTGAGGAGCACAGAAGTGAACTCACGTTGATGCCTCGGCGATCAAGTTCCCTGATGTAAATCCCATGGAACCCATCAGGGTCGCTGTGGGGTGTCATTGCCGCGTGCGCAACTCTGCGGCCCGTTATTTAACCGAATTACAAGACGTGTGTGTAGACATCTAATGTCTCATACCTCCACAAAGCTAACAAAAAACTGTCGGATCCCTGGTACTCAGAATCAGAGGTTTATTTTCTTCCAAAGAACGGAAACAAGTTATTAAACAGGTGGTTATAATGTTTTGGTTCATCAGTGTAAGTTGCAACAGACGGGTAGATCCACACAACGTGGCCGTAAATGTACTGGATGTTGCCAAAACTTTCATTTATGTCACAGTACAAAGTGAAAGGAACGATACGTCAATTTGGTACATTATGTTCAGAAAGGACATTGTGGAAACGAGTTATTTGTATTAGACTTAACACACTTTTTCCAGGCCGGCCGAAGTGGCCGCGCGGTTCTGGCGCTGCAGTCTGGAACCGCGAGACCGCTACGGTCGCAGGTTCGAATCCTGCCTCGGGCATGGATGTGTGTGATGTCCTTAGGTTAGTTAGGTTTAACTAGTTCTAAGTTCTAGGGGACTAATAACCTCAGCAGTTGAGTCCCATAGTGCTCAGAGCCATTTGAACTTTTTCCAGTCTCACACTTCATTTTAATACCGTAGTGTGTGGTAGTTTTGGTACGCCCAGCTAGAAGTTAAGGTAGAAAATACAGCAAGAATTAAGAGCCGCTTAATTCTGATTCGTGCAGGTGTTCACTCTACAGCAGGTAGTTTACCGCTACCGCTATAGCGGGTCTGTGAGAGTAGCGCTAGCTCGTGACGTCATCCATAGAGATAGTTTTTATTTTTCTCGCAGCTATCATCTACCAGCTTCAGGGCTATTCCTTGTCTTGCATATGTGTTGTTTTTATTATGTCGCTGTGTGTGGTATTTGTGAATAATACACTAAATATACAGCGACTCTCCGACGCCAAGGTTGCCCTAAGGACGACCAGTCAGTTAGAAATCGTTTAAGAGAATCTGCTGCAGCAAGTTTCGATGAAGGCATACCGCGACCGCTGGTACCTTTTATTACTGATGAAAGGCTTTTTACGAAATACTTCTTAGGAAATGGATGCTGAAAGGGGTCATAGAGTCCAAAAATTTCTCTACGTTTTCTAACTCTCATCTGGGGAGCACAGGCGCTGTGTGAATGCTAAAATATTTTAAAGATAAAGCAACTCTTGAAAATGTTCACTTAAGAAATGTTTACTTTCGATGGTTCTTTTCCAGAGTTGGCTCACATTTATTTGCAAAAGCGTTTATCAGT
Source organism: Schistocerca nitens (assembly GCF_023898315.1). Lineage (NCBI taxonomy): Eukaryota > Metazoa > Arthropoda > Insecta > Orthoptera > Acrididae > Schistocerca > Schistocerca nitens. The sequence goes on from NC_064614.1 coordinate 814,914,833, forward strand.
TTTGAACAGTGTTCTCTTGTGCTAAATACATCTCTCATAATCCAAAGGAGGCTCTTTTCCTTTCTTGAACTAGTATTCATGGTATTTACGTGATCTCAATGAAACTCAGTCAAGGCTTTCACGGCAGTATGGGACGAAATGTGTGGCTTAGATTACCGCTTAATCGCCATAAATCCAAAATTACCAACGTTATAAGAGTAACACGTTTCAAAAAATGCTGTCAAGTTAACTGTAATGGTAAAGGGAGACTTTTTTTTGGTAACAGATCCATAAAGCTAAGGTTAGATCTAATAACAAGGGGTCATTTTTGGGACGGTGGTAAGGACACGCTATAGCCACAATAACTCCAATACCGAAAGCAGGTTCTACAATGTTATACAACACTCAGCCCTGAAACCACGTTTATTATGGACACCAACGTAGAGCCAGAACAGAACTAAACTCCTGCTGCAGAAATGGTACACACTGAACCAATATTGCTCTATAAAGACAATCCGTTGTTTAATATTTTTACCAAAAAAGAAAAAAAGTCGGAATGTTCTGGTCCGATGTACTTCAAATTTTTACACCATGTTTTTATAAACGTTCGGACTGACATAGGCTACATGTTTTTAACGTGTGTGATATATAAATATATGCATAATAATACACAAGTAGGGAGCGCTGTTAGCAAGAATTTGAAGAACTTTCTTCGCCGATTTACTTGAATTTTGTATACGATAGTGTAATAAATATTTGGACTGAAATAGACTGTACATTGTTTTAATATAAGATATACACCTTATAACAGAGAAACGCTTTTAGCGAAAATGTCTATAAGTTCTTGACCCATTTACTTTAAGTATTTACTCGTTGCTGTAATAGACACTCAGGCGGACATGTAATAAACATTTGGACGACCATAGGCTACATTTATTAATACATGTAATTACACACACAACGTGAAGAAGGTAAACGCTGTTATGAAAAATATAGAAAATTTCTTGGCCAACTTAATTAAATTAATTACACAATATATTATGAAATAATAAGACGGATATAGATTACATCAGTTAATGGTTGGAGTGCTGACACATTATCTGCGTATCCAGTAATACTGGCAACAGATGTGGTGTGCATGGGGATCATATCAACCTGTATCGCATCAGAAACAACCTGAAGATGACGCACTGAAGCGTTGAAACTGGTAGCGACAAAATAAAATAAAATCATTGGGACGGCTTTAGGTGGTTTTATTTACTTGTCACACAAGTCATTAATTAGTAACGGTGAATTGCAGAGCGTACGTTATGGTATACATTTGTTGGCGTTTGCTTCATGGAGACTTCTACGTTGACGAAGGAAACGAAACAGAAACAAGTCATTAGTGTGGTGACCATCCAAAGTCATCGGTAACTGTCAATGGCATACGAAGTCTTTTTCCATTCATCTACAAGTAAAAGTAGTGTAGCATGCTTATGGTGCTAATTTTTTACCCTTAAAACCAAATACGAGAGGTAGGACTTCCCTATAAAAGTCTCAATTGATCGTTTCCTATAAGTAAACGTGACCTCACCACAAACACAACAAAAGTTGTCATCATAAACGGACTGTCCATAGTAGAGTGTCAGCTGGTAGTATACCACAACTGATACAATTCTGATTAAAGCACTTCGAGACACAGAAGTATATGACCATTTCCTTATTAAAATTCTTAAGAACTGGAAAACTATATGGACATCACACTCCCAATCATTCGATTGGCATATGTGCACGCCGTGTAGCCGAGAATGTTATGATACCTTTTGGCGATAAGGGTTTACATGATAGCGACCCGATGTTTACTGAAAAACGAAATTAAAAGTAATGGCAGCAGCTGAACAATTAGAGCTAACATATCTATTTTTACGTCGGTTTGAAATACAGGTGCACCAAAGTAACAAATGTCCTCTCGTCTCTTTTTGTGTACTGTGCGTGTAATGGCAAATGTTCGTGCATCGACGCTGTTTTCGTTCCTCGCAGTCATCTGTGGACGCAATGATATTCTGAAAATGAGACACACAATTTCAGCTCCCAGTGTCGCGTAATGACTACTTACATTATTTGTGTCTACAACACCGGTCTCTATGGAGCGAATATCTCCTTAATTCTATCTAGAATTTTTCCAACGTGAAATTATTCCGCGTTGTTAGTGAAAGGCTGTTATTGCGATATCATTTACGTGAACCGATGGTTCATCGTTACCGGAAACAATTTTCTAAAAAAGGGTCTGCAAGAAAAATACTCCACCTTATAAGCGCACAACGGACGACTTCAACACTCTCCATTTTCTACCTGGTGCTTTTAGCTAATAGTCCCCCATTCAGCAACAGCAGCAGTGTTCCAAATAATGCTGTAAAAATGCCTGTGGAATAAAGGTAAATGCAATTATGACTATCGTACCGAGTCTCAAAAATGGCTCTGAGCACTATGGGACTTAACATTTATGGTCATTAGTCCCCTAGAACTTAGAACTACTTAAACCTAACTAACCTAAGGACATCACACAACACCCAGACATCACGAGGCAGAGAAAATCCCTGACCCCGCCGGGAATCGAACCCGGGAACCCGGGCGTGGGAAGCGAGAACGCTACCGCACGACCACGAGCTGCGGACGTACCGAGTCTCCAACAGCAACAATGTCTGCTACGTCGATATTGCGTCAGTTAGACAAACATAGAGGGGCAGCGATTTTCCTGTGGTTTGGAGGTTGGAGACTTTGCTACAGTTGTACACTGCATTGCTGTTAGCTATCGAAATACGGGTTGTGTAATTAATCATGGTGAAAATTCTCAGCTCGATAAATGCTGGGTCCCGGATCTCTCCTTGTTTCACTCGCAACAGGTAATATGCGTCTGTTATCGACAAGATGCATGAAATCACATTGAACGGTTTATGCTTAGTGATTTTAAGGCGCCGCAGCGTTCATAACTCATTGGATCATAACAACTATATGTCACAGACTCTGGAGTTTCTCCCGGCGTATTTGATAATCAAAATATCCACGGGTGTACTGCCGGTCTACAGTGTCCAACGGGCACAATATTTCGGTGATCATAAATGTCGCCATCATCAGGTGAACTGACGGACTGAGCTCCTGTGAACGTGCCGGCACGGAGATCCGTACGCTATGGCTGCTCAGGGGGAACAGGTGGAGCAGCCATAGCGTACGGATCTCCGTGCCGGCACGTTCACAGGAGCTCAGTCCGTCAGTTCACCTGATGATGGCGACATTTATGATCGCCGAAACATTGTGCCCGTTGGACACTGTAGACCGGCAGTACACCCGTGGTTATTTTGATATGTGACAGCATTAACATCTGTGAGCTTCCCTATTTGTAAACGCAAGTGCATTGTGCCATCTACGCCACAATCACTATTTACTCTCCACTTAAGAGCTGCTGTAGTTGCTGCTCATTTTCTCTCCACAAAATATAGCTTCAGAATGTTTTCCTAAGCCGACTACCACTCATCCTCTGCGCAACTATAGGGTAGATTCCATCCACACTTTTGCCCTCCATCCATCAAACCCGTAATTACCTCGTACCTTAATACTAAATAGAAAGACAATTACACAAGCTTATTTGTTCCTATTGTACGCACCACCCACTACAGTGTCCTAGTGTTTGTGCGAAACCGCATCCTTTAGAACTGAAAAATATCAATACAGTCGCTTCATTTAACTTTTAAAACTTACTTTAAATTATCAACGGTATGGGATTGTGCGTCCGCCTTGATGCTAAACATTTTTGCTTGTATTTATTTCATTTTATTTATCAAACTAGTTTCAGCGACAGTATCGCTGTCATCATTGGTCTCTTTTCTTTATTCTGAAACATACAAAAATACTCTTAGAATCACTATAAATATAATAAAACAATGTTACACACGTACTGTTTGGTTCCAAATATAGTATTCTGTGAATCGTTTCATACTACTTTATTTACTTGAAGTCCCATAAAGGTTTTTACGTTTGTTGCCGTTATTTCCAGCATATTGTCTGCGTTTTGTTGCCGTTCCTTTGGCGTACAGCATGTCGTCTGCAACTGCGTGCAACTGTATGCAGAAGAAACGACAACAGAAACACAGAAAGTATGTCGGAAATAACGGCAACAAACGTAAAAGTCTTCATGTGTCAAAGTTAATAAAGTATTATGACACGATTCACAGAATACTGTATTTGGAACCAAACAGTACACATGTAAAAATGTTTTATAGTGTTCTGGAATATACAAAAAATCCACTGATGGTGGCGGACAGCGATGTTGTCGCTGAAACTAGTTTGGAAATAAAATAAAATAAATAAAAGCAAAACTGTTTAGCATTAAGGCGGACCCACAATCCCACATTATTGTTTTAACACAAACATGGACCAGTGGAACAGTTTCAAGGTAAAATGATAGTTGTCTAAATTATCAGTACATTAATTATGAGAAAGCATGTATATTACAGTACTCTACATATACAAAACAGTCGATCCTTTGTGAACTTTCAGGCTTTGTAAATAATCCATGAAACATTTTCAAGTGAAATTTTTATTTTTTTAATTTTTTAAAAAAGATTTCGACTGTGAAAGTAGCAACTGTCTTCAAAACGAGTTGAACACTTGTTACTGCACGGACCTCAACCTTCTAATCGCTCAGTCAATCAGCAGGTCTGTTCATCCCAGACATAAAATTAATTTGAGATGTTAATGATGACAGTCAAATGCAAAATACGTTTAGAAAGGAGAACTGGCTTAAAAACAATTGTGCCCTCCATAGAGCAACAGTTGAGGTTTCGCCCATAGTTTTAGTTAATTCTATGAAGTTCCAGGATTGCAGCCGGATCATGTCGACTTCTTGCCACAGTATTTTGGCTGGAAACCCTCCAGTCATCTTCAGGTGAGTGTCCACAACTGGAGACTGTAAGTTTTTTTCTTTATTGTGATTTCATACCTGTGCCCCATATGGGCCACTGCTCTTCAACCGAGTGATACAGTTAGTAAAAAGAGGAAAACGAGACATACAAAATGCGAGAAAGGGGGACTGAGAACATAGTAAGGGGAGACATTGGAGGTTAAAATATACACATACATGGAGACAGTCATGTGGGACAGATAAAAAAGTACACAAAGTTAAAAAACATAGTGAGCCATTGTGTAGCACATAAAAAACATTGACGTCACACACACAATTTAAAAGTTCGCCGCAGAACTGAAACACTCCATAAAGACAACACTTAAAAACAACTGTATGAGATGGAGCACACATGACGAAGAGTAAAACTTGCTGGGAGGGGCCTACTGAGCGAGGGAGCCCTGAGAGGAGGAGGGGGAACGGAAGGGGTGGGATGAAAAGTAAGTGGAATGAGGGGTCGTACCAAGGGGCAGGAGATGGATGGGGTGGGAGATGCAGATGGAAGGCAAGTCAGGAGGGAGCACAGAGACATAGAAGGGGGGCGCTGGAAAATGAGGGAGCAGAGGAGGGAGGAGAAAGCCACTTGGGGGAAGGGAAGAGGATGGGAGAGAGAACGTTAAGGCGTGGGAGGGGAGAAAGTGGGGTTAGAGTTGGTAGGAGGGGTAGATATGATGGCAAAGCTCATCATCTGGGAGGGGTAGGTGCTGGAAGCTGCGTTGGGAAAGGAAGTGGAGGGTGTGGAGATGGAGAGAGGGCAGGACACCACGGTACAGGTACGACAACAGGCTGGGAGTGGAGAGGATGAAAGACACCTTGACAATGTGGGGGATCGAGTCTGCTGCTGATCTACAGGGTGCAGATGTCTTTGAGGAAAAGGAAAGGATGTTGGAAGTGGATGAAGTCATAGAGGATCCGTGTGGGGGATGGGAGGTGGATGCAGAAGGCGAGGTGAAGTGCATGGCTTACAAGGATTTGGAGGGCTTTATAGAATCTGTGAGGGGCAAAAACCCATGTGACGCTGGTGTAAAAGTATGGGTCGGATCAAGGATTTGTGCATGTGAAGAATGGTGGAAGGATGCAGTTCTCATGCCCAGCCAGACAGGAGTTTCAGAAGGTGGAGTCTGTTGTGTGTTTTGTGTTTGATGGTAAGGAGATGGGGAGTCAAGGTGAGGTGACAGTCGAGGGTGAGGCCAAGGTATTTCAGGGTAGGAGTGAGGTAGATAGGATGACTATAAATGGTGAGGTAAGAATCGTGGAGCTGGAGGAAGTGGGTGGCACACCTATGATGAGGTGGATAGGATGACCATGAATGGTGAGGTAAAAATCGTGGAGCTGGAAGGAGTGGGTGGTACGAACTATGATGGAAGGGTTGATGTGATGGAGCCACTGGTTGCACCAGGCAGTGAATTGATCGAGATGGTGTTTGAAGGGTACGTTGAGACTGTTGAATGGTAGGATAAAGAGCCAAGGAGGCGCTGACATCAGTATTTGGAGGAGGTGAATAGATAGGGGAAGACAGGGAATATCTTCAGTATACAGGAGATAGAGGAGACGGGAAAGAATGGAGTCTTAGGGTACGCCGCTTGTGGGATAGAAGGTACAGGAGTTGGTATTTTGAATAGTGACATAGGGGTGATGGGAGAGGAAGGAAGAAGCGAGATGGACGAAATTGACGGGAAGAGCGTAGGTCTGGAGTTTAAAGAGGAGCCTGGGATGGCAGACAAGGTGGTAGGCGTTCTGGAGGTCGAGTGAAACAAAGATAGCGGAGTAATGAGAATTAAGTTGGAGGGAAAGAAGAATGTTAAGGTCAAGGAGCTGGTGGTCAGCGAGGAGGAGGGCCGGAAGTCTCACTGGGTAAGGGGAAGGAGGTGGTGCTGGTTAAGGTGGTGATAAATATGATGGGAGAGGATGGACTCAAAGACCTTACTGAACACGGAGGGGAGGCATATGGAAAGGTAGGAAGAGGTGTCAGAGGGGTTTGTTGGGTTCAGGGAGCAGTAGGATGCGGGAAGTCTCCCACAGGTCGAGACTGTGAGTTTGCAGCGTCCACTTTATTATAGAAACTGGCGCGGAAACGCATGCGCACTGGTGGCTGTCAGAGGAGCGTCCTCTATTGACATCCGTACTCTCTGCAAATACTGCTCCCTCTGTGTGGAGGTGAAACCACATATCTGCCCTTTGTCGGAGTGCGCATGAGTTTCCGCGCCACTTTTTGCTACAGAGCCGACACTTTGAACTAGCACTCCCCCAGTCGCGGTCACTCACTTGACTATGGCTGGACGGTTGCAAGCCGCAATGTTGTAGGAATCGACATGATCCGGCTGCAATCTCGAAACTTCATAGAATTTTCAGTACGCCGGGAAAACTTCAAGAACCATGGTTTAGTTAAACTGGGAAGCCTTATTTGAAAGTGAATTAACAACAGCAACGAGTTCCAGGATTCATCGACGCAGAAACCATCATTACCATCAATTAATTCATCCTCATCCACATTTCCACAACTTCCTTCTCGACCAAGTTCCAGAAAGATTCGCGTAAACAAAAATTACTCGTTATTGTAATCTATGGAATGGCCCATAGAAATGATGTGTTCAGGAATAGCACAATTAATAAGTTTTAGAAAACACGTACGTCTATCTAATATGGCATCTGTGGTCTACCACGCATTAGTCATGCCTGGTTGAAGTTAAAGGACCGTTATCCGGTTGTACCATTCGGAGGGTGGTTGGAAGGTTAAGAGACAAAATATTAAAGGACGAAGTTCCAAAAATTTAAAAAGAAACGGCTGTAAATGTGAAATTTGACGATTGACTTTTTATCATCAGTTTGTTGACTAGCTACCTTAACTCCAATCATTCGCAGTACTTCCCACCACAATGGTTTGTAGCGAGGCATGTAAAATGACAATTAAGAAAGAAAGAAGACGCTTATGTCAACAGTCTCCGATTCACCCCGTAGATAGCTTCGAGGATCGCAGTCGAAATATCTGTGGAGGACTTAGGTTATAACTTTAACTGACTTTTCCGTCGGTGCTTGGAAGAACATGACAATAATATTCAAAGGGAAAACACTTCCTAATTGTCTGCAAGATTATATTTATTTGGTCACGAACCGGTTTTCAGCTTCTCAGGCCATCTTCTGGTTACAACTGAATGTCGCAAACACAGGTAAATATAGTGATGCACGACTTAGACACATATTACTTGTACAGGAGACACAAAAATGGGAAAGTTTTTAGGTAGGAAAACATTATAATAAGTACATTAACTAAATTCGCGGCAAAGCAAGCTTTTTTTTAAAAAAATGATAAATATGATGAATTTACTGTTTGAATGTAGTACTTGAAACGAGAACTTAGTTTAACAAAGAGGATAATAGAAATTGAGTATGATCATTTTATACTAAGCGTGCATTCTGTATCATGTGTTGCTGGTTTCCAATACCTTGTTTCCAGTAGGGTCATCTTTCTGTCCTTCTCGACAGAATGTAAAATTTCACGCCCTTACGTCATAGAGTGGTTTACTACTAAAAGATGGTCAGAAAAGGTCAAGACTTTCTTCTTTAATAGACAGCTCCTCTCAGGCTACGTGAACATAATTGCCATAGCTCTGTCTGACTGACCAATACATACTTTTTCACAATGCTTGCAAATGATTTTATATACACTACTCTGCGTCATGGGTTGCAAATTAGTCTTCGTCATTGAATAAAAATATTTTGATATGTTATTGGTATCATAAAATGCAGGTATGTAGTTGTGAGACTTTACGTTTCTTCCAAAACTGACTGAAAGGTTGCCAGGATACGGAATTTTTCACCAGGTTTTGTAACTACTGAATGACAGCTGTTGGCCAGCGTACGGCAACGGTATAATTTTATTCTTTTTCTTTTTTCGTAGAATATTATCAATCTAGGTACGGCTTCAGCCATTGCTTGGAGCGATTTGTTTGATGGTTTGTAGTCCTGTTTGAACGGCTGATCTGAATGATGGAACAGTTATGAGGCGATGCACCACTGAATGGAAAGTTGCATCGTTGTGGCTGTGTGGATGTTATATATAAGGTAAGTTACACTGGGATGCACAGCTGTAAGCTCATCAGTCATGCTCATCGTGTTCTGCAGGGCGAAGAATCCTTACCCTACCGAGGCAGCCAAAGCTTTGTACTGCAAGGCCGAGAAAGTCAGAACGAAAGCTGGTGATGAAGTGGCAACCTGTTTGCGCACGTTCTGCGTCGAGTCTCAGCCAATTACGTATGCGCGTCACGCGTCACGCTGCCATTTGCTTACCTGATGGAAGATTTACGAACGAAAGCAGTTCTTTCCGTGAAAATTGATGAGGAAACTGTGACTAACGCGTAGCGTCACACTTCTCGTGTTCGATGCAAGAAGCACTACGAAGGCCTCCAGTCAGTGATGAGGCAATGTGCACTCAACAAGCCTGTGCCACGAAGCTTTAGTACAGATGAGTCCAGATCTAATGTCTGCAATAGAAGGACGAAACAGACGCTGCGTCTCTGCATGCAGGGTCCATGACGTTCCCAAGAAAAGAGTCGTTCATGGTGTACCACAGGTCGGCAATGGGAGCGAGAACTGGGTTGATAACGTGCGGAATGGCTGTTTAACGTTTAATAATTAAAAATATTACAATGGCAAAATATGACAAGTTATTTTATTGTTCACCACAACAATTAAACATTAGACAGTTTAGAATTAATGGCACGTTTCAGCCATTCATTTGTTAGTCATCCAGTACGTAAGGTCGTTCGTAACCACTCGCAAAATGTTATACACGTGGACATTCTGATGATCAGCGAAATAAATCATTATAGGATTTCGCCAAGACTAGCCCTTAGGTCCACTAATAAAACCACTTTTATCCACGTAATTAAAACAGTTGATGTCATAATAACATACTCCCGATTCGGAGTTTTGAGGGAAGACAGCAAATGGTTCAAATGGCTCTGAGCACTATGGGACTCAACTTCTGAGGTCATCAGTCCCCTAGAACTTAGAACTACTTAAACCTAACTAACCTAAGGACATCACACACATCCATGCCCGAGGCAGGATTCGAACCTGCGACCGTAGTACTTCATAAAATGATCAGAACATGCAGGAGAGCATAGCTTTAAACAACGCTCTCACAGCACAGAGTTTAAAGTTTAACCGGCGTAGAGAAGGAAAATAATTAAAAATAACATTACTTAAAATAACTGGCATGTAGAGTCGCACTTAACTTTCATACCCTCAAGACAACATGATATGTGATATAAATAGTCACATACAATTAATAAAAGCAGCAATTACTTGTTTAATGTAAGGACTAAAGACTAATACAACACTTCCTCGTCATACTTGTAATTGAAGATTAAAGGTAACCTTAATACAGGAAGCACCAAGTTAAATGTTCAGGCTATATACCAGTTCTTACGAATGGGACATGTTCCATTCACGCACCACACCCACAGTAGCAACGATCTCCCCAGAGCCTATGGCTACAACCAAATCGGAATGGAGCCGGCTACGATCCGATGTAACTTACTTGCCGAGCGCAAAACACCAGGAGCCTGGACCCCTCGGAACACACTGACAGCCAGCCGCTGTGGCCAAGCGGTTCTAGGCACTTCAGTCCGGAACCGCGCTGGTGCTATGGTCGCAGGTCCTAATCCTGCCTCGGGAATGGATGTGTGTGATGCCCTTAGGTTAGTTAGGTTTAAGTAGTTCTAAGTCTAGATGTTAAGTCCCACAGTGCTCAGAGCCATTTGAACCATTTTGACCACACTGACAGTTCCAAGTCCACAAGTTGTGGGGAGGTGACGCATCTTAAATACAATCTACAATTCAGGAGTCCAGAGTTGATAACAGTGAGAAGCTGCTACTTGCGTTCTACAGTTCGATGAGTGCAGTGAATCTATCCACCACACATTTTCTCCCCGAAATTACAGTATTCATAAACAGACGCGCCAAGGTTTTGTTGATAATCCTGGGTTGAAACATTCTCAGCTCCGGGATTCCACGACAGATACAGTCTAACTGTCGGCTGCATCTACTGTCGTGAACAGTCACGCCACCGCGCCGCTACACTTCATATTCTGTGCAATAACGCTCGGGGTTCAGACTGCCCACTCCCGCAGCCAGTTTACTATCCAGTCAAGTCTTTCTTGTCCGTAGGCCAACAACCGGCTTCACTGGCGGGGTTTGCGTCTCTGCGGCCTGTCTCCTCGGCTTCGGCACACAATGGGTGCCGCTAAACGGAGCCAAAGATCACACGCCTCGCGACAGTGGCATTGTGTCTCCAAGGGGGACAACGGAAAGGTTGTGTTCCCTTCACTGTTTTCAATAATGAATTACATAGGATGAATTCGAACTTCACCGATAAATTTTCGAAGGCTGTTTAGTGACATTTTCTGAGTATTTTACTTTCGAACGAGGCCTCCTAATTTAAGTAAACCTGTTGGCAACACCTCATCTGCTACTATTTAAGGAGCACAACTGTTTTTAAACTTTTCTACTTTTGTAAATGTGTTTTGAATTTGACTGTCATCAACACCTCAAATTCTTTTTTGAGTTTGATGAATGGACATTCTCACTGACTGAGTGGATGGATGGCTGAGTTCTGAATGACAGCAATATTCAACTCTTTTTGAAGGCAGCTGCATGTTTGACAGTCGAAATATTAAGGAAAACCGTCAATTGCAATGGGCTGCTGACCAAACTTTTACAAGATTTATTCAGTTTGCTACTCCAACTACCCATATTTCTGTGAATAAACGTTTATAACACTGCAAAATCCTATATTATGCAGTTACCCCTGGCAAAGTCAGAGATTTTCTTCTTTCGAGATTGGGTATGTGTGTGTTGTGCTAATCATTTCATCTCATCTTCATCAGATCCGCAAGTTGCTGAAGTGACGTCAAATTGAAATAGTTGCATCAGGCGCTCGAACTACCCGAAACGTGGACTTCTCGCCAATAATGCCGTACGATCATCGTATTACCATTCAAACCCGAATGCAGCGCAGTGTGACGACTGCACATTCAGCGGGTGCCGTCACTGCAGCAGGAGACTAGCCTCGCGCCGTTCTACCGCTCCTCCAGAGCATTCTGTGACTACACACACGAGGCACGTAATGGCCAACCATTCAGTTGTAAACATCCATGCTGCTGTGTATCACGGTTAACGTACAATTAAAACCGCCGTAAAAGCAAACCGGGGAGAGAACCGAGCAGTAGCGCAAGCTTGAGGGCGAAGAGTACAGTGCGCATTACTGTTGCTCTCAACTAGTCCCGTAACTGAGTGGAATAAGTTTGCTTTTCAAACAAGATAAACAGCACACAACGCTGTCATTTTTTCACATCTGTGGAGATATTTTCAGCGCAGTAGAGATACAAACATACGAGGGGTGTTCAGTATATCATGCAACACATTTTTTTTTCTGAAATCAGGTTGATTTTATTCAGGATTCCAATATACCATATTATGGCTACAAAATCCTAATTTTCAACATAATCTCCGGTCTGTGCGGCGGCCTTATGCTGCCTTTTGGAAGGACATATATGCCTGCATGGTACTACTCCATTGGTTGATGTCGAAGGCAACGTCCTGCTACAGCAATAACTCCCCATTTTTCAGGTACTGCTTTCTGCAGAGTGCATCCTTCATTGGGCGAAACAAGTGGGAGGCGAAAGATGCGAGATCCGGGCCGTAGGGTGGATGTATTCCGGCCACAATTGGTCGCAATTAGATTCCAAGTGAAAGATTTGGCCATCCACTGAACATCTATGGGACAGAATCGAGAGGTCAGTTTGAGCAACAAAATCCTGCACCGGCGACACTTCCACAATTATGGCTATAGACGCAGGATGGCTGAATATTTCTGCAAGTGACTTCGAACACCTTTTTGAGTGCATGCCATATATCGAGTTGCTGCATTATTCAGGGCGAAAGGAGGCTCGAATCTATATTAGGAGTTATGCTACGGCTTTTGTCAATCGGAGTGTAACTTGAAAAGGAGAGTCTTCAGAAGTAAGGTACATCGAAGCACATACCGGTACCTACATCTCTTCCTCCCTCGTACTAAGTGGTTCTGACAATTACCAACTAAAATAGATGAACTGCTTGCTTGTTCAATTTAACGAATTCTAGATAATTCAGATGAATAAGGCTTGGGTTGCAACGTGACCTAGTGGAAAGAAGAAAACGAAAAAAAAAATCAGTCTTCTGGGCCATATTTCCAGTCCGTAACACTGTACAGTTTTGGTTGCTGGGCGATGAGAACCTCACTGAGCTCAGTAAAAGAATGCTAACACGTCACACGTTCCCTCAGAGATTATGGCAAAACCCACCGCCAAAGATAACCTCTCTACCACGAAGCACAATCAAATGAAAGAAAATGGCGCACCAATGTGCCAATGGTGTTACTGCCACACCATGGAAATTTATAGAACTCTCGTTGGTGCGTAATGTAAGGTGTCGGCGATAAAGAAAGAAGTTAAAATAGACCCCTTTCAATGACGGTAACAACTGTGGTGTCGTTGCGTAGCTGTAGGACAGAAGACGATTTCTATTTGGTGATATGAGTGACAGCGAACGTCCTTGCCGCAGTGGTTACACCGATTCCCGTCAGATGGCCGAAGTTAAGAGCTGTCGGATTTGACGCACTTGTATGGGTGACCTTCCGGTCTGCCGAGAGCTGTTGGCAGGAGGGCTGCACTCAGCCCTTGTGAGGCAACTGAAGAGCTACTTGGTTGAGAAGTAGCGGCTCCAGTCTCATAAACTGACTGAACGGCCGGGAGAGCGGTGTGCTGACCACATGCTCCTACATAAAAGCGTCCAGTGAGGCCTGTGGGCTGAGGATGACACGGCAGCCGGTCGGTACCGTTGGGCCTTCAGGGCCGGTTCGGACGAAAATTAGTTTAGTTTAGTGATGAATGACAGCTTGCCCTAAATATAGAAAAATGTAATTTAACGCAGATGAGTAGAGAAAACAGTCCTGTAATATTCGAATATAGTATTAATGTTGTGTTGCTTGCTACAGGCACGTCGATTACATATCTAGACGTAACGTTGCAAGTACCACGAAGGTAAGGTAAGAGAAATTAGCTTCGTACCGAGGAATATAAGAAGTCGTTTTCCCTCGCTTTATTTGCAAGTGAAACAGAAAAAATAATGGCTAGTAGTGGCAAAAGACACCTCCGCCGAGCGCCAACGGTCGCCTTGTGGAGCATATGTAGACATAGATGTAGAAGTATCTTCAGACGCTTACGTTAACTTCAGTCTGAAGTGGCTTATCAGCACAGAACTTAGTAATAAACATCGCGGAAAACTGATTTCTCACCCAAGTGTCTTTGTTCTGTGTCACGATACGTGAAGTGTAAATTATACTCACCGTAGTTTGTGTGTGTGTGTGTGTGTGTGTGTGTGTGTGTGTGTGTGTGTGTGTGTGTGTGTGTGTATACAGGGTGTTACAAAAAGGTACGGCCAAACTTTCAGGAAACATTCCTCACATACCCAGAAAGAAAATTTGTTATGTGGACATGTGTCCGGAAACTTTCCATGTTAGAGCTCATTTTATTACTTCTCTTCAAATCACATTAATCGTGGAATGGAAACACACAGCAACAGAACGTACCAGCGTGACTTCAAACACTTTGTTACAGGAAATGTTCAAAATGTCCTCCGTTAGCGAGGATACGTGCATCCACCCTCCGTCGCACGGAATCCCTGATGCGCTGATGCAGCCCTGGAGAATGGCGTATTGTATCACAGCCGTCCACAGTACGAGCACGAAGAGTCTCTACATTTGGTACCGGGGTTGCGTAGACGAGAGCTTTCAAATGCCCCCATAAATGAAAGTCGAGAGGGTTGAGGTCAGGAGAGCGTGGAGGCCACGGAATTGGTCCGCCTCTACCAATCCGTCGGTCACCGAATCTGTTGTTGAGAAGCGTACGAACACTTCGACTGAAATGTGCAGGAGCTCCATCGTGCAGGAACCACATGTAGTTCCGTACTAGTAAAGGCACATGTTCTAGCAGCACAGGTAGAGTATCCCGTATGAAATCATGATAACGTGCTCCATTGAGCATAGGTGGAAGAACATGAGGCCCAATCAAAACATCACGTACTGATGTGCCTGATGCTACTAGTACTGTAGAGCAATGAGTCTCATGTTAACACAAGCACCGAAGTCAACATTACCTTCCTTCAATTGGGCCAACTGGTGGTGAATCGAGGTAGTACAGTACATACTGCCGAAACTAAAATGAGCTCTAACATGGAAATTAAGCTTTTCCGGTCACATGTCCACATAACATATTTTCTGTATTTGTGTGTGAGGAATATTTCCTGAAAGTTTTGCCGTACCTTTTTGTAACACCCTGTATAAGAGAGAGAGAGAGAGAGAGACCCGGAACTGAATTATTCGTCCGTGCTTGTTGGGTACGCCTGTTTGTTTACTTCTGTAAATTTCCTTGGGCACTGCAGTATTCTACGTTCAATGTTAACTGACGCATTGTGCGAAAGGGAGAGCCTGCCGGTGCTTTTACGCGTACTACTCAGTTACGGAGCATGTTTACTTGCTGGTACACTGGAGACCAATTCCGAGCGGACAAATGCGAAGCTACCGGCAGGGCGTTATCGTATTTTTCGCAGCCGCGAAACTACTTTAGCGGGATTGCGAGTCGGCTGGTGGTCAATTGGCGACGGCGCGCATGTGGCGGCCAGACGCCAGATGCGCTCCTTCTGATTTACGAACGAGTGGCGCCAGTAAGGACCGCGCTGCAACAAACCGCGCCGCGCTCTGTGTTTCGCGAGCTGGCCGGCCCCTCGCAAAACATTTCACTTTCCAATTGGTTTTATTCCAATACTGCGCGCTAACCGAGTTACTGTAGGAATTTACACGCGTCGCTAAACTGATTATCACGTTTTAATAGGGCACTCGCGTGAAATATTAGTGCGCTAATTCGATAGAGGCAGGGACGCTCCGTTTGAGTGTGTTAATCAGCTGTTAACTCCGGGCGGCTCAAACAACGCAGGCAGCGACGATTACTCGGCCAGGGGTGAAATGGTAGCGCCCGTTTCGTTATCGTCGCTTGAAACGAGAGCTCACAAGCGAGTATATAACGCAACTAAGTGCAGTGCCCTGAACTGACATGTTATAGTCCGTCACTGGTACGTCTTATCATCATACAGTATGAAAAATCGTTCAAAGGTAAAGAACTATTAACCTCTGGATGCTTATTGGTTATTTAAATACACTTAATATCACCCCAAGAATTCGCTATGGCATATACAGAACTTTAGAGCTGTAAAATTCTACATAAGCCAAGATCGCTAAAATAGTACTTTATTGGATGACCGGTTTCGATATAGCTGTGCTGTCATCGTTTGTTCTGCATGAGCATGAACAGAAGTTGATAGGAAAATATGATAGAATCATGATATTACATCTTGATAAACTGTCTTGTTACATAAACTATGGAGTTCTAACATAACTTATACTTTAAAAATTTTACGACGTATTGTCCATCAGTATTGCTAGTCGCTTCACATTGCATATGCACTTCCCACTACCATGATGATCACTACATATCGGCATGTCAAACACAAAAGTGTTAGCTTCAAACATAAACATAACTATATTGCACTAAATTGTTCACCACCAACTGGCAGCTGACAGTGAAACGGTGTATGTACAAGAACCACCATGTACGTTCACCAGACGGCACTGTGGCGGTTAACTGGATTGTCATCATGTGTATAGCATAGAACAATGTTACGTAATTATATATAATTGGTAATACGTTATTAAGGGCCATTTTTATTTACATTATTATACAGCTCAATTCAGAGAACTACAGAAATTTTACGTCGAATTAATTCGAATATTTTGTAGGATAAAATACGTATGCCATACGTTAGGGAACAAGAATTACGCTCTCAATATGCTAAATGCAGAAAAAAATTTAACAAGAAATTCTTCAGGTAGGACATCTCTGTTCTGATGTATCTGTGCCAAGTTTATACACTCCTGGAAATTAAATAAGAACACCGTGAATTCATTGTCCCAGGAAGGGGAAACTTTATTGACACATTCCTGGGGTCAGATACATCACATGATCACACTGACAGAACCACAGGCACATAGACACAGGCAACAGAGCATGCACAATGTCGGCACTAGTACAGTGTATATCCACCTTTCGCAGCAATGCAGGCTGCTATTCTCCCATGGAGACGATCGTAGAGATGCTGGACGTAGTCCTGTGGAACGGCTTGCCATGCCATTTCCACCTGGCGCCTCAGTTGGACCAGCGTTCGTGCTGGACGTGCAGACCGCGTGAGACGACGCTTCATCCAGTCCCAAACATGCTCAATGGGGGACAGATCCGGAGATCTTGCTAGCCAGGGTAGTTGACTTACACCTTCTAGAGCACGTTGGGTGGCACGGGATACATGCGGACG
Organism: Schistocerca nitens; assembly: GCF_023898315.1. Classification (NCBI taxonomy): domain Eukaryota; kingdom Metazoa; phylum Arthropoda; class Insecta; order Orthoptera; family Acrididae; genus Schistocerca; species Schistocerca nitens. The sequence continues at coordinate 814,932,213 of NC_064614.1, forward strand.
TGCATTGTCCTGTTGGAACAGCAAGTTCCCTTGCCGGTCTATGAATGGTAGAACGATGGGTTCGATGACGGTTTGGATGTACCGTGCACTATTCAGTGTCCCGTCGACGATCACCAGTGGTGTACGGCCAGTGTAGGAGATCGCTCCCCACACCATGATGCCGGGTGTTGGCCCTGTGTGCCTCGGTCGTATGCAGTCCTGATTGTGGCGCTCACCTGCACGGCGCCAAACACGCATACGACCATCATTGGCACCAAGGCAGAAGCGACTCTCATCGCTGAAGACGACACGTCTCCATTCGTCCCTCCATTCGCGCCTGTCGCGACACCACTGGAGGCGGGCTGCACGATGTTGGGGCGTGAGCGGAAGACGGCCTAACGGTGTGCGGGACCGTAGCCCAGCTTCATGGAGACGGTTGCGAATGGTCCTCGCCGATACCCCAGGAGCAACAGTGTCCCTAATTTGCTGGGAAGTGGCGGTGCGGTCCCCTACGGCACTGCGTAGGATCCTACGGTCTTGGCGTGCATCCGTGCGTCGCTGCGGTCCGGTCCCAGGTCGACGGGCACGTGCACCTTCCGCCGACCACTGGCGACAACATCGATGTACTGTGGAGACCTCACGCCCCACGTGTTGAGCAATTCGGCGGTACGTCCACCCGGCCTCCCGCATGCCCACTATACACCCTCGCTCAAAGACCGTCAACTGGACATACGGTTCACGTCCACGCTGTCGCGGCATGCTACCAGTGTTAAAGACTGCGATGGAGCTCCGTATGCCACGGCAAACTGGCTGACACTGACGGCGGCGGTGCACAAATGCTGCGCAGCTAGCGCCATTCGACGGCCAACACCGCGGTTCCTGGTGTGTCCGCTGTGCCGTGCGTGTGATCATTGCTTGTACAGCCCTCTCGCAGTGTCCGGAGCAAGTATGGTGGGTCTGACACACCGGTGTCAATGTGTTCTTTTTTCCATTTCCAGGAGTGTAATTTACAGCTTGTCCATAGTTATATTTCGAATTTGTCATCGTACTGGCTAGACAATAATTCTTTTGTTTTCTTTTTTTTAAACAGTGCTGTACACGTAGTATTATAAACAGATCACGGTTAAAAATAACAACCTAACATAATTTTAACCATGGAATTACGATGTTAATCTACATCGCAATGTCTAGGTTCTCAGTGCAGATATGAGCAGAACAACATTCATCAGTTTCTCTCTCAACAAATAGAATTGAAATTCCGTTGAGTTGTACTTAGAATTTACACAGAAAATAATGTAAATCTAAATAACATATCGAAATATAGAACAGTTTTTATCAACAATGTCAAGTTGAACAAGGAGTGCATCGCCTTTTTTTACAGTATCTCAAAAACAGCTCAATACATTTTACATATCTAACTTCATAATCCAGAATTACTACGTAATGTTTGCAGAATCTATTGTGTCATTATAAGCGTTTCTTGTTGTCCAACGGCATGATTTAAATCAAGAGAAACGTATGATTTCTGTCTTCATTTACATCATATACACAAAAAAATCGATACGAGTAAATGACTGAACATAACGCAACAAATGCTGCAGTGCATGGGAGATAAACTCTCAAAATTTTTTAACGTGGCTTCGGCACGATAGTTTGGATAACCAGCGTCAGGGACGGCACCGAAGCTTCTTCGCTCAGAGAACTGCCAATTCAATCATCTGTCTTTGAATCATCTCTCTCTATATGCTGCAACTGTGGCCTTTGACATAACTTGAAACTTCAACTTTCAAAAAGATGGTGACCCAACAAATCTCGACAACTGTGTACGACATTACCTAAATGGGACGTAACCACATCGCTGTATTGGCGGTATTGCGACATATGACCTGGGGCTTATCGGGTGGCCACCATGGTCGATGATCGTCAAGCCTGCCGATTTTTGCCTTGTGGGATTACATCAAGGGCAGCGTTTAATTTCCACCTCTACTACAGGCTTTGAGAGTTTGTCTTTCATCTAATGTATCATTTGTTACATTGTTCTTGGTCATTTATATGTATAGATTTTTTGTGATGTTTCAAGGACTTCAGAACTACCTTGTATTAATGGAAAGTATCTAAAACTCCTTCTTACGAGAGAAAGCCACCAGTTTTCAATAACATCTGGAAAAATTGAAGTTATGTAATAATTCGTAGAGTGTGCTGCTATACGTTGAAATCCCTGCACGACAGTAAAGTAGCACACCGCTATAGGGGACAAAACAAAATGACACAGCCTACCGAGAAAGCTCAGAATCGTGCGGTAGTCCGTGCCGTAAAACTGGGTGACTGCAGACAATGGAGTGAACAGAAACGAAGCTTCAAAACTTCCTGTGCTATTTTGTCGGAAAGCAAAAGTATACATAATTCAAGGATTTTTTGTATACGTTGGTAGTGAACCAGTTTCACAGGGCAATTATATATTTCAAAGTTGTTGACACTATCAGTTGATGTTTCGTTCAGCCTATGACAACATTAGATGTGGAACTTAACCCTGCTGACCACACCACCAGGCTCCTACGTATGGACCACACCATAGGCCTCAGAGGCCTACACGATATATAATAATTAAAACACTTAAATAATTTCAATTTTAAGGTAGGGGTTTGAGTGTAATACATTAAATAACCTTGAATAACATAAAACAAATACATATTTCCTCAAAAAACCGCCAAACAAAAAACAACCAAACTCTTAAAAATTAAACAATAGTAGTCTAAACTTCATATAACTAAACAAATCCATCATATCAGAAAATCACGTACAATTAATAATGTTTTTTAGAACTAAAAAACGTATCACAAAATTCAGCGGAAGTTTCCCATTTTTTACCGCTACAATTTGGACAATTTTTTTTGTTGTGCTCACCACACACTGGCAACTTACATAAATCATACTGCATTTTTGATTTCCTTTGTGTTTTGTAGTTACAAAATTTACAGTAAGTTCTTTTGGGAATAGCTCCTTGCTCAATTTCTTCACGAGCTGCCTCTGCAGGTGGAGTCATGTTTAGGCATCTACAAATACTGTGCCTTATGCCATGGGGAATTGGTGTGTCAAGCCTAGCCTTCATCCAAGGTGCTGTAAGCTGTTCAGAAAGCGTCAACATAAAATCAAATCACGACAATGGTTTTGTTTGATCGTTGTTTCTCTCTTTCCCTTGGTTTTTGTACAATTTCATCATGTTGTAAAAACCACGTACATTCCATCGACGTGTTTTTCGGACAGTGTTATAGTACTGACACACTTGATCAAACGCGTCGACACCCGCTTTGGTTTTGTTGTAGTTGAGAATCATATAGGGTTTTTTGGAGTCGGGATGTACAGTATTATCTCCATGCATGGTTGAGATGACAGTCACCATTTCATTTTTCTTGGGTTTATATGAAACAGCTGTCACGTCTTCTCGGAATATGAAAAGCGACGTTCCAACTTTGAGATCCTTGTATTTCATATAGATGAATTCAGGGGGGAGTTCGCATTTATTTTTCTTTATTGTCCCGATATATGTCAGTTGGTGGGCTTTTAGCAAATCAGTGGCAAGAGGAATACCAGCAAACCAGTTACGCCGGTGTTATTGCAATTAGTACCGTAAATTGGTTTGCTAAGTAGTTTTGTAAAACAAACAGCAGCAAATATGGAACCCGCTAACTGTTCATCTATAGTAAGGTACAAACTTGCTGGATAATTGGTGTTAGAGTTTCAATTAGAATATTCCAAATTTCAGAGGCTAACGCGAATTTGTCTATCTCTCGTCTTTCTTCTCGCGTCTGGGAATCGTCAAATTGTAAGTTGCTACTAATAAAAACAAAGCGGTTGCGAGACAGTGTAGCTTGGAATCTATCTCCACTTATCGTGAAGTCAAACAGCCGTTTGATGGGGTCATGATTGTTTTTCATGGCTCCAGACAAAACAAGAAGACCAGTTAAAGTTTCCAGCTCTTCTACAGCAATTGGTTTGAAGCTAGGCTTTCATTTCTTCTCTGCTGAAAAATGCATTCTTTTCTTGTCCATCTTTCCAACAAGATGCATTAGGGAATGTGTGAAAAATGCTCTGAAGCATTCAACAGGCGTCTTAGTATCAACAGCGGGGCCAAGGGTCTTAACTCGCAGATGTACTATTTTTTTTTGTGTGTCTTCGTCGCGGTCGTTATCATGGGTCTGGTTTTCCAAACTATGAGGCTATTCTTCCCTTTAACCTCTGATCCGTCGATGTAAATTTGCAAGCTCTCAGCCTCCTCTTCCACTACTGTCCTCTCAACTTCATCTGCTACACGTAGTTTGCCCTTTACCTGAAGATTACATTCTGTCTTCGTCTTTCTACGTGGTTGTAAAGGTTTTGAAGACGATGAAGTGTCCTTTTTGGAAGTTTCGGGTACGACACATCGTCGCACAGTCTCTCTACCTGCTTCTTCATCATCTGAAGGGATGAATTCAGGATCGTCATCTGAAGAGTGTTCTGATTCCAAATTGGAACGTTCTTCTACTTCAGTATCACTATCTCCGTCCCCTAGCAGTGATTCAGCTTCAGAGTAAAAGTCATCATCTGACAAAGGTTTTGTCAATTTTTCTAACATTTGATCATCAGAATAGCTTTTCAACCTTAGAATCCATTCTGGCAATAGCAGGATCACCTGCATTAGAAGACAGTATAATTAATCAACCGTTAGAATGGAAAACCTAAAGACTCTATCTATTGAAAGAATACGTGTATTATTGTAAATGACGGGGGAAAAAACAAGTCAAAAGAGGGATACTGTAAGATAAAATATGGGCTACTGACAAGCACACCAAGGTCTCTGAGACCTAGATACTGATACACGTTCAACCACACCATAGGTCTCCCAGGCCTAGGGACAATTTACATGTAATCCACACCAGAGGTCTCGGAGACCTAGTTGTTTACCAGAACGTGCTGACAAGGACGGAAGTGTTGTGCACTGTACACTAGCTCAGAGACAACCAACTAGAGGAACTTACATGAGAGTCACGCCCCATACAGCTATGTTGGAGCAGGATTACACAGGTCTGAGTGAGCATCTGAGCCTCAGAGGCCCATGGTATGGCCGGCGGGGTTAATACGTTCGTCGCTCAGCGCGATTCAGTTGAGTTTCACGCGGGGCCGAAATCCAACTGTCGGAGTGCCGGAACGTAAACAGAGCGACAAGAGGGAATAACAAGAATGCAACTCGAGTAGGTCGTGGCTTTGCCGGTGGTCTAATGCTACAGAGCCCTCACTTCAGATGATGAAGAATTTAGTTCTGAAATGTGGAAAGCGATAAGCACTTCGGCTAGAGGACTGCCTGTGATCTCACAGGGTCGGTCGCTGTGGCCGAGCGGTTTTAAGCGCTTCAGTCCGCTACCGCGTTGCTGCAATGGACGCAGGTTCTAATCCTGCCTCGGGCATGTATGCGTGTGATGTTCTTAGGTTAGTTAGGTTTAAGTAGTTCTAAGTCTATGGGACTGATGACCCCAGGTGTTAAGTCCCATAGTGCTTAAAGCCATTTGAATCATTTGACCTCACTGGAGTTAGCCAGATACGTCGCTAAGTCAAGAAGCATACTGTGTTTGAGACACACGTTAGTGACCTTTGTATCCTCAAAATGTTCCTTGGACGGCGTAAAACAATTACTGAAAATACGGACAGTAGTGGTGACGAAGTAGAGCGCTTTGGACGCAAAGTGATACATAAAAATTCATCGAGCTCAACCTCCGTTGCGGAGGAATCATACGCAAGTGAAGACCTTGATGGCTTGTTGGAAGAACTTAGAGCAGACTAAGAAGAGGAATTGTACTGATGATTCATTAGGGAATATCCAGTGGAACGAATCCGCTAACAGGCAACAGTCATTTCTGTTCACCAGGAAAGGTGGGCCCCTGATGGATTCACTGTCTGATACTAGCGCAGGTGAAGTTCTTTCGTTATTCTTGGACGACAGAGGGATAAGCCTTTTACTCGCAGAGACTACTAGATAAGCAGAGAAAAAACTGCAACATGAAATGACTGAACAATCTCGACTAAACAGGTGGAAACCCTCCACGTTTGAGGAAAATACAAACTTTATCGGACATGATTTGGGTGGGTCTAGTAGAGACACCCCTCGTTAGATGTTGGTCAACGAACCCTATTTACAATTTCCCACTTCCACGCAGCAGGATACCCCGTAATCGTTTTGAATTACTGTTGCATTTCGCAGTTAACGAAACGATACACGACAGCAGTCGACGTGAAAAAGTTTCCCAACTCCTAAACCTATTGAAAGATAATTATGAAAAAGTCTTTCACCAGGTAGAGATATTGTAGTCGATGAGGCAATGGTTCCTTGCAGGGACGACTGGTGTTCCGGCAATATATACCAACGAAATTGCTAAAGTATGGTATAAAGCTTTTCACACTGTGCTCCAGACCGGTCTACGAAAGTATGCGGTCTGCGGAAGTATATTGTGGAAGAGATAACTGCGGAAGAAAGCAAGTTGGCTTAGCCGAAAACGTCTGCACTGAACTGGCAGCTAAACTGCTAAGTGAAGGGCGAACTTTGTTTGTTGACAGCTTTTTCATGAGCTGTGACTTAGCAGGCAAATGTCTAAAATTCAAAACGCCTATCTATGGAACTGTACAGTACAACAAAAAATTTATGCCACGTTTTGAAGCGTCATACCCATTGAAGAGAGGTGAAATAACAGCACGTAAAATAACAGCACTGTGGTGCTAAAATGGAGGGAAGTTCGCGATGTTAGGATGTTATCAACAAAACGTGCATCTGTTATGACGTGAAGCTCGGATGCTTCGCAATGCGGTCGTCCTGCGAAACAAAAAATGGTTCAAATGGCTCTGAGCACTATGGGACTTAACATCTATGGTCATCAGTCCCCTAGAACTTAGAACTACTTAAACCTAACTAACCTAAGGACATCACACAACACCCAGCCATCACGAGGCAGAGAAAATCCCTGACCCCGCCGGGAATCGAACCCGGGAACCCGGGCGTGGGAAGCGAGAACGCTACCTGCGAAACACAAACTGGCATATAATAATGAAGCAACTGGCATCGACAGAAGTGACCAGATAGTGTCATATCCTACAAAGGTACATACAGAAGGGTGTCAAATGGTTTCGAAAATTAGCACCATATTTTACCTTTAGGGCCGGCCGCTATGACCGAGGGTTCTAGGCGCTTTAGCCCGGTACCGCTCTGCTGCAACGGTCGCAGGTTCGAATCCTGCCTCGGGCATGGATGTGTGTGATGTCCTTAGGTTAGTTAGGTTTAAATAGTTCTAAGTGTAGGAGACTGATGACCTCAGATGTAAAGTCCCATAGTGCTTAGAGCCATTTTTTACTTTTGGGAACAAGTATAGAAAATGCCGCCATCGCATATCAGAGGGCCACTAATATAAAAATAGATACAATAAAATTTCGGGGACGTCTCGTTATTGAATGGATGTCTGCGGAAAATGCTATGCCCGAGAGTAGTAGCAATAAAAGAAGGAACGTACACCACCATTTAGAGATTCGTAAGAATCAGCAGGTGAAGCCTATATGAATGATGTGCGACTAATGTTACCAAAAGAAGAGACAAACTGCAGAACGCTAAGAAGTGAAAAACACCAGAAATGTGTTTAGAGTGTTTTAACAAATACCATGCAATGTAGTATAATGTGATATGTTATCCTAGATATAAACGAATTAAACATTTACTATGATGTGTATATTGTTTGTACGTTTGTGTTGTACGTCTTATAGTTATATTTCCTTTGAAAATTCTAAATGCAAATCCTGTTAACTTGAACAACGAGAGAGTCACCCATATGTGGTTGACGGGGCGTGCACGGAAGCTTACCCATCGTCCAGCTATGGATGATACGGCGACGAACGTGTTAATTTACTTACTTCGAACTTAATTTGTAAGTCCCAGACCAAATTATGTTGTTTTAATTTAAGTACACGATAAGAAAATTTACAATCTCGTTTCAGTAACCAAAAGTTCACTTTTAAAGTATACTTTAATCTGTAACGGCTAATTGAAAATGTAGGGCTGTGTCTTCGGAATTTGTGGGGTGAACAGAAACAGTGATCCATCAGCGTTACTTCGAAAGAGTACCAAGAATTTGATGGAAATGAAGTCACCACTTGGCACTGTTCTCAACCCAAGAGATTGTGCTGTGATTAAAGTATACGGAACAAGTAAGCAGTCGTTTAGACTGCAGGCATTCAACAGTTGTTATTTAGAAAGGAAGAATAAACAAGTTTACTTTAACTGTTCGAAATCTCTTCTTTACTTCTGGAATTACGGCTTACAGATTCAAAGACATCATTTTTAAACATGTCAGTGACTTAATACATTAACAAACAAACCAAGTTAATTGCTTTGATATTACAATAGAGTAATTACATATATTAAAATCTTTACTTGGAAAACAGAACAAAAAAACACCATTCAGGCAACATTTTTACTTTTTATAGTCACTAAATCTTTTTTATTTGTTATTCTCCTGGATCCAAAACGGATTTTCACATGTTCCTATTCTGCTCAAAGAGCTATAAATAGGAAAAATAAAAAAGATTAACAGTGCATTTTATGTTCACCCAATCTGCGGGGTGAATGAAACATCAAATTTTCATTTTTTTTCTGTAGTAGAAGCAGGGGTAGGTTCCAAATCTAATTAAAAATTTAGAGTTACACAGAAGACCTATAATCCTACATTATTTTCGGGACCTTTGCCTCTCGCGGGCAAGTGCTCTATTAGCTGGACTACCCAAGCACGACTCACGACCCGTCCTCACAGATTTACTTCCACCACTGCCTCATCTCCTACCTTCCAAATTTGACGGAAGCTGCCCTCGAAATTCTTAGGATTAGCACAGTGGAAGAAAGGAAATTGCTGAGTCACGGCTTAGCAAAAGCCTGGCGAATATTTCCAGAATGAGATTTTCACTCTGCAGGGGAATATGGGCTGATCTGAAACTTACTGGCAGATTAAATCTGTGTACCGGACAGAGACAGTTTTAATCTGCCAGGAAGTTTCACATCACTTCACACTCCCCTGCAGAGTGAAAAATCTCATTCCATATAATTCTCATTTTCGCACTTGTTTCTAAAATTATGATCGTTTTAAAAGTTGAAAGTTGTTTCTATTCATTCAATTTTACGGAGATAAACACTTCTGCCAATCAGGTTAAGATTGGCGAAGTGTAAGGCAGCGAAGGACCATTGTATGACACACCGGTTAGTTGGTGCAGACGCTTCCACTGTGGTCGAACAAGTCTGAACAATCCGAGAACCTGGATTCACAGCAGAAGTCGAGGCCCTGGCGCTGTAAGACCGGAATATCATAATCTTAAGATAGAAGGGAAAGTGAAAATCGGTCATGGACCATTTTTCCACTTGTTACACGACATTTTGGACGTTAAAAAAGATCGCCGTTCGCTTGGTTCTGTTACTGCTCACGGAGACCGCCGAATCGAGAAAGCACCGGAAACATTGTAACTGTGTCAGAACAATCCAGATGACTTCGTTAGCCTCCTAACCACATTGGACGGATGCTGAGTGTATCAATATGAACTGGGGACTAAGGGGCAAGGCACGCATTGGAAACACGGGGATGCATTTCCGCCGAAAAACGCGAAGAGCCAACCGTCGTAGGACAAGGTAATGCTGATGATTTTAGGCATTGTCATGATGTGATGCTGACGAATTATCCTCGTAAGAGGCAGATAGTTACAGGGACATTAATATTCACTATCAGTAACTTCTGACGTCTGTAATCTTTGGTTGTGCGTTGGCGCTAATGTTTACAGTTCGTATGAGTGTGCGCGCACGCGTGTTTGTGTGTGTGTGTGTGTGTGTGTGTGTGTGTGTGTGTGTGTGTAGTTTGTGCGCGCGCGCTGTTTGTCGATGTTTTAAATTCCCTTGCACAGCGCTTCTTCTCTACATTCGTGCCTTGAAAATGACAGGGTGTGCACCTGTCGAAATATCGGCTGTTGCCGTCAGTTACTTGAACATTTTATACATTTTATACATACGGGAGGAACACATATGTATAGTGCTCAGAGCCCTGAAATTCATATGTAACGAGTTAAACTGTTCGTGTGCAACATTCGCACAGAACTGTCCCGTCCCAGCGATCTCAAATCGCGTGTTTTCCGCCTTTGTTTGAATAAAAGACGAATCAGCAGGGAAAGAAAGGGAGGACCAAACCCTGCTTCCCCTGAGCAGCGCTCTCGTAAAAGATATTCGCTTTTTTCAACGAGGGGGATAGCGGGCTACAGCAACATCAGTGGAAAGTAATGCATTGTAATTGTGCGAACGGTCTCCAAGCCCTCATACATGACTAATGCCGGCAAACAGGCGAACGCTCGAGGTGAGTGCCGGCGGGTCTCACCCCAACCCCCCACATCCTCATGCACCCTCATACCGGCGTTTAGCATCGGGGCTTCGTCACGAGAAACTCACCACCACAAGCAGGCAGAGCGGCGTTGCTTGGTTGCAGCGGCCAGTCAACTGGGAAGAGGCAGCACACGCAGTACTTTAGGGGATAATGAGAGTTCGCGACGCACTTGTAGTTGTTACTCTAAAGTCTAACTACAACCTTACTTGCACTAATTACAAGAAACAATAGTATAGTGAAAAGAAATTAGAGCAGTCGGACTTCACAACGCTTGCACACTTACAACACAGTAATGCTTGAAATAAAATTTCGTTCTAACAGAGTAACACGTGATATAAAGTTACTCCTTTCTAATCCTTTTATGTAGGAGCCTCCACCATATTTGACGGCTGTAAAATGTTCTTCGATTTCCGGTAGAAAATCACCATCAAAGAATGGATACCTCGTAACACTGATGAAAAGTTCATACACGATGGTTTAGCTGCTCCTCCATATGGGTTTTATGCAGTCCACAACGCCTTCAGAATAACAGCGCGAGATTTTCACATTCTCTCGCTTTCTATGTGCAAATTGCAGTATCACAGAAAATGTGAACAGGACCTTTTTGTACGAACTTTAGATTTTGTACGGGGATAAGTTTCCGATGGGGCTCACAGTTTTCGAGTTGTTCAAGAAGAGCGCGTTTGAAAGTCACTTTTGTACGGTTTTCTTCAATAATTCGAAAATTACGGCCTCTACCGAAAACATATGCCAGTATAAAATTTAACAACATTAAACTTCCTACAAAAAGATCCTCTTCATTTTTTTGTGGGACTAGCAGTTTGGACATAGCGAAGGAGAGGATAAAAAAACCTTGCTCGTGGTATTTGAAGGTATTGCTGGTGGCACAAAACCCACAGATGCGGGCAGCTGAGTCATCCTGCATGTCTTGAGAGACGGCGGTTTTGTTTGGAACGTTCGCCATTATGAGCGACTTTAGGTGCCTGGGCACACAATTGATATGTTGCTCTTTGGCTACCAGAGATTGTATCAGAAGCGTATAGCACATAGAGGCAGTCTACAACGAGGGAAGTGCTGTGTGATCAGTGCATAAGGAGTTACGACGGTGGACTTGCTGAAAAGAGAATGAATTCCATTTGTGATGCTCCCTTGTCTTACTGACGGTACATAATGATTTCGAGATGATTTCATAAAGGGGTGACACAGATGGAAAACGGAAACATGAATAGAGTTTTTCTTTGCTGCGATGGCTAACCACGATGTAGGGTAGTGTAAAGTTTGTATTCTGAGCAATATGACGAATTACTGGTCATTTGCTCAGGATCTTATTTATCATTCGTCGCCCTCTATTTTACGTTACAAGTATGTCACAAGACAAGTAAAGAGTAACGAAAGTAAAGAGTAAATTTCGTAGTAAATTTCGTAACTTAAGTACTGTTCGTCTGAATCAGCGTTCATTACTCATAGTTTACGATACTTGTCCAAATGGGTCTGATCACTATGGGACTTAACTTCTAAGGCCATCAGTCCCCTAGAACTACTTAAACCTAACTAACCTAAGGACATCACACTCATCAATGCCCGAGGCAGGATTCGAACCTGCGACCGTAGCGGTCGCGCGGTTCCAGACTGTAGCGCCTAGAACCGCTCGGCCACCTCGGCCGGCTTTACGATACTGCAAGGGAAGATAATTTTGGGAATACACTGGGCTAAGGAACATATTTGACTGATTAATATTGCACGATCATAGAGCACAGGTTCAACGTAAGCGCCAGATGAGCTATTGCAAATGTGAAATGCTGGTTCATTAATCAACGAGGTAATTTCCAGAATGTTGACTGCAAGCAAGCAAACGTGTATGGTTTGTGTCGTATAGGTACCGGATGTCAGTTTGTAAGACGCAGTTCCATGTCTGTTGCTCTTCGTCGGCCAGTAAAGGGACGGTTAATGCCGCTTGTGCATGACGCTGGAGTTGTCGTCCGATGATGTCCCATACGTGCTCGACTGGCAACAGGTCTGGTGATCGAGGAGACCAAGGCAACAAATTGACATTTTGTAGAGCGTGATGAGTTACGGCAGCGGCATGTGGGCGACCACGTTGTCGAAACATTACTACTTATTACCTCACCTTCCACTACAATCAAGGTGGATCGGTTTATGTATTGAGGAAAGAAGTAGTTTTCTGAGTAAATGTTTTGACTGTTATGCCTGGAGCGGATGGAAAAGAAAAACATTTGTGGAGGAAGTTAAAATGGGGCGGTTTGGGACGATAATCAGATGCAAAGGAACTTTGGTCAGAGGCTGTGCAATGACGTCTTGCCGAAACGCCCTGATGAAATCGTGATCGAAATCGTGATCTAACATGAAATATACAGAAGATGGTTCAAATGGCTCTGAGCACTATGGGACTTAAAAAAAAAATGGTTCAAATGGCTCTGAGCACTATGGGACTCAACTGCTGTGGTCATAGAACTTACAACTACTTAAACCTAACTAACCTAAGGACAACACACACATCCATGCCCGTGGCAGGATTCGAACCTGCGGCCGTAGCGGTCGCGTGGTTCCAGACTGTAGCGCCTAGAACCGCTTGGCCACTACAGAAGATGCAGAGAGAGCGAAGGAGGTTCGACAAAAGAAGTATAATTAAATTACGAAAGAAGAAGTAAAATTAATTTAGAGTGACGATTTCAAGGCAAGGAGAGAAGAAAGAATAAGCCAAAATTTGTTAATGGCGGAAGGAAGACGCGTCGCCGTCTCGATGAATTCGGTAACTGATCAGTGAACGAACTGTCTTGTACTGAGAATGGAGCTAAGTAGACTTAATTGTCCAACGACGTGAAAAGCGAATATGGACTGTGATGGGCTGACGAGTTGTGGCGAATTTACGAACTGTCCTTATCGGAGTTGAGAATGTTAAGCGGACTAATTTGATCAAGAAATAATTTTCATGAAATCATTTTCTACAAAGAAAGTTTATAATATTCCATGCTACTTAGTTAATTTTGGAGCAGTGGGTTGGAAAAAAATTTTCTTTACTTAATTAACGAAATCTGAATTGGGAACCGGTGCCACATGATGGCATCTTGGCAGTCAGAGATTACAGCAGCTATCTTCCGGATCCAGCGATACGACTATCTCTGGTAGGAAGAGATTTACATTTTCGGCGCTACCAAACGCGAAACAATAACGGGGAAACTTATTTACGCCAGGCGTTAGTGAAGTTTAGAGACTCAATGAAATATAAGAAACAGTTATTTATTGCAGGAACTATATAACTAAAGTTAGATTACACTAACGCCTCATTAACTGTAGGAAAGAAGCCACCTCACCAATTGGAGGAATACGTGAAACTGAGCACAAAGCAACAGCGATTTTTCTCGCAGCTGATTATTATGTATTATCAGTAAAAATAAAAATACGCTCATGGTATCTTCATGTTGGGGTATTTGCACGGTAATAAAGATGTTCCGTGGTTTTGCTTTGATTTAAATACAGACACGATCCAATATTGAACAGTAAGTACATAATTTACTCAGGTAATCGACTTTGTTGTACTTCCATATACGTGGTTTTGCTTTGATTTAAATACAGACACGATCCAATATTGAACAGTAAGTACATAATTTACTCAGGTAATCGACTTTGTTGTACTTCCATATACTGTATTTTTATTTTACTGTGTGGTATTTGGAACTGTCTGTCAAAGATCATGCTGTGAGACGATTTTAGGTTAATATCGACATACAACTGCAAAGTACAAGTTTCGACGTACGCTTACAGCTACATGTGAGACTGGGTAGCGCATCACTTTACTACTCATAAAACGGAGAAGTCAACTGTTTTATCCAGTTGAATAAACTTTGGTACGGTTGGTTATACAACAACGATTACGTCAGAAGAAAATACTGTAGTTGGTTGTTCGTCGTGATAAGTGCCTTAACGCTGTAGAAAATTACATCGAACTGTAGAATAAAGCACATCCTTCTTTGCAATGATAAAACTTCTTTAAAACGGACTTGGGTTTCGAACTGTAGAATAAAGCACATCCTTCTTTGCAATGATAAAACTTCTTTAAAACGGACTTGGGTTTGTTTAGTATAAAAAAACTAAGTTGCAGTCTCAAAGTTGCAGTTACTGCATCGAAAAAATAAAGACATGTCCTTAATTTTAGGTTTGTTTGTAGGAACATGTCTGCAATCCTTGTGCGCATTCAGCTCCATAGTACCGTAGCACGCCGCTAGAGCAACCAAAACAAAAAGGCACAGCCCATCCATAACGTGGAGTATCGTGCGGTAAATTTGCCAGCAGCAGCGGAAATGTTGTAGTGGCGTCAGAATAATCCGGATCAGTACGGCACAGTAGCAACATTTTCTCTGCTGCCGAAACAGAAGCACGGCGTGATGCTGCACATTATTAGTGTCTTAAAATTTTAAGAAATTAAAAATTTCTAATTGCCTACATCTTGCACATTATAAAGCATTAAAATATGACGACCGTTTCAGTTGACTACGCAGACGTCTTCAGATCTGAGAACAAGCGAAAACAGAAAATTGCCTCAAATTAAATTTTACGAACCAAACCTCGGACTTAGGACAGTTTGAAAAAGAAATAAATAAAAGTAGTAACGTATCCCTCATGGTGGAATATATGTTAGTATATAGTGTATGGAAAGTCCTGCATCGTCTGTATATCTGGGAGCTGTTTAAGAGAACTAAAATGACGGTCGAATAACCGTGGGCTATATACGAATCTAAAATATTACATCTAAGAGGTAACGTGCAAACATACCATCCCCATTCAACTGACACTTTCAATAAAAAGACTGAGTAAACCTATATGGTAAAACAAACTAGTTCAAAAACTTTTCGAAGAATATAAAACATACGTTACATAGCGAGAAGAGAACGGAGATAGAAACACCAGTATGTACAAAAAGAAACACATCATGCTTGATACGATTGCCGTCGACTATAACATATATATCCAACATCGTTAGATCGTGTGACTTGTTAAAGTTGAGAAAAGTTTGTTTCTCTAGTAGGTCCGATTTGACTGCGATCTGTTCATAGCTGTAGCACGACTAACTACTGTGTGTACTTATGAGTGTCGAGCCAGAGGTTCTCCTATTTTTTGTTGAAAGTGTTTCTCATGTGGGCATGATACTATGTTTTGCACGTTATCTCTTTGATGTGACATTTTTCATTCATATATAGTCCACGCTTATCTGACAGCCATTTTCTTTCTCTTAATTGGCTCCCAGCTACAAAGGCGGAGTCGATTCAGTGGACACCTGGGTATAACATACAAGGTGTTTCCATAAGAGCGTGCAAAACTGCGACAGGACATACAGAATGCCCCAATGAACACTTTGAGGCAAATAACCTGGAGTCGGAGAAGCCAGCTTAAGGAGAAAAATGGCTCTGAGCACTATGGGACTCAACATCTTAGGTCATCAGTCCCCTAGAACTTAGAACTACTTAAACCTAACTAACCTAAGGACATCACACACATCCATGCCCGAGGCAGGATTCGAACCTGCGACCGTAGCGGTCGCGCGGTTCCAGACTGTAGCGCCTAGAACCGCTCAGCCACCCCGGCCGGCCAGCTTAAGGAGACATGGGAGTAAACTTATCTACCGCTTTGCCTAGCACTACTGTTTTCTACCTTATTTGCAACTTACATTCCCGCAAGTTTTCGTGTATTGTGCTGTTTATTTACCTGTACATCCTTTATTTCCTGCAAGGAAACAAGGAAGGCGATCCTGATTACTGCGAAATCATCCTGCAGGTTTTGTTTACTGGTCACTGGATTGGAAGGGAATGTCCTATTCCATGGAATGCGAGGTCACCTGACCTGAATCCTCTTGATTATTCCCTTTGGGGACATCTAAAATCACATACGCATGAGACCCCAGAGGACCCGGAGGTTGAGTTAGTTGCCAGAATTGTAGCTGCCCGTGATGTTATTTGATACACACCAGGGATATTTATCAGATTGCGTCAGAATCTTGTTCGCCGATGTTATGCTTGCATTGAGGTTCGTGGCCGTCGGTTTCAGCACATTTTGTAAGATACAGTACAAATGTTACGTTCATTGTGTCAACGATAGTATTCGCAGTTAACTGTTACTAATGCAAATAAAGAAGTACACAATAATGTGATTTTCTTCCTATCATCTCCTTAAGCTTGCTTTTCCGACTCCAGGTTCCCTACCGCAAATTGTTCAGTGGAGCATCCCCCATGTCCTGTTAAGTTTCTGCCCGCTCTTACGGAAACATCCAGTATGCAGACTGTGGGGTTGTAGCGTCAGTGACGACACATTTGGCGCGGTGTTCACCGACCGCATGGCACTCATGAGGCTCGTGTGTGTACCCTCGGTTTTGACTCTGCAGGCTGTAACTGCGCTAAGTTTAGAGATGAACAGTGTTGGTATCATTCATTCTAGGATACACTCGTTCTCCGCTGGGGAGTACGTACTCCTGTTGAAAAACTTCAGCCATTTGAACGGGGTCGCATTGTGGGCCCTAGGCAAACTGGATGGACGTATCGATGGATTTTTCTGCACATTTTGGGCACACTTTGTGCGACCGCTTTCAACAGTTGTCTATGGAGCATTTCCACACCAACAGACCAGGTTGTGGACGCCCACGAAGTACAGGTGCACGTCAAAATCAGTGGCCGATCGAACATCACCAAGGGAACAAATCCGGGCATCCGTTGCAGCTGCTGGCACCACGGATCCCTGGGGACTGTCTGCTTGTAGCAGGACTAACATGACACGTGCCTCTGGCCAGGCTGCTACTGGCAGCATCACACCACCAAGCGTGGCTACTGTGGTGTCGTGAAAGGGTCGAGTGGAGACCGGAAGGGCGCGCTTTTGTCTTCAGCGATTAGAGTGCTTTCTATCTGTATGCGACTGACGGAAGTGAACGTAAGCAGAGCTGTCTCTTCCGAAGTGCATTCGCCCACGACACACAGGTCTCACCACAAGCTCCATGGTGTGCGGGAGTCACCAATTACAACTTGCGTTCACATTTAGTCTTATTGCGGGGTAAAGTAACTAGTGCTCGCTACGTTGGACAGACTGTTGCCACTTCTTCGACAGGAGGGTGATGTGCCTTATCAGTCGGACAGTTCACGTCCACGTCCATACGCAAGGTGTTTCAAAAAGAATATACGCATTTCGAATGCATATATTTATTAAACTTTAAGACATACGAATATGAAACCTTACACACATATTTCAGATTACAGATGTTCAATATGTCCTCCATCATCAACACGAACAATATCACATCGATACTCAAAATCCTCCCATACTCGGGCAAGCATGTCCTTCGTCACTGATTTTATGTCAGTACGGATCAGGTTCTTCAACTCTACCAGGGTCTGTGGGATAGGTGGTACATTTCCTTTACATACACATCCTGTATCTAGAAACTATCGATACCATCTGCACAAGTACCACCCTTTCGGAGGATCAGTTTGGTACCCCAGCTTGAAACGTCTTTTCACTGTTATCACGGAATTGCACTTCGCAAACTCGAGAATACAAAATGACTTCTGCTGCGGATAGCCATTTTAAAACGGTTACCAAGCAAAACAGAAGACAATTGACATCTAGCGGCTATTAATATTAACTAGATTACATATTAGTTTCTCCAATAGCCGAGCCGAGGCGCAGCGATCTATAGTTTGGACAAAATAATACTTTGTAATACGTATATTATTTTTGAAACACCCTGTGTTGCTGTTGCAACGCAACTAGGTCTACGTGGTGTAACCGACCCGCCGTGGCCAACAAGGTCACGAGATCTGTCGCCAATTGAACATGTACGGGGTACTGAGAGGTGGGAACTTATTCGTTCGCCGCCGGCCAGAGTGGCCGAGTGGTTCAAGGCGCTTCAGTCTGGAGGTTCGAATCCTGCCTGGGGCATGGACGTGTGTGATGTCCTTAGTTTAGTTAGGTTTACGTAGTTCTGAGTTCTAGGGGACTGATGACCTCAGCTGTTAAGTCCCATAGTGCTCAGAGCCATTTTATTCGTTCGCCAAGGCTTGCAAAAACTGCCCGACAAAAGGCACAAGATGCTTGGCGCAATCTGCCGCTGTACGCCGTTAGGCACCTTGATGATCGTTTTATGTGAGAATGCACGCGTGCGTTACCGCCAGCGAGGAGATCCACGCGCGCAGAAGCGATTGTTTTGGTATCTTCTGCTATGACATGTGTGTTTCATTTGGTCTGAATTTGTTATCGTATACTCCTACAATGGTGAATTACCCGTCACGTCAGTCGTCAATAAAATGAGCTTGGA
The DNA here is from genome assembly GCF_023898315.1 of Schistocerca nitens. NCBI lineage: Eukaryota > Metazoa > Arthropoda > Insecta > Orthoptera > Acrididae > Schistocerca > Schistocerca nitens. The sequence goes on from NC_064614.1 coordinate 814,950,927, forward strand.
TTTGAAGGTGATGCTATTTGTTCCGGTAGTGTATATAGACGATGCAGCGTTTTACATGCGATATACGCTGACATATGTTTTACCATGAGTGATACGTTATTACTTCCATTTATTTTTCTCATTTTCGAACTGCTACAAGTACATGGTTTAGCTGGTAAAATTTAATGGAAGACAATTTTCTGTTTCTCACTTGTTCTCAGATCTGAAGACGGTTTCTAAATTAACTGAAACAGGTCTTCAAATTTTAATGTTTTATAATGTGCACGATCTACGTTCTTTTTAATTTTGAGGTATCCATGTAAGATCGCTTTGTCATTTTCTGACAATGTCAGATACAGCTAAACTTTACCAGTGGGCTGTGCCACTGTGCTTCAGCTAACCTAGAGGGGTGCTACGGTACTGTGGCGCTGGTGTTTCAGTGCGGACCACAACAGTAGACATGGCAGTAAAATTTATTACGTGCCATTATTACCGAGCGAGGTGGCGCAGTGGTTAGCACACTGGACTCGCATTCGGGAGGACGACGGTTCAATCCCGCGTCCGACCATCCTGATTTAGGTTTTCCGTGATTTCCCTAAATCGCTCCAGGCAAATGCCGGGATGGTTCCTTCCCAGTCCTTCCGTAATCCAATGAGACCGATGACCTAGCTGTTTGGTCTCTTCCCCCAAACAACCCACCCCATCCCCCGCACCATTATTTTTCCGAGGTCATAATTAAAACTATATGGGTACTCCTGTTCTTCAAAACTATGCCCAGTATTTTCGGGAGTCTGTCTACTTTCTTTATTTTTACGTTGTATTTTGAACTTAACTTCTAAAAACACTGTAACTAATTACAGATAGCTGCAAAGTACTGTATTCGATTTCGTCGGCCTGCATTTAGTTTGCTTGGCACATAAACAAGCACGAAGTGCCACCACGGCGAAGATTTCACAGTGTCAGACAAAGGGAGAGTGAACAAATGACATTGGGAGAATTCGTTATTCAATTGTCTCTTTTTTTTTTTTGATAAACAAAAGGAACCACATTAAAGGCCGAATTAAACATATTATAAATAAACAAGCCCCGAAACGGGCAGTTAAGTGAAACAGGAATTGCAGCAGCGGTGGCGGCGGCGGCGCCGTGGGGCGACCGCACAGCGCGCTGTGCCCACTGTTCTACGGCTGATTAAACACTGCTCTCCCACGCACGGCCCGCCCCATTTCCATTCGCATACCGACACAGCCTGCCGGCAGGACCCCCCCCCCTGCCCCACCCCTCTCCCTCCTTTCACCCTGTCCCCGCCCTTTCCCACCCGACGAAGCACGGTATAGCTCGGCAGAACATTAACACATGGCGACACACGCAGAGAGAACGCGCGCGTGCGAGAGAGCAACAGGTACATGCAGATATAGAATGCTCATACATTTGTAAACCGCCATAATCCATGAATATGTATGGGTGGAGCGTTTTGTTCAAAATATAATCGTAGTTAACGACGCGTGGTGGGGCGGGCCCACGGCGCGGCTGGAGCCAGCTGGAGCCGCTGTTCCGCGCGGCGGCGTTCGCGGACCGCCGGAACGCGCATGTGTGTCGCGCCGCGCCTCGCCTCGCACGCGTGTATTACTGCGCTCTGGACCCCGTGACGAGCCTTTTTAATATTGATGATCGCGCGCCGCCCGGAGCGATTAAAACGCGATGTCGAGCCGGATGTTCCGATGCACGCTTTATGCCTCCCAGTTTCGTTCCTTTATTAGCATTTTGTTGTTTGCCGAGGGGCGCTCGGAAGCGACCCGCGACGCGACTCGGAGTGCAGAAACACGTGTTTTACTATGTATGCGTCTCTCTCTCTGTCTCTGTCTCTCTATCTCTTTGCAGGATTATTCTGCTGCTGGCGCAACGCCGAGAGGTTCTTTTTTACTCTTGTTTTCGTTTAATCCACCTGTCGCCTATATAGCCTCCCTCTTCTTACTCGCTGTTTTGTTGCACAAGCGTAGCTGCTGATTGTTCCAGCAGACTGGAGAAACGAATAGTATTTCGGCGATAAGAGTGACACACGAAATGGCCTCAAGCGACAGATGCACTGTCACCTAAGTGTACTTGTCCGTGTTGGGGTATTGTCAGCAGAATCTGGTAATTGGGCAGCCAGTGACAGTTCATAGGTTGGTTGGTTTGTAGGATTGAAGGGAACAGACTGCTACTGTCATCGGTCCCTTCTTCCTAAATTTCAAACACCCACACAGAAGAAAAACGAACAATGGAGACAATAAGAGACGACACAGGACAAGAAGGACTTAGACAGAGATCAGACAAAAGGAATTTAAATCACACAGAGTGTGACAGTGGTTGGCCGACCATACAGACGGAAAAGGAAAAGCTAACCACCGAGAAACACATTAAAAACTCAGTCTAAAATCGTAGGCCAAAGGCCAGACTCAACAGAAAAATAGACAAACACCTAGATAAGTGATAAAAGCCCCCTGTCCCAATAAAACGCAGAACTAAGCCTGTCATGGCAGTGTCATCTGTTAAAAGGGCAGGGAGTGTATCAGGCAGCGCAAATGTCTGCCTGAGCACCACAGTTTATATATCAGTAGAGAACTTTCTCTTAAATCAGTTACCATGTACGGCAACATATGACAAGGAAGCAGTAGTTGAGAAGAAAGAGAGGAAGGGTGAAAGGGTTGTAGTATAACCCTCTTCTTATTCGGTATCAGGGTATTCAGAAACTGCCGTTTCAAATGTCTCGGACTTGTAGAGGCAAGTGAGTAGACAATATTCTGAATTGGAACCTATGTCCGGAAGCGTACCATTTCCGTGCAAAAGCCATTTGAAAACAACTTGGTAATGTGACCGTTTTGACAGGTAACTGATTAGGCATGACCCAGTACATGACTTGTTTTACAATTCCACTCATTAACAGCCGGTTTCTCTTCAGCGTGATGCAGTAAGGCCTCTTCAAATGGTTCAAATGGCTCTGAGCACTATGAGACTTAACATCTGAGGCCATCAGTCCCCTATAATTTACAACTATTTAAACCTAACCAACCTAAGGACATCACACAGATCCATGCCCGAGGCAGGATTCGAACCTGCGACCGTAGCAGTCGCGCGGTTCCGGACTGAAGCGCCTAGAACCGCTCGGCCACCACGGCCGGCAAGGCCTCTTGCAGTTCGGGTTTGCGCGACTCATTGGGGCACCACAGTGACGCCTGCTGACGGTGAAACTACCCTTCTCTAAGTCGTTGCGATGGGATTGGACGTTATGGAGAACCATGTTGATAAAAGCGACGAGCATCTCTCCCGTTACCGTGAGTTTCGCGATTCAGAAGGATCATGTCAGTGTGTTCTGCAACCGTGTACTCAGCCTTGTTGGTCTAACACTCACAGACACGCGAATGAGGCACTAAACAGGTAAGAGAGGTAGGATGGATGTCAAATGACATCAGCAGATCCGACGTAATCACCTCCTACCATGACAACCCTCTTGCATACCTACCTAGCAAACTTAGTTTCAAACGGCTGTAGCATGGAAACGATACATTTCCGGACATGGGTTCCTATTCAAAACATTATGTACTCACTCCCATTAAAAGCCCTGGAAGTTCGTGAATTTCCTTGCACCACGCATGTACAGTGCAAGTGGTAAAGAAAACCAAGAAGAAACTTGGGGAAAGAATTAATGTTAAGAGACAAAGAATAATTTTAAGTACGAATGCATGGTTACACAGCGATATACACTAATAAAACTGTCTCAAGGATGCAGCCAACTGCAGGTCGTGGCTCATGTCGGCACCAATGATGTGTGCCGTTTTGGATCGGAGTAGATTCTTTCTGGTTTCGGGCGGCTAGCGGAAATGGTAAAGACTGCCGGTCTTGCTTCCGAGATTAAGGCGGAGCTCACCGTCTGCAGCATCGTCGATAGAACCGACTGTGGTCCTTTGATGCAAAGCCGAGTGAAGGGTCTGAATCAGACGCTCAGGCGGTTCTGTGACCGTGTGGGCTGCAGATTCCTTGACTTGCGCCATCGAGTGGTGCGTTTCCGGGTTCCGCTTAATAGCTGAGGAGTCCACTACACACAGGAGGTGGCTACACGGGTATTGGGGTCCGTGTGGAAGGGACTGGGCTGTTTTTTAGGTTAGAGGGTCTCAGGAAACCACAGAAGGGGCGTCCGTCTAAAAGTGGACACGTAAAACACAGTAAGGTAGATGTAAAAACGATTGGTATTGTACCTGTAAATCGTCGTAGCTGTGTTGTGAAAGAACCAGAGCTCCAAGCACAAATAGAAAGCACTGAAGCTCAAATAGTTGTAGGTACAGAGAGTTGGCTAAATCCGGAAATAAGTTCAGCCGAAATTTTTTCAAACGATCTAACAGTGTTCAGAAAGGATAGATTAAATACAGTTGGTGGTGGAGCATTTATTGCTGTCAGAGGTAGTTTGCCTTGTAGCGAAATTGAAGTACATAGTTCATGTGGAATAGTATGGGTAGAGGTTATACCTGACAATCGGACTAAACTATTAATTGGATCGTTTTACTGACCCCCCCCCCGAGTCAGAAGACATAGTTACTGAACAGTTAAAATAAAACTTGAGTCTCATTTCAAATAAGTACCCCGCTCATACAACTATAGTCTGTGGTGACTTCAATCTACCCTCGTTATGCTGGAAAAATTACACGTTTATAGCCGGCGGCAGGCATAAAACATCATCCGAAATTTTACTGAATGCTTCCTCAGAAAATTATTTTGAACAGTTAGTTCATGAGCCCACTCGAAATGTAAGTGGTTGTGAAAGCATACTTGACCTTTTAGCAACAAATAATCCTCGACAAATAGTGAGTGTTGTGATGAATACAGGGATTAGCGACCACAAGGCAGTTGCTGCTAGGCTGAATACCGTAACACCTGCAACCATCAAAAAGAAACGCAAAGTATGTCTATTTAAAAAGCTGATAAAAATGATCTTAACGCCTTTTTAACAGACAGTCTTCACTCCTTCCGATCTGATCGTGTAAGTGGGAAGAGTTGTGGAATGTTTTCAAAGAGATAGTATCAACAGCAACTGAGAGATATATATACCACATAAATTAATAAGTGATGGTACTGATCCCCATGGTATACAAAACGGGTCATATCGTTGTTGCAAAAGAAACGAAAAAAGCATGCCAAATTTAAAAGAACGCAAAATCCCCAAGATTGGCAAAGTTTTACAGAAGTTCGAAATATAGCGCGTACTTCAATGCGAGATGCTTTTAATAATTTCCACAACGAAATTCTGTCTCGAAATCTGGCAGAAAACCCAAAGAGATCCCGGTCATACATAAAGCACACCAGTGGCAAGACGCAGTTAATACCTTCACTAAAGCAGAGTTATTAAACACGGTTTTCCGAAACTCCTTCACCAAAGAACACGAAGTAAATATTCCTGAATTCCAATCAAGAACAATTGCCAAGATGAGGAACACAAAAGTAGATGTCCTCGGTGTAACAAATGGCTCTGAGCACTATGGGACTCAACTGCTGAGGTCATTAGTCCCCTAGAACTTAGAACTAGTTAAACCTAACTAACCTAAGGACATCACAAACATCCATGCCCGAGGCAGGATTCGAACCTGCGACCGTAGCGGTCTTGCGGTTCCAGACTGCAGCGCCTTTAACCGCACGGCCACTTCGGCCGGCTCCCTCGGTGTAACAAAGCAGCTTAAATCAGTTAATAAAGGCAAGGCTTCCGGTTAAGATTGTATGCCATTCAGGCTCCTCTCAGAGAATGCTGATAAAATAGCTCCATATTTAGCAATTATATACAACCACTCGCTCACAGAAAGATCCGTACCTAAAGACTGGAAAATTGATCAAGTCGCACCAATACCCAGAAAGGGAAGTAGGAGTAATCCGCTTAATTACAGGCCTATATCACTAACGTCGATTTGCAATAGGGTTTTAGAACATATACTGTATTCGAACATTATGAAGTATCTCGACGAAAACGATTTATTGACATATAGTCAGCACGGATTCAGAAAATATCGTTAATGATACTCATGAAGTAAGAAGTGCTATCGACAGGAGATGTCCGATTGATTCCTTATGTTTAGATTTCCAGAAGGCTTTCGACACCGTTCCTCACAAGCGTCTTCTAACCAAACTGCCTGCCTACGGAGTATCGCCTCAGTTGTGCGACTGGATTCGTGATTTCCTGTCAGAAAAGTCACAGTTCGTAGTAACAGACGGAAAGTCATCGAGTAAAACAGAAGTATTATCCGGTGTTCCCCAAGGAAGTGTTATAGGCCCTCTATTGTTCCTGACCTATATTAACGACATACGAGGCAATCTGAGTAGCCGTCTTAGATTGTTTGCAGATGATGTTGTCATTTACCGTCTTGTAAAGTCATCAGTTGATCAAAACGACTTGCAAAATGATTTAGGTAAGATATCTGTATGGTGAGAAAACTGGCAGTTGACCCTGAATAAAGAAAAGTGTGAAGTTATTCACATGAGTACTAAAAGAAATCCGCTAAATTTCGATTGCACGATAAGTCATACAAATTTGAGGGATGTAAATTCAACAAAATACTTACGGATTACAATTAAAATAACCTGAATTGGAACAATCACATAGATAATATTGTGGGTAGAGCAAACCAAAGACTGCGATTCATTGGCAGAACACTTAGAAGTGCAACAGGTCTACCAAAGAGACTGCTTACACCACGCTTGTCAGCCCTATTCTGGAGTATTGCTGCGCGGTGTGGGATCCGCATCAGATGGAACTGACGGATGAGACCGAAAAAGTGCAAAGTAGGGCAGCTCGTTTTGTATTATCACGAAATAGGGGAGATAGTGTCACAGACATGATACGTGAATTGGAGTGGCAATCATTAAAACATAGATGTTTTTCGTTGCGACGGGATCTGCTCATGAAATTTCAATCACCAGTTTTCTCCTCCGATTGTGAAAACATTCTGTTGCCACCCACCTACATAGGGAGAAATGATTATCACGATAAAATAAGAGAAGTCAGGGTTCGCACAGAAAAATTTAAGTGCTCGTTTTGCCCGCTTACCGTTCGAGATTGGAACAGCAGAGAGAGACAGCATGAAGGTGGTTCATTGAATCCTCTGTCAGGCACTTTATTGTGAATAGTAGAGTAATCACGTAGATGTAGATGTAGAAGCTTTCAGCCGTATCAAGGAGGAATGTGAAATGGAATGATCACATAGTCTGAACTGTGCGTAAACCAGATTGTACTCTTTCACCGTCAGAACACGAGCGAAAAGAAATCAATCTGCAAAGGAGAGTGCATACAAAACACTCTGGTGACCCATCCTTGAATATTGATCAAGTTTTTGGGACCCTTATCAATCAGAGTTTGAACGGATTCAAAGAAGAGCAGCACGGCTAGTCATATGTTCAATCCACGAGAGAGCGTCGCGAAGATGCTGGAAGAACTGAATTGGGCAACGCTAAAAGGTGTACTCAACTTATCTCGTGAAAACAGACTTGGAAAGTTCCTAGAAATTTAAGTGATGAATCTAGGAGCATATTACAACCCACCTACGTATCGCTCGCAAGAGGCTCGCTAAGACAATATTAGCCTAAACTACAGCACCCACAGAAGCATTTAAGTAATTATTCTTTCCGCGATCCATACGTGAAATAAACGGCAAAAAGTCCTAGAAATTCGTACAATGAGACGTACCCTCTGCCACATACTTCCCCTTGATTTTCAGGATACAGATGTAGATGTAGAAGTGGTTAAGCACCCACGAGTTATCGGTAAAGCGCCAAATTTCACAAGTCATTTCTCCGAAGACTCGTTCACACGCAGAAGGGCCAAGAGGAGGACACGACGAAGCTTACGTTTTACCAGTCTGTGTGTCAGTAACACGAAAGATTAGCGGACTCCTAAAGAGGAATACAGTCGATTCAGTCTTCAGAAACCACCGTTCACAGGAAAACATCTGGATAACATAATCTCTTCTACTAAACAGTCAATTCCTTTGTGGGACAACGTTAAAAATGAAGCGTCTGAGATAAACATTTTCGAAAACACCCTTAGCAAAGACAATGGGCACCACACACGAAAAATTAGCGACCCAGCCTTCGGTAGGTTGAAGCGGAGCTCGGCGGTCTTGTAACGGAAATACTTCCGTAGATGGCACCACAGGACTGGACGCCAGGTATGTCGCAGGTGGTAGCGCGGCAATTTAAGGATGGCACAAGCGATAACGCGACAGTCAGTACTTGACGATGGACGATGAGCAGTCAGCCGAAAACTCGCGAGTTCTCAGACACCTGATGCTTCTGTAAGCTAGAGGAAAAGTATATCAAAAACTTCAAGGTTTCTGGTGACTCAGTAACTGTCAGAGACCGAAAGGGGCTAGCAAGTTCAGTTGACCGAATTCCGCAGTCTCTTAGAAGGGCGCTATATAAAAGGTAGAGTTGGAAATCTACCATAGGCTGCTGCACGGTATTACAAGCAAACATAGACTACTATATCGTGTTCGTTAGTTGAGTTGCATACCTACCGCGTGTTACCTCATTTCGGTTGCTTTGTCTGCGTATGCGATCAGTGGCTTACTAGATTCCTCTGGAAACTAGAAGCGGTGAACCGTATACAAACTGAGTGAGAATATACACTGAAGAGCCAAAGAAACTGGTACATCTGCCTAATATAGTGTAGGTCCACCGCGAGCTCGAAGAAGTGCCGCAACACGACGCGACATGGGCTCGACTATTGTCTGAAGTAGTGCTGGAGGGATCTAACACCATGAATCCAGGAGGCCTGTCCATAATTCCGTAAGAGTATGAGGGGGTAGAGATCTCCTCTGAACAGCACGTTGCAAGGCATCAGACATGTGCTCAACAATGTTCATGTCTGGTGAGTTTGGTGGCCAGTGGAAGTGTTTAAACTCCGAAGAGTGTTCTTTGGAGCCACTATGTACCAATTCTGGACATGTGAGGTGTCGCATTGTCCTGCTAGAATTTCCCAAGTCGGTCGTAATGCACAATGGACATGCATGGATGCAGACAGGGTGTTTACGTACGTGTCACCAGTCGGAGTCGTATCTAGACAAATCAGGGGTCTCATGTCACTCCAACTGCACACACCCCACACCATTACAGAGATACTACCAGCTTGAACAGTCCCCTGTTGACAAGCAGCGTCCATGGATTCATGAGGTTGTCTCCACACCCGTACACGTCCATCCTCTCGGCACAATTTGAAACGTGACTCGTCCAACCAAGCAACATCTTTACAGTCATCAACAGTCAAATGTCGGTGTTGACCGGCCCAGGTACGGCGTAAAGCTTTGTGCCGTGCAGTCATCAAGGGTACACGAGCGGCTCCGAAAGCCCGTATAGATTATCTTTCATTGAATGGTTCACACGTTGACATTTGTTGATGTCCCAGCATTGAAATCTGCAGCATTTTGCGGAAGGGTGGCACTTCTGTCACGCTGAACGCATCTCTTCAATCGTCGTTGGTCTGTAGTTGTGGGATCTTTTTCCGGCCGCAGTGATGTTGGAGATTTGATGTTTTACCGGATTCCTGATATTCACGGCACACTCGTGAAATGACTGTACGGGAAAATCCCCACTTCAGTATTACGACGAAAATGCTGTGTCCCATCGCTCGTACACCGACTACAACACCACGTTGAAACTCACTTACATGTGGATAACATGCCATTGTAGCAGCAGTAACCGATCTAACAACTGTGCCAGACACTTGTCTTATATAGGCGTTGCCGTCCGCAGCGCCGTATTGTACCTACTTACATATCTCCGTATTTGTATAGGGATGCCTATACCACTTTCTTTGGCGCTTTAGGGCCACGTAGCCTACAGAACATTTGTGTTATACGTAGTTATCCACCTGCCTCTTATTTAAAAACATTCAGTATTTATATCGAAACTGAAGTTGTCAATATTTGATTCAGGTTCCACTCCGAAACTGTTGATCTTTAGCGTGAAACATACGGATGTTATAAAAAATTAAGAAGAAATACACATTTATCATACAGCGGTAGAAGACGCAATTTCCTCACAAAAAAAATCATACATTGTTTGTATAAGCTTCGGCGAGCTTATATAAAAAGTGTTTCTGTTATTCATAACAATTATCGAACTTAGACTTATCAGTACTAACAGGAAACTCTTTCCCTCGATCATGATGAACGTTCAACTGAGTACAAAATAACAATATATATATATATATATATATATATATATATATATATATATATATATATATATATATTCTTTATTTATGTGTATGCAAACTGTACTTACTTCAAAATTAATTGCTTTGGTTTCATAAAAGCGCAGAAATTGCGTGAGCACTTATTTTTCATTGCGTATAAAACGCAGTTTATATTTTGTAAAGATATAAAATACACAATCTGTGAACGACGTGAGGTTTTAATTGTGTGCAAAATATAGAGTCGTCTTCTCTCAGTCTCTACCACACATTTTTATGTTTATTTTCCTGCCGGTGCTACCAATACCACCAGAAATCCTACCATTTACTGCGCCATTTATGTACTGTACCAAAACCACCGGACCGTGGTTTTGTTACAGCGCAACTCTAATATGTAGCAATCAAACGAAAACGAGACAGATGGGAAAAAAGTAAATAAACTGTTTATTATTATAAAAGTAATCACCATAACTGTTAGTACATTTATACCACTGTCAGACAAGACGGTCAATGCCTTCGTGGAAAAATATTTGCTCTACGGCTATGAATATGTTCCTTTGGGGTTAAAGAACTATGAAAATCGCATGGGCTGGGCTGGGGTCTTTATGGAGGATGTGCAATGGCTTCCCAGGGAAACTTCTGCAGTGTAGTCGCCACTGTCTTGGCAACATGTAGGCCTGTCCACACACGGCTACGCTGCAGGGTCTCGCTGGAAAGTCCTTAGACATCATCCATACAGTGCCCATCTCTGTCGATGGGAGTTCCATGTTTTTGGTACCTAGAATTTACTTTGGGCGAAGAGGTATACGCCTGGGTACAATCATCGTACCGTCGCCAATCTCAGACATTTTTCCATGAAGGGATTGGCCGTACTGTCTCACAGTGAGACAAATGTATTAACAGTTTTGGCAAGTACTTTTGACATAACTAGCAGTGTACGTACTTCTTTCCATTGTCTCGTTTTTATTTGACTGTCGCTTATAAATGAACATCAGTTAAAATAAAACCCGAGCTGAGACATGTATACTAATGGGAATTAGATTAGGAAATGAGACACTGAAAGTAAGAGGCCAGTTTCTCTATTTTGGAAGAAAAATAACTGACGACAGCACACGTAAAGACGAAATAAATTACGAACCAGCGAAAACAACAAAAACATTATCAATAATAATTACTGACCTTCAGCAACTTTAATAGTGGTTGTCACAGTTCAATTATGCGTTAAAAACGATCTCATCGTCAGGTTGTTGACAGTTTGTGGCGTTCTTTCAATATAATAAAATAAGGTTCACAATGGACGATTTCATATTTCACTTTATTCTATTTTATTCAGTCAATTCGAATTCAGGTGTGAGATTAATCGTTTGTGGAAGTACAGAGTGTTCTACGCGTGACGCAAGCGCCGTGCCCGGGGGCTGTGCGCCAATCCATACGAGGAAGGCACTGTCCCACAGCCGCATACACTTCCCGCATTCACCGTCTGTGGCAGGTGGTATACGTTCGTGGTGACGTTAAGCAGTCCATACTGACATGTCAGTATTGACAGTTCACACGTCTGTGCACAAACCCAAACAGAAAGCATGACTTGATTTGATTCGATTTGATTTAACCAAGGAGCAGAAACAACGGTGGTATTAGTCCCGTCTTTTCCACACAGAATCCATATTTATTGTGCGGTACCTCTTCCTATCATTCTAGTGTAGCCAGCCTGTGCCCTCAAAGAGTAGTTGTGACTTCTCTACTAGACTAATGTTAGGCAAAATGTCTTCAGGTATTAGTGACCAAAATATTTTCTGTCTTTTCACCTCCAGTTTTCGCATTAGTACGTAAAATGTGGTGCTGTTTCATCCACCACCCTACAAGGCCAACACTTTGGGGTTTATCTCTCTACTCCCGTCGAGTAAAGATGTTTCTTGAATTTCCCATGGCCAGTCATTAAAATAACTGTGAGTTTATCTGCCTCCTGCTCATACCCACGATTGTAGAGATTTTCTTAAACCCTTTCTGTCCTAACAATATGAAAAAATACAATTTTAAATTTTTTCAATAAATTAACCTTTATTGTCATTAAACCTAACTAACCTAAGGACATCACACACATCCATGCCCGAGGCAGGATTCGAACCTGCGACCGGTACGGTCGCGCGGCTCCAGACTGAAGCGCCTAGAACCGCTCGGTCACACATGGCCAGCTACAAAAATAAACTGTCACAAACTGTGCAACAGATTGTTTTAGGAAGGTTCACAACTTACTTCAACATTTGGTCAAACATATTCAGAGAAGACGTGCACAGCAATTCCTCGGGATGTACCTGACATATTGCAATGCAACCAACGCCATTCCTTTTTCTGATTTTAGTCTTATTAACTGAGTCAGAAACAGTACGGGATGTCCATTTAAAAAGACCTAAATTTATCTTCGAACTTTTATTTGTTTATGTTTTAGAATGTCTCACAGTACTTACTTTCATGTGCCCTGCCTTACACTCACATTCATCCGTAAAAGTCGTTTTTCAGTACCTTTTGTTGTTCCAGAAATATTTGCGCTGAAACGTTTAAGTTTTTATATATAAAAATGATATTTTCCACTTACTGTTTTAATTTATTCATCTCCTCTGTACTCTGTAGCTGCGTCAATGTCCCAATGTCCGCCACTTCAGCTGAGTGTCCAGCGACGCTAAAGGCCTTGAGGAGAACCAGGGTTCGATTCCCGTTACTGCCAGGATTTTTTTTTTTTCCTTGGTGGGAGAACTGGAATGGAATGCACTTAGCCTTGCGATTCCAACTGAGGAGCTGCTTAGGGAAGTAGTAGCGGCTTCGGTCACCAAAACTGACAAAGCCCGGGAGAGCGGTGTGGTCACCCCACGCCCCTCCGTACTGCATCCAGTGCTGCCACAGGCAGAGGATGACATGGTGGTCGGTCGGTATGATTCGGCCTTCCAGGACACTCGTACGCAGTTTAAGTTTTGCGTATCTGTGTTAGTGTTCCTGGACAAAATCGTATGTCCGTCGGTGAGTGGAAGGCAATTGATCTTGATACCTCTATCGGACCCTACAATGCATACTTGATTCAGCAGCCTTTACCTGTCTTTCTTCAAAAGGCTGACGATGTTCTCCAAAGCACAAATGAAAAGAACCGGAGATAATCCATCACCCTGTCGGAAAGCTGTTCAAATTTTCCCGTCTGCGGTGGTGTCTGTAAGCTGATAGTTGCAATACAATTATACTTCTTAGTTCTTAGGCTTCACCTATTGACACGCACCGTTGAGATTGTTATTAATATGGCAGTGCATTGGCTACCAAATAGTGTACTCTTTATTCATTACGGCAAGCTAAAATTTTCCCAAACGTTCCAGTGTTTGCTTGCGTTTAAAAGTCGCTATTGAAGTATTTTTTCATATATCGTGACATTAAGTCATTAGCGTACTAAATTAGATTGAAAGTGATTGAATTCTTTCAAGATTAACATAACTCTCCCTTTCTTTGAGGTATCACTTTGGATGTATTCCAATCTCCGTGTTCCTCTACAGTTTTATCCTCTACACCTCCCTAAAGTATCATGGAAGTTATTCCCTGATGTAACAGCTGTCTTATCATCCTGTTCTTCCTCATGTCACTGTTTTTAACATGTTCCTTTCTTCTCCGATTTTAAAGAGAACCTCTTCACTCCTTATCTTATCAGTCATCCTAATTTTCAACATCATTCTGTGGCACCACATCTCAAACGTTTCGGTTCTCGTTTTTTCCAGTTTTCACACAGTCCATGTTTCAGTGCCATACAATGCTGTGTAACAAACGCACATTGTCAGATATTTATATTTCAAATTGAGGCCAATGTTTGATGGCAGTGGACTTCTCTTGGCCAGGAACGCCCTCTTCCACTGTGCCAATTCGCATTTTATATTCTGCTTCCTTCTTCTTTCATGATTTGTTTTCCTTTCATTGCAGCAGAGTTACTTGCCTTCGTGATCAACAGGTTCAGTATTAACTTTAGCGTTGATCTAATTTCTGTTACTCCTCATTACTTTCGTGTTTTTTAGTTTTCATCTCAATCAATGACGCGATTGCTTTCTCTCTGAAATTTTAACTTACTCTTGAAGCTTTCTGTTCTTTCCATTATTGCTTCTTCAATGTACGGATTGAACAGTAGAGTGAAAAGACTACAGTCCTGTCTTACATCTTTTCTAAAACGGGTACTTTGTTCTTGGTCTTCCAGTCTTATTGTTCCCCCTGGTTCTTATACATATTGTATCATATCTGTCTTTCCCTATAGCACTGTATTTTTTTCGGAATCTCGAACACCTTGCATCATTTTCACTTTCAATTTTTTTTCCAGTTCGGTAAACCCTATCAATTTTCCAAGATTTTCCTCAAGTCTTGCTTCCATAATCACGTGCAACATCCGAACTGCTTCTATGTTGCCTTTACCTTTCCTAAATCCAGATTGAAACCCTACAACATCCTCAATTTTCTTTTCCATTCTTGTCAGCAACGTGGACGCATAGGTTGTTATGTTGTTCTTCCGAAGTTTCTTGTTGGACGCATAGGTTGTTATGTTGTTCTTCCGAAGTTTATTGCACTTATCCGGCCATACTGTTTTCGAGATTCTGTGGATAGTATTTTCCGAAAGTTTGATGGTATGTCTCTGACTTCAGGTACTCAGCTATCAGCTTGAATTATCGTTTGGTTGACACTTTCCGAATCATTTTAGAATTTCTGTAGTGATGTTATCTATTTCTTCTACCTTACTTGATCGCAGGCCTTCTAAAGTTATGCTGAATTACTCCATTTCGACAGCCATTTCTTCTTCTATCGCATCATCCGTCTTTTCTTTGTCATAACAGAGACTTTCGTCGTAATCTATCCTCCTGTCCGCTCTCTATTTTGTCTTTATTAATTAAATGCCCTCTGCACTCTTAATTTTGACGTTTTTGCCTTTAGTTTAACGAATTTCTCTATATGCTGTATCAGTCCTTCCCGTGAGTGTTTCTTTTTCCATTTCTTCACATTTTTCCTACAGGCATTTGTGCTTGGCTCCTCGTTTGATCTCCAACTCCCGTAACAGTCCTTTGCAGAGATGCCTATTCTTCTTTAACTGAAATTCGCTATCGCAGCGTCTATATCTTTATAGAACTTCATACGCTCCTAATCACTCCACAGTACCTCAGTATCCGTCTTCTTTCCACACTGAGATTCTTTCGGCGATTCTCTTAAACATCAGTCTAGTCTACATCATTACTAATTTCTGATGATAGTATCTGTTCTTGATTACGTCTTGAAACCTAATGTCTAATTTCAGGATATCTGTCTGTTTATGATATCATCCCACTGGCTTTCTCCTATGTTTCTGGGCCTCTTCTAAGTATACCCCCTTACCGTTGTGAATTTTGATCAGTATATTGGCTATAAGTTGTTGAGACTTATTGCAGGACACATTTGCTCTTTACCCTCTCTTTCTTCTACTACAAAATCTTAACCTGCCGTAACTGTGTCTTCTACTCCCTCCCTACAACGGCGTCCAATTCCCCGTGAGTATTAGACTTTATATTTCCTTTGCATACTTTGGTTCAAATGGTTCAAATGGCTCTGAGCACTATGGGACTCAACTGCTGTGGTCATAAGTCCCCTAGAACTTAGAACTACTTAAACCTAACTAACCTAAGGACATCACTCACATCCATGCCCGAGGCAGGATTCGAACCTGCGACCGTAGCGGTCGTGCGGTTCCAGACTGTAGCGGCTTTAACCGCTCGGCCACTCCGGCCGGCGTTTTGCATACTTTATTATCCGTTCAGTGTCTTCATGTGCTTTCTCTCTGTCTCCCTCTCTCACCATTTTCTGGCTGTCGGCACTTATATCGAAACCAATACTATTGGAGTTGGTTTCGTGTTGATTCTGATGGGAACAGTCCTAGCATTGAAGGGCAGGTGTACCGTGGATACTCATTACGCGTCTTTAATGCAGTGGTTTCCGTTGCCTCCCGCAGCCTCGTGCCGTTGATCAGAGCTGATTCTTTCGCCGTTCAGAAGCAGTTACCACCCCATGGGGAAGAACACTGACACTGGCCTCTTTCTTCTCCATGCTCGTTGACAATACTGTTGACTACTTATACCGGACTTCTTCATCTGCCGTTTCTGACGATTTTCATTCAAAATTTATGCTGCAGATGGGAGCGAACACGGCACCCACGACGTTTTCGGTGATGCAGAGCACTCTTCTTCCATCGTCGTACAGGCCTCCCGTGGTTATTATAAATAGCACCAAATTAATTCTGAAATGATTTCCTCGACACAGAGATATCTCCTCTACGACGATACTGAAAATGCGGCAGTGTTTCTTCCCTGATGTTCTGAGTATCAAGTTAAACTCTAGTATTTCTTCTTTTCATGCATTCTGTGTAACATCGTACTCGTAGTTTCACTTCTGTGTGAAAAGTAATTTGTACGCCGTATACTTTGTCGGCTGAAAGAGAAATTAATACTGATTATTAATTGCAAAATTCACCATAAGCTGAGCTAGCTTATCAAGTCCACTGGGCTGACGTATTCGTCCCTTATCGCTCCTGTAGAACTCACGAACAAATCCTGAGCTCGGCGTTTGGTCGTTGCCGTCGGAACCGGTTGTGCTACTGCTGTGTTGTCCAGTTTACTGTGTTGTCCCAGGAAGCTAGTGCGTTCAGTAAAGTGCTATAGCACCCCCACCTGCCGCGGCGACAGCGGCCGCAGTTCGGTAACTCGAGGATCGCCGGGCCCTCTGGCCCCCGCCGGTTATACAACACTGCGTACTCCGCTATAGCGCGAGTTGCCGAACGGCTGGGCAGACCTCGTATCTGGAAGCGAGCCCGGAATCGGAAACTGACATCCGGCCGCCGGCTGTCCAAGTACGGCACCGGAGTGCTCTCCAGCTGGAGAGCACTTCGCCCGTCAATACGCCAGCCTGCTGCAACATTACTGTATTTGGTTACCGCACAGCGTCGCATTCGCGTCAGTGAATGTTTGTGAACAGGTAAACGTCTGAAATGTTGTCGTTCTAATAACATGAGAAACAATGCTTCTGTAAACTCATCTACCGCCTTCGGAACGCAGATTACACGCACAATTACTGTCTAATCGTGTCTAGTGTACATACGGTATGACAATTCCATTTTATGTAGAATGTTTCGATGAGTGACGTACTATGTTAACCAAGTGCTTTGAGCGACTCTGTTAACGTTTAAGTGGGCATGATGGATAAATCCGTCCGTGGTGCGCTTATTGTGTGTGTTTCACACGTATATCTCCAAACAGAAATCTGTGACTTTTAGCTAATGTGAATGATGAGTTTCAGTTCGGCACCTGTCATAATGTTATTAGTTAATGCTTCCTACGCAGCATGGTATCCCTCGTTAATCAACATCATGTATTCACTGCCAGCTATAAAATTTTTCAGACTTTATAGCGGTAATAACTCAAATTATGGCAGTAACTGTGCAGAAAAGAAAGTAACGTCTCGAATTGTTTTGGAGCTTACTAATAATTAGTGAGGAAATGGCTATTGTATTTACCTCGCAGAAAGGCAGAAAGGAGTTCTATGACATCATGAAAAAGGATAAACTGAAGAAGGGTATATACACTGTTTCTCAAAGTTAAGGACAAAAATACTCTTCGTTTGATATGTCACTGCCATGTAACATAGCTCGATGAAATTCGGGTCATACATAGAAAGAACTGCTACAGTATAATGCAGAAGAATGAAAGAAATAAGCAACGAAACAGAAATAAAATTTTCACTCAAAGACAGTAATAAAATTGATGATGATGGTTCTCCAGGATTACCGTACATGGCAATGCATGCTTTCCAACGTCCTCCATTGCTGTCCACGAGGTTCGTAAGGATATCTTGTGGCAGGACAATCCATTCATGCACCAGCGCTACTCACAACTGCTGGATGGTCGTTGGTGCATGTTGTAGTGGGTGGGTGCCAGGAGGTGCCGTATTAAAACTCGGCCGAGCTTGACCTCGGTTCGCGTCACAGGCCCTGCATTGTTGAGGCCACTGCCCCAGTGACCTGTGCGACGCAACGCTGTGTCGTGCCAGCCTTGTTCGCCAGCTGTAGGGTTCTGATTACGTTAGGTTGGCTGTGCCAGCAGCCGACTCAGCGCCCACCGTCCCCATTGACTCCGCACTGCTCCGCTAGGTGCCGTAGGCCGGCCCCGCTGCTTCTTCTTCCTCGGCTGGCGTAGCTGGAAACACGGCGGCAACGACCGCCCGCGATCCGGCGTCGGAATCTGCGGCCCATCGCCAGGAAAGTCTCCGGCGTGTGTCGGGAGCCGAGATGACTGCCCGCGGTAGCGAGCCGAAGAGTGGCCCACCTGGCTGGCTGCAGACCCCGCGTCGGTCTCAGAGGGACTGGGACGCTGGCACTCCATCTGTTGCTGCGTGTAGCCCGGCGGTGTGACACGTGCCACCGTCCAGGAGAGCTGTCACACTTAAATCACTCTCGTTAGAAAACAACACCTATTTATACTCGGCTGCGCTCCTCTGTTTCGATAACGCGTCACTTCACGTCACGTATGCACCACACCCCAGTTCCGGCAGTGGGCCCCTTCCGCCTATAGCTTGCGCCATGTGAACCGCTGCATTTACTCTTTTTAGCGGTTCGGCGGCGCTGTGGCCTCCATTCCGTTTCACAACCGCTGGTCAGCGCAACTTACTGCAATCAGTTCATTTTCATGGATGGTAATGCTCTACCGTATCGAGCTTTGGAGGTGGAGGAGAGTTTGAACGAGTCCAGCGCTGTAACTTGTGCTCAGAATATCGCACAAAACTAACTTTCCCTGTCCTAAATGGTGGTGCCGCTACAATGTGAACGTGGTGCAACATGTCTCTCTCACTTGCGCATTGGGATGCAACTCGATGGAACAGACGGGTCAGTCCATGAGCCTAATACACTCTCGTTCCAAGAGCTCCACTACGTACTCTTTTCCAATACGGTCGCGTACTGTCATCATAATAATAATGTCTCAGCCGAATGCTCCCTTGAAAAGACTTGCGTTGAGTAGTACACTGTTACAATAACTTTAGGCAGTGAGTGTACCGTGTTCAAATATTTGGCAATCAGTACGTCCATGCAACATTATGCCTCCACACACGATTACACGTCGACCATCAAAACGACCCTCTTTGAAGATCTTTAAGGTGCACCATGTACCCTTATACGGCGAGAGGAGCAGACACGTAATGCACCCAGCAAGAATAAGGAACATGAACGTTTTAGTGGTCTACGTGTTATGGTGTGTGTAGGCATAATGTTTTACAGATGCACTGATCACAAAATCTTTGAACACATCGCTGAACGTTACAACAGTAACACGGCACTCCTTTCCGATGTGTATTTTTCCAGGGTGGTAATGTGCTACTGTATCGAGCTTTGGAGGTGGAGGAGAGTTTGAACGAGTCCAGCGCATGTGGGACGCGTTGTGGAGACGCAATGCACCATGTCCGCATGCACTAACGGCCATCCGGCAACTGCCAACTAAGCTCCTACAGGAATAGAAGTCGCTACCACAATAACTCCTTACCAACGTTGAGGCAAGCATGGGAGCACGCTGCAGAGCAGGCACTGCCGTACATGGCTATCACACACCCTGTTAACAACCATGTCCCACCTTCTTCACAGTTCAGGAAACCATTACGAATCACGGAGGCTTCAGTAAAAATACCGTCTTTGAATAAAATTTTCATTGCGTATTTCTTTCATTTACTTTCTGTTCTGTACAGTACTGTACAAGAGCACTTCTTTCTATGTTACTTGGCACTGACAAATCATGCGAAAGTAACTTTCGTCCTTAAGATTTGCGCTGCCTTGTGCGTAGCGGTGTACAAAAACAAGCAGATGAAAACAAAATGTATCGGTGAGAGAGGACGTTGATCCGCCATGAGATAGGACGTGGGCCCTGGTCGCCTGGATCGAAAGAGGAGATATTTTATGCACGAGGGTCACCAAGCGCTGTTGTCTTCGCAGACGGGTCAGACTACCTATCAGCTTGTGTTTTGGCCGGAAATAGGGGTGGACACATTCCTACACTAATAAAACACTTGTGAAAGAAAGCTGACAAATGAACAACACAACTAAACCAGAGGCTTACATTTCTCGGAGAATAATGCTCTCTGAGAAAAAATTTGTTGGTGTGTGAGAGCGAGGGTCTTTCAGAGTGGGAAAAACGGGAGTATTACGCAACACCCTTGAAAGATGCTGTTCAGTAATTCGACTGGTTAGATAAAAAATGCAAACTGGCCACTCAGATGTAGGAGCACACAAATAGGAAACATTGCAAAACCTTAAGGGATGAATACTCCTAATGTCGGACACTTCATTGCTACATCTCGTGGGAGGCATTAAGACACTTGCTCCGTTGAGAAATCACGACATTTCTTGCGTACATAAGAGATCGACAAACTCCCTGCTACTAGTACCTGGTACCCACATACTCCCAAACCCCCCACGCGCGCAAGACTGCAGACACAAAGTATTTGTATCAGAGATTGCCTGTCATTGGGCTGCAACGCTATGAGCCTCAAAATGTCAATGCTGCCAACGGATCGAACACCACCTAGCAACGACGTGCAATTCACCAGTTCCGTGATAGGTTTCATGCCAATTTTCTATTTGACACAGAGTAACAGTAACTTATAACCTTAAAAAAAGTAACAGAATGGTCATCATACAAACACAGTTGTAAATAGTTGCCGAGCAATCTTTCGCTTCCCAGTGGTGTATTAAACCTGTCAAAAACTTTTCAAAATAAATTACAAAATGAAAAGTAGGAATAATAAGGAGAATAACAGGTAGGATTTAGGTGCGGAAATTTATGTGCCGAACAGGTGTGAAGCCTAAAGCTCTCATACAGGTGTAAAAAATTTTCGAACCGCAATGTATTCTTGTTGATTATGAAAAAGCTGTGATTCCATCGACAGAGATATAGAATTCAATGACATCGAAGAATTTGGAGCTGACAATAAAACAGTGGCAATCATTAAACAAACTTTGACTAATACCATTTCCAAAGTTAAATTTTTCGATGAAATATCAAATCATTCTAATTCAAAAGAGGAGTGAGGGAGGAGGAGGGGCCTATCTCCATTGTTATTCATTTACATTCTGGAGAAATTAGTACTGCATTAGAGAAAAAGAAGAGAAGTAGAGGAAATAAATAAAGTGCAATTTTGAAGAAAGAGGGAGAACCTTGAAACATCGTGTTTAGGTTTTGCTGACGATATAGAAACCTCAACAGGGAACCTACAAGTTGCAACCAAACGGATAAGCATTCTCCGAGAGGTAACAGAAACAAAATTTGCATCGAAATATGTGATATAAAGCTATGGGAAAACAAAGCAAGTTTCAGAATTTAAATGCTTGGGAAAAATAACTCAGTCAAATGCCCTAGATAAAACCGCTAAAATAAATAGAGCCAGAGTTCATTGAAAAGTTTTTATATTTAATGCAAAACTGGTGCCTTTCATGCCACAGAATGACTCAGGATAAACACAGACAACGAGTTAAATAGTTCGGAGAAGAAGAGAAGAAGAACGAAACATTTTAGGTCCAAGATATGAAGATAAGTATGGCAGTTGAGAAGCAACAAGGAGGTGTATTAAAAACCGTTAAATAATATATATAGCGAGAAAGCGGAGGATTATATTTTATGAGTACTTAAAAAGAATGGGTAACAAGAGGCAAAAAATCTGATAACTCAAATTTCATAATGTATTGAATTTAAGACAGATCTACAGCAGGTGTGAATGACAGACAAAGACAAAGTAAACAGGCACGAATTCAAGGAAAAGGTAGAAAAAGTCAAGGGTTTTCAGAATAAAAGACAACAAAAGTAAGGAGAGACATGGACGGAAGCAAGAAGAGAAAAAGGGAGAGGGAATGAGAGAGAAAAAGAATGAAGTACTGACAAAAAAGGTGATGTCATAAATGAATTAGTTGTTTCACGTCGTCCTGAGTTGAGCACGATCATCGACACCCGTACAAAGTCCCAATTTTTACACAGTCCAATATTTCTTTTACACAGCCTACTGTCACTAATTATGATTATGACGATTATGATGAAGACAACACAAACTCCCTGCTCCCGAGCAGAGAAAATCAACAACCCGGCTGGGAATCGAACACGGGACCCCGTGATCCAGAGGTAACAATGCTAGTCACTAGACCACGAACTGCGGACGTAGTACGGGGATGACAGCTCGTGCAAAGTAGTGAGCACTGGTTACTTCGCCATTCTGAAGGACCAAATGTGAAAGCAGTTGTAACTGGTGCCCTTCCCCCCTACGTCATGAAGCCTGAGTTGAGATCTATGTGTCGCGAGCGAATGTTCTCTGGAATAGGCATCTCGCATGGTCTATGCCATACAAGTCTACATTCATCAATCACATACAGACAGAACCTACTCTCAACACTGAAAACAACAGAGTGCCATTGCGTTCTCTATCCGACACTTTTATGACACGAGAGTATCCATGGTTGGCGGTGTTACGATGTCAGTGGTAGCCTTGCCAGAGGCTCACGTGAAAGTAGTCCTACAGCAAGAAGATGGATCTCAGTGGTCCTTGGTGACACAGGAGATTTTCGTTCGGTTGACGACCGCTGCTCGCACACTGTGTCTATGCAGACGACCGGAACCTGGGCTGAAGGTGTGGGAATGTCCCACAGACTACCGCAGAAAGCAGCGACACACCACTGATGCATTAAGTCCAACTTCTGCAGCAGTCCCTCAGTACATCGTACTGGCTTCCCCTTGGCCCATAATGCTACCCCATTCAAATGACTGCGCTTGTTCAACAGGAGTACGCAGTCTTAGGCCGGGCGTGGTTGTACCCTAGAATGAATGATGCAAGCAAACATTGTTCACCTCCAAACGCAGCACAGTTACTGTCTACAGAGCCTAAACAGATGAGGACGCACAGGAAGTTCTTCTGGGCCGCATTTGACTGCCGACGAGCGTGACAAATGAATCACTAACACTAGAACCGCTCAAAATGCAAATGTTACACTCAGGTTCCAATGGACACAGTCCTTGAGGCTATTGCAATTTTTCCCGGCAGAGTGTTGGGGGAACTCATGGAAGTATTTTCGTATAGGTTCGTTCAAAACAAAGCTCAACCAGAAACACTTGAAACACTTGAAACACTTCACTCTTTGCTAATGTGATAAAATTTTTCAATTATTAAACATGAGAAAAAATCAAAACTAGACATGATTGTCTCAATGTGAATTCCGCGATCGTTCATTAAGACTGAAACGCCATATTTTATGAGAAAAAATGTCTAAGACATCTTTCACAATGCTCCATGTGGGAAACAAGTTATGATGTTCAGAGCACTAGAGGTTATGAAAATACAGCTAGTGTGCAAGTAATTTTTGGAAGACGTGATGTAGGTAGACGTGGGTGACGAAGCCATGTTAATTCTGCACGGTTTGCAACAGCATTATGCGAAATTGTGAAGAAAATTAAGAAGAAAATAAGTTCTTTGAACTGCCTGACCTACTGGAACTTAGTCATTTTGTGATATTGGTGAAAACAGTACAGTCGTGCATGACTCCTGCGCAACTGTTATAGAGCAAGACTTTTTGCCATAATTACTCACACAGGAATTCTGCAAGAAGAGCAGCTCTCTGGGTGTCAGAAAGTTAAGGTATTCCAAAGCAGAGTTTTGGTGACAACAACCTTTCTCAATAGGGGAGTTAATGTTGAAAGGATGAAAGTTGTTTTCAATTATAAAATGCTAGAGAACTCAGACACTTACTTTCACAGAGTTGCTAGTATTGGGCGATTTCGTTCCGAAGCTTCGACGATTACATTTGTAACCCATGAATCTGGCGCCAAGATATTAAATTATGTTCAGCATCGTTTTGATGTACCCCTGAAATTGATATCTCATCTTACATCGAAGAGAACAACGATTTGGCTTTTGTAACTGTGAATATTCCTATTAGAGCGCAACGTGGTGATTTACAAGCTCACCAAGTTCCTGTTCGCCGGCCGGGGTGGCCGAGAGGTTCTAGGCGCTACAGTCTTTAACCGTTTGACCGCTACTGTCGCAGGTTCGTATCCTGCCTCGGGCATGGATGTGTGTGATGTCCTTAGGTTAGTTAGGTTTAAGTAGTTCTAAGTTCTAGGGGACTGATGACCTCAGCAGTTAAATCTCATAAGCTCAGAGCCATTTGAACCATTTTTTGAACCAAGTTCCTGTTGCGTGAGAGAGGGAGAGGAGGTGTGATTTGGAGGGGGGGGGGGGGGGAAATGCTTCCTGCGCCGCAAGTACTCCCTCTGCGTATTGTCATTTCAGCACTAGGCAGACAAATTATGCGTGGACACGCAGCACTTTCGTTGTTGGTTAGCGTTCCATCATTCCAATGGTTCAAATGGCTCTGAGCACTATGGGACTCAACATCCGAGGTCATCAGTCCCCTAGAGCTTAGAACTACTTAAACCTAACCAACCTAAGGACATCACATACATCCATGCCCTAGGCAGGATTCGAACCTGCGACCGTAGCGGTCGCGCGGCATTCCAATGGCAGTAGTTCAAATGGTTCAAATGGCTCTGAGCACTATGGGACTTAACTTCTGAGGTCATCAGTCCCCTAGAACTTAGAACTACTTAAACCTAACTAACCTAAGGACATCACACACATCCATGCCGGAGGCAGGATTCGAACCCGCGACCGTAGCGGTCGCGCGTGCCTAGAACCGCTCGGTCACCCCGGCCGGCAATGGCAGTAGTGTACACATTTGTTGACAACGCTGTGGTCTGCTACGGCGAGAGAACCACAGACAACAGAAGAACACATTCTATAATAATTTTCGATTGTGAAACTAAGAAACTGGTGTACGTACAAAGACGACAGCAATGAGATAAAATATTAATAGCACCCTAAAAGAATAAAAATTGCAGATGACAGATTTTAGCAATGTACACCAATACCGAACAAGGCATAACCATGTAAACAACAAATGTGGAACAACGTAATTAAAAGACTGATTAGTGTGCAACAACACTGAACGGTCTGGCTGAAAGTAAAAACAATAATCTTTGTGTTGATCTATGGAGTGACCTTATAGGAATTTCTTTCGAAATAATAATCCTTGTTCATAATGCAATCAAAGCACATTCAGTTATGCGTGAGACAGACAGGAGTATCGGAATGATGCTGTTCGTCGCAGAGTGACATGGGATTCCCTTCCTTGTTACTGTGCATGGCCCGCTACCACATTTATAGGCGCACAAAAGCGCAGGGTAGTAGCGTACATTAGCACCAGGATTTCTAGTAGTGCACACCTAGTAAAGTATATTATATTTTTTCCGTATGTCATTGCAGGCACCGATAATGGACTGTAGTTCAATGTCTAACCTCGACTGAGTGGGTGCAGTTACGGCAGTCCGTGGCTGAGAAAGTGATGCGAAGAATTGTGAGAGAATTTGGTGTTCCAGTGGATTACCAGTACATTAGAGACCACCATTCCGCACTAAACGATACAAGTTCCGTGGTAAGCACAAGGAGAAATTACTATATTTTAGGATTCAGCTAAAAGGTACTATGAGAAAGTTCGTTCTAAGTTCTCAGAAACTATACAGTCAGGTACGTAACGAAAATGGATCTATCTGACGTAGGATAAGGACCATAATGGAGGGTAGAATTTTTGTCCATGCGAATTACATTAATAATTAATGCATAGATGGTTCAAATGGCTCTGAGCACTATGGGACTTAACATCTGAGGTCATCAGTCCCCTAGACTTAGACCTACTTAAACCTAACCGACCTAAGGACATCACACACATCCATGCCCGAGGCAGGATTCGAACCTGCGACTCTAGCAGCAGCGCGGTTCCGGATTACAGTGCCTAGAACCGCTCGGCCACAACGGCTGGCAATGCATGGATGTACTGTAGGAAGGTTGTGGTTATCAGATAAAGTAAGTGGAGCTTATTATTATAAACCAATGAGTCATATAGAGAGAGGTATTCATTAACTGTTTACATGTATATTTTATGCTCATTAACCAAACGAAAACTGGATTCAGAGTGATTCCTTTTCTGTTTCAGTGTGTTGCGACATCAGCGCAGGACCAGCTCAAAGATCTAATGTTCATTTAAGGTATGGCCTTGTCTCATTCTGCATCTCACTTGGCAGGTGATTTCTTGATTCGTGTCATTCTTTTATGCTAGAAGACTATAATGAATTTGAGGAATACCTGTGGAAGATCGGCACTCGGTATAGGGACTAACAGCTGAACTTTAACCTAAGCTAATTTAATGTATTGTACACCAGTGTTCGGCTAAGTTACTGGACATAAACTCCTAGAAACACAGGACCGTAAAAAATCTGACAGAACCCGTCTGGTGCGGCGTAATGCGGAATATAAAAGGAATACCATTCAACCACGACAGAAGTGGGTACAAAATACTCTTTCGACCAGTTCTGGAGCATTGGTCGGGGCTCTTTGACCTTACAATGTAGGACTGATAAAAGAGACAGAGAAAATGCAAAGAACAAAATTATTTTTCATAACTGGTTTGTCTGGTAAGCACGAGAGAGCCATCGATATGCTCACCAAACGCCAGTGTTAGAGCCACAAGAGGTGTGTTGTTCAAAACTCAGAAGTTTGTTGTTAAAATTCGAAAAACAGATGATCCGGGAGGACTAGGCAACATATTTCTTCCTGCAAAATACATTTTTCGAAATGATCCCAATGAGAGAAATCAGACAAATTAAAGTTCATACGAAGGTCGATAGTCGATCTCCCCCACACCAGTCACGGATGTAACTGCAAGTAGGTGTTTGAAAGCGTAATTTAAAAAAGGGAGCTCCAGGCCAGTGATCTGTGACCCTTATGTAAACAAACACCCTCCTTTTAAGGTCACACTCTCACCTCCCTTATCCCTTCTCCCTCCTCCCCACTAGCATACTTGCGCTATTATTCTCTGTTTATTCAGGATCTGTTTTATGACCCTGTGGTTTTATCCTATTGCTTGAAGCGCAGACGTTAGTATTTACTAAGAATTTAATTTATGACACAATTAATTATCCATATCATTATCAACATGCCTACCTTTATATTTATGTTATCGGTATTTTTATCGCCTTAATATATCACTCATGATGGCTACCATATGTTTTTCCAAGCTAACCCTATGTTAATTAGTAAAATTTATGACCCTCTAAGATGCCGCTATCAAACATGGCTGCCCAAGACGCTACAAACATTCTCCACGCATGATCAGCACTGTACTAAGTATAAAACGACATGAAATGCAAGGCAGTTTGCTTGAACAGAACAGCTACTAACGTAATTTAATGCATTATACATTTTTAGGGTTCTTAAGCATTAATCAGGAACTTGTAATTTACGTTTGCATTGGGTTCGTATTATATAAATGAAGTAAACTCTTGCGATGATGCGTAACAGTCATGCTACAGAAGTGCAGGATTTATTTGGTGTACTCTTGGTATGTAGCAATTTCACTGTGGAGGTGCATAAACAAAGTACATTGACATCCCATGTTTCTATGTTTAACAATTCCCATAGGTATTTAAATACATCGAAAAAAGTTTTGCATCATCTCGGTTCCGAGAGTTCCGGAACCACTACAGAAAATTGGAATAGAGTTCAACATATACATAATTTCCACACTTTTTATTGCTCATGAAAGCCACACACTGTATGTTGTACCACCATACAGCGAAACCTTCAGAGGCAGTGTTCCAGATTGCTGTACACACCGGTACCTCTAACACCCAGTAGCATGCCCTCTTGCATTGATGCATGCCTGTACTCGCCGTGGCATACTATCCACAAGTTCATCAAGCCATTGTTGGTCCAGATTGTTCCACTCCTCAACGGCGATTCGTCGTGGATCCCTCAGAGTGGTTGGTGAGTCACGTCCTCCATAAACAGCCCTTTTCAATCTATCCCAGGCATGTTCGATAGGGTTCATGTCTGGAGAACATGCTGGCCACTCTAGTCGAGCGATGTCGTTATCCTGAAGGAAGTTATTCACAAGATATGCACTATGGGGATACGAATTGTCCATGAAGATGCATGCCTCGTCAATATGCTGCCCATATGGTTGCACTATAGGTCGGAGGATGTCATTCACGTATCGTACAGCCGTTACGGCGCCTTCCATGACCACCAGCGGCATACGTCGACCCCTCATAATGCCACCCCAAAACAGGAGGGAGACACCCCCTTTCTGCACTCGCTGGACAGTGTGTGAAAGGCGTTCAGCCTGACCTGGTTGTCTCCAAACACGTCTCCAACGATTGTCTGGTTGAAGGCATATGCGACACACATCGGTGAAGACAACGTGATGCCAATCCTGAGCGGTCCATCCGGCATGTTATTGGAACTATCTGCATCGCGCTGTACGGTGATGTGGTTGCAAAGATGGACCTCGCCATGGACGTCGGGAGTGAAGCTGCACATCAGCCTATTGTGCACTGTTTGAGTCGTAACACGACATCCTGTGGCTGCACGAGAAGCATTATTCAACATGGTGGCGTTGCTGTCAGGGTTCCTCCCAGCCATAATCCGTAGGTAGCGGTCATCCACTGCAGTAGTAGCCCTTGGGCGGCCCGAGCGAAGCATGTCATTGACGGTTCCTGTCTCTCTGTATCTCCTCCACGTCCCAACAACATCGCTTTGGTTCACTCCGATGCGCCTGGACACTTCCCTTGTTGAGAGCCCTTCCTGGCACAAAGTAACAATGCGGACGCGATCAAACCGCGGTATTGACCGTCTAGACATGGTTAAACTACAGACAACATGATCCGTGTACCTCCTTCCAGGTGGAATGACTGGAACTGATCGGCTGTCGGACCCCTTCCGCCTAATAGGCGCTGCTCATGTATGGTTGTTCACATTTTTGGGCGGTTTCAGTGACTTCTCTAAACAGTCAAAGGGACTGTGTCTGTGATAAAATATCCATAGTCAACGTCTATCTTCAGGAGTTCTGGGAACCGGGGTGATGCAAAACTTTTTTTGATGTGTGTATTTACAATGTCACCGCCCAGTGTAGTAGGAAGGAATTAACGAGTTATGACAAATTTATTGTATACATTGACAGTGACGTGTAAGCGATTGCCATTAGGGCCGCTGCACCACAAAGCACCGTGCCGGAGACAGCTACTGCTCCTGACTGACAGCTTTTGGCCTAGTGACCTCTCAGAGCAGCCACGTCACACAGACGGCAGATGTGCATTAACACACATCAAGCACCCATCCTTCCCACACCAGAAGCAGATAAACATCGTGGAACCATCTCATAATAGGTCCTAGGCAGCATCGAAAAGAATGCCGATACTTTGCGAAAAATGTAGAGACAGTGGTGCATGCGTAGACGTACTTCCCTCTTAGATGCTTTTAGTGCATTTTGTTTCCTACATTGTGCATGTGCTATCTGATAAAAAGAATCTGGACACTCGCTGGTGGTCATTAATATGGAATGTATTTATCGGGCCGCGGTGGTCTCGCGGTTCTAGGCGCGCAGTCCGGAACCGTGCGACTGCTACGGTCGCAGGTTCGAATCCTGCCTCGGGCATGGATGTGTGTGATGTCCTTAGGCTAGTTAGGTTTAAGTAGTTCTAAGTTCTAGGGGACTGATGACCACAGCAGTTGAGTCCCATAGTGCTCAGAGCCATTTGAACCATCGAGACGAACAGAGTTCGCATTACACATCCATCGCCCTGGTTTTGCAATCTCTGAGAGACCCGAAGCGTTTGCTGCCCGAAAAGAAATAGCTATAATATACATCAGCTTGCGTAGATTGAAATACTGTTAATTTGTACTTTCAATTTTTGTTTTATCTTATTAAAATAGCATGAATGCTCCTTTCAGGCAATACCAACTGCAGCGCGTCACACAATTTATACAATGTAATTAACTATTGTTTGTTCATCGTGAGCCCCATTTGTTCTTTCTTTATGAACGCGGTAATATCTGTTGCGCTCTATTATAAACTATGCACATTTTAACAATGAGTGGCCAGCAGCAGCTGTGTGTTCTTAACAAGCAAACAAACGCAATGCTAAATGGCCATTAACAAATGTTTACTCACGTGTGTGGTGTAGTATATTGATACGAAAGTATTTCGCACGTGAGTAAGCTAAACATCGCAATATACGGAGTAATATTACCCCGTGCACTTTCCCGCAAAACAGAGCTTATTCACGAAAATTGTTCGACATTTTCACGAGTCTTTTCACTATTCTTTGTGGTCTTCCAACGTCCTATGGTAGTCAGTAGTAACTAACTTCAGATTTTCCAACACAGAGTCTCGGGAAGACTGTGGAGCATGACAAAAGCACAAACGTTTTCAGATGCAGAGGTACACAACGTATGCTTCCAGAGCAGTATGAATTCTTTGAAATTGATGCATATTTCGACTATTAGTTACTGTGCCTTATCATCACCATCGCCGTTCTCTCATTTGGCGAAACCAGGTTTGGCGTTTTTATGTTCAAATGTGTGTGAAATCTTATGAGACTTAACTGCTAAGGTCATCAGTCCCTAAGCTTACAGCCGGCCGAGGTGGCCGAGCGGTTCTAGGCGCTACAGTCTGGAGCCGCGCGACCGCTACGGTCGCAGGTTCGAATCCTGCCTCGGGCACGGATGTGTTAGTTAGGTTTAAGTAGTTCTAAGTTCTATGGGACTGATGACCTCAGAAGTTAAGTGCCATAGTGCTCAGAGCCATTTGAACCTAAGCTTACACACTACTTAACCTAAATTATCCTAAGGACAAACACACACACCCATGCCCGAGGGAGGACTCGAACCTCAGCCAGGACCAGCCACACAGTCCATGAATGCAGCGCCTGAGACCGCTCGGCTAATCCCACGCGGCGGTTTGGCGTTTCAAGCGGAGACAGCTGATCGGGAAACTGATGGAATTCTTTACTAGAATCTGGCAGACGTGAGGAGGCGAGGAAGTTGCATTCAGTTACCGCTCACCCGGCAAATCTCGCACAGCCTCTTACGGAGTGAATACGTGTGGCCTTATCGGCAGTAACGGAGGTTAACTTTGGTCGTCTACAAGATGACATTCATATTCGAGAAGGGTACATTAAGTGCGTCTCTCCATATTTTCATCTATACATGGGAAATATTAACCAAGGAAACGAATTTCAGGAGGCGATTCCCAACAGTAAAAGTAACAAAGATGTTCACATTAAAATGTGTATGAGAAGGAATGATGAGTCTTCAATAAGACCATTAGTAGTGGAATATTGTATCTCGTATATATTACACGGTATTAATTTGTTAGACAAGATACTTAACGTGTCCATAGTGAGCTTGAAAGGACAACGGTCACTTGTCGCCCCGTGGTCTGCTTCATTTTTTCGAATGTACCTGGCTGCAGACGAAAAACGTCATGGGCTACACGGACACACTGTTCAAGCGTCTTCACATCAGCAAGTGATTCATTATACATCACACTTTCCAGATGCGCCTACAAGTGAGGTGGTCAAGATGGCCAAGCACAAAGTCCTCCTCGTCCTATCCATTTCATGACGAAATTGGTTAGGTAAAACGTAAAATGTGAACGCCTACAAAGCAGCAGGTGTAGCTAAGTATGGTCGAGGGGCAAGTGATCAGCTTGTCGCCAATCCCTCCAGAAGTTATTGGCCGTAGATGAACACTGATTATTCCACCGCTGCTTATTTATTCAAACTACACATCTGGCCTCATGAGGCTGAGTAGACCCCGTTCCAGATCTCTCTAACTAACAAAAAAATTTGAGCAAGTACGAGAAATCGAACATGGATACTTTCGCAGCGAAAGCAGTTATACTAACGTTTGTTCTGTTTTTTCATCGGCATCGGCTTCATCTGCTATTCTATACTTGTCATTATCAGCCCATACAGGTTACTGAACAGTAAATTTCTCACCAGCAGGGAATGGTATTTACAAGTGTAGACAGGAGTTCAAAAATGGTTAAAATGGCTCTGAGCACTATGCGACTTAACTTCTGAGGTCATCAGTCGCCTAGAACTTAGAACTAATTAAACCTAACTAACGTAAGGACATCACACACATCCATGCCCGAGGCAGGATTCGAACCTGCGATCGGAGCGGTCGCTCGGCTCCAGACTGTAGCGCCTAGAACCGCACGGCCACTCCGGCCGGCCCAGGAGTCTTTTTCGATGATTTTCAGGTTGTTGAAATTACAGGCATCTTCTCTTAAAATGAAACAAAATAACACTTATACTTCTTAATAATTTGAATTAATATTAAGCTTACCACTCCAACAGCTGCCTGAGTCACTGACCTCTCTTATAGACTAAAAGCAAATTATAACCGAACGAGCTATGGCACTACTGCAGTTTGTAAGAAGAACAGAAGAAAAGGGCCCGTGGTATTGGGTGTAGAGAAGGAGTGTAGGTGAGAGGGTGTGGTTGTGGGTTAAGGTGTGGACATTATAATGCATTGGAAGTTAAGAAAAGTAGGTTTGTATCTTGTTTTCAGACGCTTCACTGGATACCAGCGATGAGTTTCTAGGTGCGCACTGAAGTCTTCAAGATCGGGATATGCAATTTGTAGGGCAAAGTACACAAAGTGCCCGGCCAGCCACACGTAGCTGCCATGTTTGGCGGGCGGGAAAAATTCCCCAGGGCGGTTATAGCAAATGTGATTCCGTGGTTGTGTGAGGCGTCGTCTTGGTGATGAGAGCCAGTTTCTTTAGCGTCCAGTTCCAAATGATATTTTGGTTCCAGCACAAGAATCGACATTGAACGGTGTCGAGAATTTGACAATGGTTGCGGAGTGGGGGCTCTGTGCACGGTTGGCTCGGTTCAACTTCTTACGAGTAGGCACGGTGTTGGTGACAGCTTCATACCACGTTGCCTGCACGAAGATAGGTATCATCCGATGGAAGACGTTGTTCCATTCCCTGTACAAACTGAACTGTGGGAACTTAGTTGCTAAGGGGTGCGGTGGAAGAGGGCTAATCAAAGTATTGTGTATAAATACTGTGGAACTGTGAAGCACTCCCTCGCCCAGTTGGTGTAGGGCTTGGTAGTAGATGACGATGTATTCTGGCACAACGCCAACAGCGATGTCGGGAGGTAGCGATGGATCGACTGTCTGGTTGAAGTATGCGTAGAGGTATATAGTTATGCAGTCGTTAGTATTACTAATGATTTTGTACGTCCATTTTAGAAGAACTGTTGAGGAGTGACATATAATGATTTGGCGGTGGGGTTGTGCACCATGATGCGTCATACCCAATTTCTCCGTCAAAAAAGGCAGAGTGCTTTGCAGGAATTGTACAAACTTGGGTCCATTAAGCCTCTGTGGCGTAACAAGTGGTAAATTAGGCGTTCCTCAGTAAACATTTTGCAAGCACTGACGACAAACCGTTGTTGATGCAACAAATCAACCATTCCCGAAAACTTTTTTTAGCCCACAGGTAATGATTTTTGTAGGTTTCCAATTCCATTTTCACCAAAGATCGCCTCAAAAATGAGGACTCAGTGTTAAGCTATGGGACAAATCAGTAAGTGCTTCATGACAGTTAAAAGAACAAAAATGATTATGTCAACTTAAGTCCAGAACGGATGGTGTGTCCACAATATAGCAATTTTGAATAATTACATAAAATTACACATTGCTTGACGTTAATTTCTCTTACGTAACAAAATATCTTCAAAGAGGCCACCTCGGGATCCATTGGAGCTCAGGAGCAACAGCGTCTACACAGTAGAAAAGTCCAAGGAATAGAAAAGCAACTGGAATCACTCAACAGAGGAAAGTCCACTGGACCTGACGGGATACCAATTCGATTCTACACAGAGTACGCGAAAGAACTTGCCCCCCTTCTAACAGCCGTGTACCGCAAGTCTCTAGAGGAACGGAGGGTTCCAAATGATTGGAAAAGAGCACAGGTAGTCCCAGTATTCAAGAAGGGTCGTCGAGCAGATCCGCAAAACTATAGACATATATCTCTGACGTCGATCTGTTGTAGAATTTTAGAACGTTTTTTGCTCGAGTATCATGTCGCTTTTGGAAACCCAGAATCTACTATGTAGGAATCAACATGGATGCCGGAAACAGCGATCGTGTGAGACCCAACTCGCTTTATTTGTTCATGAGACCCAGAAAATATTAGATACAGGCTCCCAGGTAGATGATATTTTTCTTGACTTCCGGAAGGCGTTCGATACAGTTCCGCACTGCCGCCTGATAAACAAAGCAAGAGCCTACGGAATATCAGAGCAGCTGTGTGGCTGGATTGAAGAGTTTTTAGCAAACAGAACACAGCATGTTGTTATCAATGGAGAGACGTCTACAGACGTTAAAGTAACCTCTGGCGTGCCACAGGGAAGTGTTATGGGACCATTGCTTTTCACAATATATATAAATGACCTAGTAGATAGTGTCGGAAGTTCCATGCGGCTTTTCGCGGATGATGCTGTAGTATACAGAGAAGTTGCAGCATTAGAAAATTGTAGCGAAATGCAGGAAGATCTGCAGCGGATAGGCACTTGGTGCAGGGAGTGGCAACTGTCCCTTAACATAGACAAATGTAATGTATTGCGAATACATAGAAAGAAGGATCCTTTATTGTATGATTATATGATAGCGGAACAAACACTGGTAGCAGTTACTTCTGTAAAATATCTGGGAGTATGCGTGCAGAACGATTTGAAGTGGAATGATCATATAAAATTAATTGTTGGTACGGCGGGTGCCAGGTTGAGATTCATTGGGAGAGTCCTTAGAAAATGTAGTCCATCAACAAAGGAGGTGGCTTACAAAACACTCGTACGACCTATACTTGAGTATTGCTCATCAGTGTGGGATCCGTACCAGATCGGGTTGACGGAGGAGATAGAGAAGATCCAAAGAAGAGCGGCGCGTTTCGTCACAGGGTTATTTGGTAACCGTGATAGCGTTACGGAGATGTTTAATAAACTCAAGTGGCAGACTCTGCAAGAGAGACGCTCTGCATCGCGGTGAATCTTTCTCGCCAGGTTTCGAAAGGGTGCGTTTCTGGATGAGGTATCAAATATATTGCTTCCCCCTACTTATACCTCCCGAGGAGATCACGAATGTAAAATTAGAGAGATTAGAGCGCGCACGGAGGCTTCCAGACAGTCGTTCTTCCCGCGAACCATACGCGACTGGAACAGGAAAGGGAGGTAATGACAGTGGCACGTAAAGTGCCCTCCGCCACACACCGTTGGGTGGCCTGCGGAGTATAAATGTAGATGTAGACGTAGATGTACTAGACCGAACCCAGCACAGGCTCCGGGTACGTATCCCTCAAGCATGAACTAAGCCAAAGCGCAGTACTGTGAATCCTTTATGACAACCTGTACTGCGCTTATCGCTTGCAGTTTGTACGACGATTATGGGCTGTACATTTTCCTCCATGGCAAACACTTTGTTTAAGGTCGTTGCTACAGACCACCTCCATTACGACATTTCTGTCGTCAATACACTTCACCGACGACGTAAACTATGGTTTAGTTGACATGACATCAAAAACTACAACAATGTCACTTGGGACTACAGAAAATTCTTTGGGAATTGCTGAATCGTCGCATCAGCAACACATTAGCCTCTGTTTTCGCTTCGGTGTCGTAGTAATAAGCCAAACCAAGCCATTAGGCGGCTAAGGAATGCGTCTAGATTCGGCCGACATATCTGCAACATGTCTGCAACTGCGTCGGTCGTCGGGCTTTTTCAGTGGGCGTGAGCAGTCGAGGAACCCAGAGGAAGGCGACCTCCCACGCGTTCAAAATGCCGTGCAAGATGCTGAAAACTGATCCGTGACTGGTTCTCATTTTTTTTCCACTATCACCTCGGTTGAAATGTACGCTGGTCTTCGAGCTCGGAAGCCCCAAATTCTTATGCGTTTCACGCAGCTCCACAGCCAATCATAATTGTTCATGCACTCTGCGACTGCGCCACCAAAGTACTGTGTCGTATGATGGTGGATTGTTTCCGTGCTGTTCCACAAATACAGCGTGCGTTGTTGCTGCGTTGTTCTCCTTCAAATACAGAAAACCAGCGTATATACTCGACGATACACCACTTTATCAATTGCCTGCGACATTTTGTATTGCTTCCTCGAGCGGCTGGCTACAGTGCTATGGCACGGGGATTTCAATGTATACCGGGAATAAAGAAGACATGTCAACGCAAGCAAAAGAAAAAAATAACAACAATTTCCTAACTTTATGATTTCCCCCCGTTTTTAACTGCCACGAACCCTTACTGTTAATATAGCCGGCCGCGGTGGTCTCGCGGTTCTAGGCGCGCAGTCCGGAACCGTGCGACTGCTACGGTCGCAGGTTCGATTCCTGCCTCGGGCATGGATGTGTGTGATGCCCTTAGGTTAGTTAGGTTTAAGTAGTTCTAAGTTCTAGGGGACTTATGACCACAGCAGTTGAGTCCCATAGTGCTCAGAGCCATTTGAACCATTTTTGAACTGTTAATACATGTTTATTCACGAAGCTCACGAGTGCACGTAGGTATCGATCATGGAGGTCGCAGTACCGAAGCTGCTGTGTAGTCGGCGTGGAGTATGAGTCGCAAAAAAACAACAATCCAGATGCTTTAAAGAGTGTAACTCTTGAACAATGTATTCTGCAATGATATATTGTCGCAGATACATTGAGTGGGATATGTAGATGATATAATCGGTGATCAAATAGTTTTCGTTCAAAGGCCGTACAGTCCAGAACCGGAATGCCAATCAGGCAAATTTACAGTGAGCATTGAGTCAATCATCCTACTTAAGAACCAGGCTGCAAATACTCGTTTGCTAAAACTCAGTGTCCTGCTGCGGTGAAGAAGTCCGTAGCTGCCTGCTGCACATCCTCGTTCGAATGGAATCGCCGACTCTTCAAGGTCTTTTCTTTACAACGCATGGGAAGCGATCAGGACGACAGAGCTGGAGCTTGAGTGTCTCCCACTTGAGTCTTCTGCTTTGTACTTGCAATCCCATATCGACTGGCGTCGTGTGCCGAATCGCGACCAGGATGGAACATTTCGCACCAATCCACAACGGAGGTTTTTGACAAACATGGTGTCCCATAACATTCTTCATTGTCCGCTGGATGTCCACCGGTGTTTGTCCTGCGGCAACCCGGAAAAGAATAACAACACGTTGGTTCTGATTGGGCGCATTTGGCTGTAACGTCGCCACAGTTCATGTTGCCGCATTTAACGCACGCACGTCGGAAACACACGAATGCCGCACTGATCTCTTGCCTACATATCGGTGTTTATACAGGGTGTTCCCGTACAGCGGTTACTAACTTTCAGGAGAAGCGCAGTGGATCTTGTGAGGTAACAGGCCAGTTGTGGCGCCCTGGAAGTATTATATGTTCAGAAGTGGGGCGGCCGCACAGGACGCTCGTCAAAGCCGGGGCCCGGCAGCAAACACGTGGTAGCGGATGTTAGCCGGACGAGAGGGGTAGTAGCCCCAGCACAAGGTACAGCTGCGTGGCTGGGAATTCCGCTGTGACAAGGACGGTGCTTTGTGTCGATGAAGGAGATGTCTATGCCGGGAGTGCCAAAGACGGCGAACTTTGTGATACCTTAATGGCGGACATTTCACAGTTCATATAGAAATTAATAGTATCCAGATGAATCATGATACCTCAAAAACAAATATGTATATTACCATTATTTGCACGACGGATCTGATGGTGTAATCACATTTCCAATATCTTTAGTAGTTTAAAGTTTAGTGTCTTACGGTAAATTATACAAATAAAACCCAGCAACGAATTTCCAAAATATAAACTCTTCACCCCATTTTGTCTGTCGCCGTGTCTTTAGACAGCTATTAGTGTAAACCTAAATTGGTATGAATTACAGGCATGTAACTTAAATACACTCCTGGAAATGGAAAAAAGAACACATTGACACCGGTGTGTCAGACCCACCATACTTGCTCCGGACACTGCGAGAGGGCTGTACAAGCAATGATCACACGCACGGCACAGCGGACACACCAGGAACCGCGGTGTTGGCCGTCGAATGGCGCTAGCTGCGCAGCATTTGTGCACCGCCGCCGTCAGTGTCAGCCCGTTTGCCGTGGCATACGGAGCTCCATCGCAGTCTTTAACACTGGTAGCATGCCGCGACAGCGTGGACGTGAACCGTATGTGCAGTTGACGGACTTTGAGCGAGGACGTATAGTGAGCATGCGGGAGGCCGGGTGGACGTACCGCCGAATTGCTCAACACGTGGGGCGTGAGGTCTCCACAGTACATCGATGTTGTCGCCAGTGGTCGGCGGAAGGTGCAAGTGCCCGTCGACCTGGGACCGGACCACATCGACGCACGGATGCACGCCAAGACCGTAGGATCCTACGCAGTGCCGTAGGGGACCGCACCGCCACTTCCCAGCAAATTAGGGACACTGTTGCTCCTGGGGTATCGGCGAGGACCATTCGCAACCGTCTCCATGAAGCTGGGCTACGGTCCCGCACACCGTTAGGCCGTCTTCCGCTCACGCCCCAACATCGTGCAGCCCGCCTCCAGTGGTGTCGCGACAGGCGTGAATGGAGGGACGAATGGAGACGTGTCGTCTTCAGCGATGAGAGTCGCTTCTGCCTTGGTGCCAATGATGGTCGTATGCGTGTTTGGCGCCGTGCAGGTGAGCGCCACAATCAGGACTGCATACGACCGAGGCACACAGGGCCAACACCCGGCATCATGGTGTGGGGAGCGTTCTCCTACACTGGCCGTACACCACTGGTGATCGTCGAGGGGACACTGAATAGTGCACGGTACATCCAAACCGTCATCGAACCCATCGTTCTACCATTCCTAGACCGGCAAGGTAACGTGCTGTTCCAACAGGACAATGCACGTCCGCATGTATCTCGTGCCACCCAACGTGCTCTAGAAGGTGTAAGTCAACTACCCTGACCAGCAAGATCTCCGGATCTGTCCCCCATTGAGCATGTTTGGGACTGGATGAAGCGTCGTCTCACGCGGTCTGCACGTCCAGCACGAACGCTGGTCCAACTGAGGCGCCAGGTGGAAATGGCATGGCAAGCCGTTCCACAGGACTACATCCAGCATCTCTACGGTCGTCTCCATGGGAGAATAGCAGCCTGCATTGCTGCGAAAGGTGGATATACACTGTACTAGTGCCGATTGTGCATGCTCTGTTGCCTGTGTCTATGTGCCTGTGGTTCTGTCAGTGTGATCATGTGATGTATCTGACCCCAGGAATGTGTCAATAAAGTTTCCCCTTCCTGGGACAATGAATTCACGGTGTTCTTATTTCAATTTCCAGGAGTGTAGTACATGAGTTATTGGAGGTCAAAGTGGCCGATTACTATCGACCGCGTCAGGCCATAAGTACTCCACAGTTACACGAAAACACGGTAGCAGCATATTTATAAATATATTGATTCATCTATGACTTTGTTAATATCCGATATATGCTATTCATTAAGAAACTGGTCAATTATGTACTGTGTTTTAGAAAACACAGAGACATTAGGCTCTTGGCCTACCTTTTGTTTCTTTTCTTTTGATATATGGTTATTTAATTGTTTATGTATTTAATAATGAGTGTTAGAGCGTGTTTATGGTCCAGCCGTAGGAATATTTATTTAATTTCAAGTATTTAAATGTAAATCCAGTATTTCGAATATGTTTCACTATGTTTGTGACTGTGCGTTGGCATGAAGACAAGGCGCGAGCGCTCTAGCCAATCACAGCGCTCGTGAATGGGGAGACTGGACGGAAGCGAGTTTCCGGAGAGGGCACGGGGGAGTTCTGCCCAGTCCGGAGAGTGGACAGTTGTGGAGGGTACGACTGGACACGGGAGGTGCTGGACGCGACGGCACGGCGGACGCACTGTCGTGAGAGGGACTCGGAGAGTTTGGAGCGGTTTACGTGTGCTCGCGGCAGATAGAAATATTTCGTAGTGCTGACTTGTGCAGTTGTGAGATTTCCGTGGCTTCTACAGTGAAGACGTAGTGTGCGCTTAGAAGTGAATATCTCGCGAGTTTTGTTGTTGTTCATAACTAATTACGTGCTGTAGGAATCTGTTGTTTGCCTGTTATTCAACTTATATTTTATTTAATTGTTGGACCATCGACACAAATAAGTGTTTTGCAGAAATATACCGCATTCCCAGAGGTTCTTCTACTATCGCACTCATCATTTAAAGTCGTTAAGATAATACCTGCAGATTTTATTTAGTTGCAATCTTTCATTTATAAATTTATACGTTACTTTCATAATTCGCAATTCCCGAGTGGCAGAAACCCTCTACCATTCGATTCATGTGTGCATTCTTATCGTATACTGTAGACTCAGCAGTATCTGGCCTGTAATGCGGCAACTACTTATCCCAGCTCCTAGACAACGAAACCAGCCAAAACTTTTAATATTTCAACTCTGAGTCGGAGGGTACGTAGTCGTTTGAAAGCCCGCAATCTAGACGTCACATAGCAGTGCATGGTGGGAAACGCTTTCCTGGTGCGGTAGTGACGACACAAAACACAAGGAAGTAAGGACAGGGAAGGGCGAGAAAAAATATTTGTTACTCTTAGTACAGCGAAAATCAAGAAATAGGAAGAAAACAGACAACGATGATCATCAAACATGATGTTCGAAATTTAGGCCCTGATGGTAATGCAGGCCTCATATCCCAGCGTAAGGAAGATCTGCATTAAGGTCGGGGCCCTAGTTCCGAACATCTTTGATGATCATCGTTGTCTGCTTTTGTTCAGAGTTTTTGGTTTCTGCTGTACTAAGTGTAATACACATGTTCTCCCTCACTGCCTGTGTCCTTTCCAGGAAAGGGCTTCCAAACGTGCACTGCTATGTAATTTTCTGTCGTCTAGATGCACCCTGTCTCTCCTGAATTTTGGCTACCGCTATGCTGGAACATCCAGTATACCAGCATCGGAGTCGCTCTGCGTTGCATATACAATGCAGCAGCGTCTTGAAACGGAAACTTTTTGATCGGCCCTTTACGTATGGAAAATGTGTTACGAATAGAGTTAGTAATAAAAAAGTAATAAATTAAACGTCATACTTGATGATGCAGTCTTACTATATGAACAGCGTCAATTAGTAAGCCATAAAGGATTATCGTTTCATCCTTTTGTGTAGGGTGTCAGCGAGAAAAAGGTTCGTAAGAGTTTGAAATTATGCGTAATGTATGTTGGAAGTTGCTAAATGCTCATTTATTAATAGGGACTGAAGATAGTTGCTCTCACCGCGGGCTCTAAACCACAGCCGTAATTACAGTGGGTACTAAGAAAGTACATTTTTTTAAATGTTGGATACAGCGGATAGCGCGCACGAATATGATATGAATAAA
Source organism: Schistocerca nitens (assembly GCF_023898315.1). NCBI lineage: Eukaryota > Metazoa > Arthropoda > Insecta > Orthoptera > Acrididae > Schistocerca > Schistocerca nitens. Next base: position 814,992,472 of record NC_064614.1, read on the forward strand.
TGTCATGAAAATGTTCTCTTCCACCGGACCAGTCATTTTAGAAAAAAATTGTTCAAATGGCTCTAAGCACTATGGGACTTAACATCTGAGGTCATCAGTCCCCTACACTTAGAACTACTTAAACCTAACTAACCTAAGGACATCACACACAGCCATGCCCGAGGCAGGTTTCGAACATGCGACCATAGCAGCAGCGCGGATCCGGACTGTTGCGCCTAGAAGTCATTTTAGAATGCAGCGTATTTAGATTTGCAGTGTTGAGTATATATCTGTTCTTGTAGTGGATAGTGTGTTAAGTCCAAAAATGGTGAAGACGAGTTAAGTACACAAATACTTACCAGACACTTCGCTTCTTGTTTGGGAACAATGAGTCAGGACCTATTAGCATCTCTCGCTGAGCGGTGTGTTAGTGTATAATGGGTTATGTTCGTGTATGTAGTGAACAACACGTCAGGTCCGACCTTGCTGGCATCGCAGATCCTTGCCTGATCTCAGTGCGGTTTGGAGTATTTATAATGAGTGCAAATCCGCTGACCTGTGCTAGTTACCGCGCTGTCGTCAGTCAAGTCGTGAGTTTTGTGAAGAACAAATGCTACCAAGTACAAGGTGCATCGTAACTTGGGACCTCGAACACAACTGATCAGCGATTTTCGACGAATGCATACCATGGTATATCTATCACAGAAGAGGTTATCTAAAAACGAGGACCATCAATGACTGGCCACCGTTCATGAAGTTAGTGTCATGACCATTCATTATCTGTTTTCAAAACAAAAAATATCAACAACATTCTTTGCAATAATATTATTTACAAGTTAACAAAAATTTCTTATTTTCTCAGAAGTAAAGAATGTTGTGTGTTTTTTTTCTAGGTCCTAGCATACCCAACCATGCATGAGCCGCAGACCAGATGCTGATAGGACCCACTGATTCTGAAGGTGATAGCACGACAATTTCAAAGAAAAGGAGACGATTATCTCATCCTGTAATCAACAAATACGATGTGAAGGCGAGTGATGATTTGCCATCGAACCATGCATCGAACCATTAATCGGAAAAGAGGGCTACTAGGAAGAGAGGGTGGAAACGGGAAACAAGACAGAAAAGGGATTCTCGTAAAATGCTTCGGAATTTGACGTTGTTATATGACTTGGAGGGAGGTAAAAACAAAGCGTATCCCAAGAGAGGATCGAAACCTTTACGCTCCTGGAGGAACATGTGTTCAGAAAAATTAAAAGATGAAAGCCGTGATATATTGCTTAAAAATAATAGAGAAGAGGATATTCCAAATGTCGATTATTCTTCATGTCGAGCCTCACATAACTGAGAGGCCCAAAAAGAACAAGATTCAAAGTAGGGGGACGCAGCTGAGAGGCAATTACAGTCTTGTATTACTTACTATTTAATGAAGAAAGAATGCTGCTGTGTAAATCATGCTTCTTGGGTGTATTTGGTGAAACCAGGAGATTTGTAGAAACAGTTATTAAAAAAAAAGAGCAGTTCTCTCTGGAGTAATTGAAACATGCGAGGTACTGATCGATACAAGAGTGAAAAAGGCTAAACTATTACAGTCAATGTAAGAGAATTTCTCAGAAAAATTACAACCTACATGAGTCACTATTCAAGAACAGACTTTAGTAAAACGTCTATGGTTCCACATATTACCATTACATCGCTACATGAAGAGTGGGCTAAAGAAATAAGGGCTAATGGCCGTGCATATTTCGGATTTTTTTTGTGAGTAGTTCCTGAAGGCGAAACTCTGTATAAAAAACCGAAAGTAGACACATGTGTGACATATGAGAAAATGAAAATGCTACTGAAACCTGCTGGAGAAAGTGAAAAACTGAGTTAATGACAGCTACGAAAGAATATCACGAGGTAGCTGATGCAGTTAGAAAAATAAGGCTGCTGATAAATAAAATGCAAAGAACAGAAACGTAACACAGAGATGTCATTTCATTTGCAGCAGTGTCTCCCAACTCCTTTGCTAAAAAACTCAATATTTCTTTCCAAACTGACGTTATGGACGGACAGTTTAACAGTATAGGACTGCGGGGAGGCTCTGACACATTGTTGCTTATGGCATGAGGCTGAAGCTGCAAGAGAAGGTAATGAAGTGGGATTCTGCTTCTACATACTCATTCAAGATGTCAGATCGAAGTGTGAACGTTGATAATTATTCCAACAGCTGTCCAGGTCAAAATAAGAACAGCCGTATTGCAGTGACATGCATGTTTACCCTTCGTAAGTCCCCAACCTAGGAAATAATCGATCATAAATTTCTTATCTTTGAACACACCAACATGGAATGTCATTCATCACACAGATGGTAGAGCACAAGATAGAAACATTCAACGGACCTATAGAACACTCGTACGACTGGACACAAATGATCGGACAACCTGAAAAAAAAATAGTTTTACTGCTGTCGAAAAGCGGAGAAGCGAGTTTCTTGAGTACGCTGCCTATTGAAGAGCCATTTACGAAATCGCACCAAACAAACCGACGGTAATCCATTCCAATGGAGGCATATCAGATGACTTCAATTAAAATAAGTCCAGCCAGAGATTATTCTTTCAAAAAAATTACTGGGAAAAGAAGAACTGTTAAGACGTTGAACTTCAGTAGGCGGGCAAAACAGGCAATCGTTGAAAGCTCTTCTGAAGTGTTCAGAAGCATGCTATTATCATCCGCGGAAAAGAAAGTTTTGATGGACGTATTACCTTTTATTTCTCGAGCAGTCCATTATTTTTACCAAAATTTACCACTATCTAGCAGTACTTGGTACAGACGATGAAGATGAAGACTAATGAATTTTTTGTATATATACCTATTACTTTTGTTCTCAGTTTCTTTCAATATTTGTATAGAATAAATAATTACGTTTACGAATATCGATTCTTCATCTATTAATTTACTAATCATTCATAAGAGCCTGCAGAACCAGATTTTCCCAAGTTAACGCTGCAGATCAGTCCAGAATGAAGAATTTCATGAGTGTTCAATTGGTCAAACCCACAATTTTTAGTTCACATTAACTTTAACGTGGAATATCAGTGACTAAACTTCAGTTAAAGTGGAAAACCAATTTATATTGATGAGACAGTTAATCTGGGAATACAGAAATCACCAAAACAGTTTTCTGCCACCATTACTGGTTCAAAAATTGTTCAAATGGCTCTGAGCACTATGGGACTTAACATCTGAGGTCATAAGTCCCCTAGAACTTAGAAGTACTTAAACCTAATTAACCTAAGGATATCACACACATCCATACCCGAGGCAGGATTCGAACCTGGTACCGTAGCAGTAGCGCGGTTCCGGAGTAAAGCGCCTAGAACCGCTCGGCCACCACGGCCAGCATCATTACTGGATTCAGCATTAGTTATAAAACTTAGAATTGCCATATGCCGGAATTCTAATTTTTTAGACTTGATACTCTACCCACCGCAAGCACAGATGTGTGTTATCAGAAGTAACAATTAATATTTTATGTTAGGTCTGTATCGTAATTAACTGTTCTTAGTTTTGTGAGAGTAAGCGATGACTAATTCACATTTGGGTTTCAAAATAATGCGCGATGCATTCCATGTTGATTCCCTCTTACAGTTGTAAGCATGTAGTACTTTGATATAACCATAAGTGTCAGGACAATCACTAGAAGTGTAATCCTCGTACAGTACAGTCTATTTTCCCATCTGCTGTCATATATGAGCAGAGAACGTGGAGTGTAGGCCTAATCATCAAGGATACCGCTGGACAATGTAGTTCCTGTGCTAGGAGAGGGTAAACGGTGTGAATATTCACATGCAATTACAGGAACTGCGATCAGATTTCCTGCGATTGGTGCGACAGACTCCAAAATAGTGGTCTGAGGATGGCCTACAGAAGTTAGAGAGGTCAACTGTGGAACGGCAGTACCTGTATCTCCACTTCAACGATGACAGCCGCGCTTTCCCCAATAGTACGGGAACGACCGTTGTCGTGTTGCAAGAGCACTTCTTCATGACAGTGTACATTCTCCACAAACTGCCACAAATCTCCTGGGAATATCCTTAGTGTTTATACGCTGCTTCCAAAGAAACCAGGTCGTCCAGCGCTGTCCTTGGTGGTCACACTCCGTGTTGTCCGCTCAAGTAATGACAGCATCTGGGAAAATGTGCTGTGCTGTGCACGGATAATACTTCTCACTACTGTCCTACCACCAACGATTAGACCAAAGTAGTACATACTTTCAACTGTACCCGGCCGGATAGCCTGGTGTGTTGGCATACCGCTTCCAGGAGTCGGGTAGCCACGCCGGTCCCTGATAGGATCCCCCAGGTGGATTACGGACGAGAGAGGGTGTGCCACCCATAGTAGATATGGTTCTTAAGCCGTTTCCCACAGCCCACCAAGTTAATACCAGGCTGGTTCCCAAGTTCCGCCTCAGTTATACGACTCCATACATTCAGAAAACGTTCACATAATTTCGCATTGATAGCACTAGACGAGGAGTTAAGTTTCACGATTTTGGTTCTGGGGGATTAGGGCTGGCGACAGGAAGTTCATCCGGTGTCTGACATTAACAGCGCCAAATCCTACAATAAACATGCCGACCTCGCGTAGGTGCGTGATGAAAGCGAAATAAAAAGAGAAAAAGAGGAAGATTACATACTTGGCACTTTAATGATGAATCAAATGGCGTACCATGATTGTTAGGAAGAAGTAAATTGTATATTTGTATTTGATGTTCCTCTCCTACATTCGTCTATCTCAATGGTTCCCAGCATGTGGTCCGTGGACACCCAGGGGTCCGCGAGCTATGCCAGAGGGATCCGCAAGATCATAATAAAAAATATATTAAATATATTTCGTATGATAACAGTTTTTTTGTTTTGGTCGCTTCCTGCATGAGCAGAGCTCTAGCGAACGCTGACTTCTGCGTCTAACCAGCTGACACTAACACACTCTAGCACAAAACTAGAATTAGATAGAGGCAAATAGTTCTGCTGTATGCCGTTAGACTGCGCGCGCTGCCTCTTTGCAGCTGACGACTGACAGTCACTTTACACAGAAACTCGCATTTGAGACGACAACCGGTTATTGTTAATTTATTGACAGTGCTTTCACAGACCGTGTTGTTTACATATTCAGTATTCTTTATTTTTGATCAATAATCACAAAATTAACAATAACAATGATGGCTAAATTGAAAAAGTTTTAAGCTCAATATTTTTTCAATAATGAATATGTTAACGATTTTTCTAAGTACCAAAAATAGAAAATCTACAAAAACACTCTTAATTTGGCTTTTTTAGGTACTTGATACTGTGATATGACAAGGTAACAATCATGCTCGATAAGGGGGTCCTCGAGAAAATTTTGTTGGGAACCCGTGGTCTATCTTAAAACTCAACAGAGACTTTGATTACGGTGAAACCTAAATTCGATCAGTAATAACATGTAGCCCTGTAATAGCATTTTAATAGCTTTTTTTCTGCGAGCTGAAGAGCCTAGTCCATTAGCCAAGGTCACGAAATAACTTCAGACTGCTTTCCTTATGACAGTTGCCAATGGTGGGACAGCTATATGGAGGGTTACACATTTCTGCTACTTTCCACGTCGTCGACTCCGCCTTCAGGAAGAAGTAGGTACCATTGAGGTAGAGATGAAAGCTCGACATCGGGTCTAGTACAGACGCTTCCGAAACAATCTCAGGCGCTTCAATCGCAGCTGAACGAGCACACGTTCCCCGAGTGCAAAGTGAGTTCGCCTGAACGTGTTCGGCGTGCTCGGCGGCCGAGACGCCGAGATTGTCCAAAACCCATTCCGCGTGGCGCGACAGCGTGCGGATCTAACGAGATTACAGCAATCCCGCCTAACGGCCAGCCGGTTAGCAGTCCCGCGACAATAGCACCGGCGCGGCGTGTGGATGCTGCGCGCGACCGCCTCGCGCTATTACACACGTGAAAACATTCCCGGCGCGTTCCGTATTAGAAGCCACTCTGGCGGCGGAGGTCGGGCGGCGCTCTTGTCGCGAACAGGTGCGGCGCCGCCAGCTTCCGGCCAGACGGCTCTGAAAATTCGATTTGCGGCGTTCCCCTCGCGCCGGCGGCGCTGTAGCCTCCCATCTGGGACTTGACACAGTCGCGATACCTCCGCTCCTAATACGGTTTTGTTCTGCTGCATCGGCTGCGCTGCTGTTGCCGTTGTTATTCCGCAGCGCACAAATTGCCCCTCCTGAGAAATGTCCAGCATTCGGGAACTTAATTCGATTTCAGCGAGTCCTGCATCTGACACGAACGCGTCTAATGAAGAGAAGAACGCGTGCAAATTTTACGGACAGAGTGTGATCTCTAGAGAGGGGGAAAAAATAATGTTAGATGTTAGACAGTCAGGTACAATTTGGAGCGCTCAGAGGTCGTAGAGAATGTCACGAATACTAAATTATACGTTACTGTTATGTCCTGTTTTCACAAGAGAGCTACCCTTCTTGCAGCGTACCGTAGGTCTCTAGAAGAGCGTAGCGTTCCAAAGGATTGGAAAAGGGCACAGCTCATCCCCGTTTTCAAGAAGGGACGTCGAACAGATATGCAGAACTATAGACCTATATCTCTAACGTCGACCAGTTGTAGAATTTTGGAACACGTATTATGTTCAAGTATAATGACTTTTCTGGAAACTAGAAATCTACTCTGTAGGAAGCAGCATGGGTTTCGAAAAAGACGATCGTGTGAAAACCAGCTCGCGCTATTCGTCCACGAGACTCAGAGGGCCATAGACACGGGTTCCCAGTTAGATGCCGTCGTTCTTGATATCCGCAAGGCATTCGATACAGTTCCCCACAGTCCTTTAATGAACAGAGTAAGAGCATATGGACTATCAGACCAATTGTGTGATTGGATTGAAGAGTTCCTAGATAACAGAACGCAGCGTGTCATTCTCAATGGAGAGAAGTCTTCCGAAGTAAGAGTGATTTCAGGTGTGCCGCAGGGGAGTGTCGTAGGACCGTTGCTATTCACAATATACATAAATGACCTTGTGGATGACATCGGAAGTTCACTGAGGATTTTTTCGGATGATACTGTGGTATATCGAGAGGTTGTAACAATGGAAAATTGTACTGAAGTGCAGGGGGATCTGCAGCGAATTGACGCTTGGTGCAGGGAATGGCAATTGAATCTCAATGTAGACAAGTGTAATGTGCTGCAAATACATAGAAAGAAAGATCCCATATCATTTAGCTACAATATAGCAGGTAAGCAACTGGAAGCAGTTAATTCCATAAATTATCTGGGAGTACGCATTAGGAGTGATTTAAAATGGAATGATCATGTAAAGTTGATCGTCGGTAAAGCAGATGTCAGACTGAGATTCATTGGAAGAATCCTAAGGAAATGCAATCCGAAAACAATGGAAGTAGGTTACAGTACGCTTTTTTGCCCACTGCTTGAATACTGCTCAGCAGTGTGGGATCCGTACCAGATAGAGTTGATAGAAGAGATAGAGAAGATCCAACTGAGAGCAGCGCGCTTCGTTACAGGATCATTTAGTAATCGCGAAAGCGTTACGGAGATGATAGATAAACTCCGGTGGAAGACTCTGCAGGAGAAACGCTCAGTAGCTCGGTACGGGCTTTTGTTGACGTTTCGGGAACATGCCTTCACCGAGGAGTCAAGCAGCATATTGCTCCCTCCTACGTATATCTCGCGAAGAGACCATGAGGATAAAATCAGAGAGATTAGAGCCGACACAGAGGCATACCAACAATCCTTCTTTCCACGAACAATACGAGACTGGAATAGAAGGGAGAACCGATAGAGGTACTCAAGGTACCCTCCGCCACACACCGTCAGGTGGCTTTCGGAGTATGGATGTAGATGTAGATTTCTCATTGTGAGGGCTATCCTACGTTAAAGAGAAAGCTTGTTACAGAGCTTGTGTCACACGTTTGGGTCAATTGAAACCAATGATAGTGGGTCCACAACCAATTGTACTGAGATAAAGTCCCAATATTCGGAAATACATATTTATTGCGAGCTGTCGAAAGCGACAATAGCCAGTCGCAATGCATGCATGGCGACGGCTCATACAGTTCTGCCGCACTCTGGAAAAGATCCGAAGTGTCTGTTGTACATTGGAACAGGCAGCAGGTGATAAACAGGTTACACCCATGAAACTGGTGAAGACGTGCTTGCTAGTGTCCACGCTGCCTCTCTCCTGGTACAACAGATATTTGGTGTCTTTGAGAGCGTGCGGTAGAACTTCATGCGCCGTTGCCATTCATACACTGAGACTGGCGGCCATCACTTTGAACAATGACTATGAGCTGCAGCGTTATTATCCGGTGTACGTTGTGTATGTACAGAAGGAAATAAATATGCATTTCCGATCATTGGCTCCCTGTCTCAGTAACTTGTAATCTGTTACGGACTGCCGGCCGCTGTGGCCGAGCAGTTCTATGTGCTTCAGTCCGGAACTGCGCTGCTGCTGCACTTGCAGGTTCGAATCCTGCCTCGGTCATGGATGTGTGTGATGTCCTTAGGTTAGCTACGTTTAAGTAGTTCTATGTCTAGGGGACTGATGACCTCAGATGTTAAGTCCCATAGTGCTTAGAGCCATTTGAACATTTTGTTACAGACCCCAAACACCTGTCTAAAAATTGATCCAAAAGGTTTGAGATGCTGAAAGGTCTCTGTTGGATTCCTTTCATGTTTGATTTCTTAAATCTGTTGTCATTTACGGCATAAATTCCTCTTCTAAATTTACTGTGGCGTTTCTGACTATCTGGGAGGAGACTGAGTAGTGGAACGTGTTACTTTTACACATAAACAAGAACGAGCTGTCACACTACCACACTTTAAAACACAGTTTATATGTAATTCATGTCACACAGTCTCATACGGAACCTACATCTGCTTTCTTTTATATACTGTATATGATAGGATACTGTCATCCCCCTTCCCTTCTGTGTGAGAGGATGAATGAGCAAACGTGTTTGTAGTTGCATGCTTGAGGGTAGCAGACAAGGCTGTCTGCTAGAGAACAGTAGGGCCAGCGTCGGAACAGGTAGCTACGCTTTCTTAAAGCAGAGAGGTTTCTATTCTTAGTATGGTCCTGGCCGTCCGTTGTCATGTTGGTATAGGAAGCTGCCCCTCTGGCCCCTTCCGTTTGTCTTTTGTGAGCCACCCTCAGGAAGCACGCTCGGTAGTGGGGAGTTGCAGTCTGGCGGTGGCGAGCGTCTGAAATGGTAAGATCTCCGGCTAAGCGCGTGTCTGCTAAGTCCGTAGGACAATGGATTTGTTAAGTTCAGCCTAACAGAATTTAATCACCTTTATTTCGGGTTAGCTCTAAAATATCTAAGGTTATCTTAAATTGCAGCGTAGTGTAATTCTCGTGTGAAGTTCATATTATTTTCCGGTAGTTGCTTTTTCACTACTTTATGAGTAAAGTGGAATCACGTGTTGGTCAGTAACTCTAACTAAGATCAATCTTAAATGCGAATGCTTGTGTGATTATAACGTCTCGTCTTGACAATATTTTCAATATAGCAACTTTTCTTTATGTTCAACCCACGTGGGGTGTACTTTGTGAGACCAGTACCACGTGCTTATATAACTGTTTGACCCGTCAGGTTAACAGTAAGAAGTTAGTAACCAGTTCGAGGTTTTTCTTTTGTAATTTGCTTTTCGATCTAATTTATTTTAATTATCAAAATTATTGTGGAGTTATACGCTTTGTGTAAACCAAGTTGACCACGTGAAGCATGTGGTGTAATCATCAAAGTAGCCCTCAGCTATTCTTTTCGCGAAGATTTCACAAAGAGTTAATATGAATTTAGTATACCAGTGTGTGGTAATTACATGACGGACAGGATTGTGCTACGAACGTAATTTCTTTGGGTAAAAATTTGAATCTGTTTGTAGTGGTTAACTTTCTCTTGCATGCGTTTCAACGTTCTTTGTGTGTTGTTTTATGAATGCAGTGTTGTATGCAGACTCCCAATCTTGGCTCCATATTTGATGTGTTCCGTAAGATTTTCACCATCCTAAATAAGGCACCAGCTTCTTACGAATAGAATTTAATATGCTGAAATTTCAATGACCAATCTTAAAATAAATTTCCAAATATAAACTGATTTCTTTCTTTTTATTTAAATTCTCCTTTTTATATATATATTACCGGTTGTTGTATGACTATTAAAAGATTATCATTAATGTTAGTCTGTTTGGGAATTTGGTAAACCTGGACTAGATACCTGATGAAACAGTTGCTCAGTAATGCAAGATTAACTTCCCCAGACAGCTCACAGCTTTCAACCCGGTTTCATTCTCCATCAGTACCGCTTTCAGCATACCAAAATTAAAGCTACAATATTACAATGCCATGTATTAGGAAACAGGAAAAATATAACTGAAGTAGAGACAGTTACTCCGGGATACATTTGACGCCTTGGAGATAACAGGTTATTACTGTAGTGCGGTCTGAGCGCTCCGTATGGAAAGGGTTTATAGACACCATAAACACCATAATAGTGTGACTTTTACAAGAAGGATATTTTGGCATTCTTACCAGTTATAAAGTTATCAACGTGTTCATTTGACTTATGAATTTAGAATATGGATGCTTAACTTTCCTACTATATTGGTTTGCGGCGAGGAATCGCTCTGACTGGAGCAATACTGCCTTCAGTGATGAGCCCTACTTCGAACGGAACAACGATGATCACCGAAGACGTGTCTGCAGAGGCCCCGGACAGCCGTGGGATACCACCGTGACTTCGCCCTCCATACGGCCCGGCAGCCTATAGTGATGGTCCGGGTTGTCATTATTTTCATAGCAGGACGCCTTTGGTTGTCATACCTGGTACCCCTACAGCGCAGTGCTACGTCGACGATAACCTATTAATCTATAGCCCGTTTTGTTGCCCGTGCTGGCAAGCCGCCCTGAGCTTACATTTCAGCAAGATAATAAACGCCTACGTACGTCGAGAGTTTCTACCGCTTGTCTTCGAGCTTTTCAAACACTACCATGGCCAGCGAGGTCGTCGGATCTCTCACCAATTGAGAACGCTTCGACCATTAGAGTCTGCGCCCTCCAACTAGGTCGGGACTGTGTCGACCTAAAGTGCCAGTTGGGCAGAATTTGGTACGAAACCTCTCGGGAGAAATCCAACAACTCTGTTAACCAATGACAATTCGAATAACTGCTTGCATAAGGACCAGAAGTGACGCGTGACTGACATGCCTAATTCTTTATGCTCTTCCTCTTGAATAAATTGTGGAATCTGTTTGAATTTGTAATCATTTATTTGTGTGTATATGTACATCGTATCTACCGATTTCCGTCCCATTCGCATAATTCCTTCGTGGTGCTTCTGTTTCTTTTTTTGACGTGGAGTGTATATCGACATAGCACGACGCTACTAAGCAGTACTGCTTTTCAGATACTTATTGGATAGTGAGTACATTCAAGACCATTTGTTTCTATCAAGAACATTTCTCTCCTTGTATGCAACTCATGACTGCAGAGGAACTCATAGCAGTTTAAAGTTACTTTCGTCTCAGTCATTAAGAGCACATATTGTAAATAAACTAAGTAGTAAGATACCTTTTCGTAGATGTCCTGTCTTTTTGGCCACTTCAGTTACCAACACATCACATATTTTATTTAACTTCCTCTTCTTTACTGTTTTTTGTTGTTTATGTATCTCTGTGGCCTCTCAAGATATGCACTCATAATAATGAGAAACAGAATGTAGATGTAGACTTGGTGTCGACAGAATGACAGTCGATTACTTTCAGTCGAGAACGACGCCGCGAGCGCGGTATAATCAAGTATTCGGCATCAAGTGACGAACGGTAGAGCTCTGTTAACAGTTCAAGAAATTGGGGGACATCTCGCCACCGTAAAACAGTAACCGTTTTACCTCCGAAGGTATCTTTCGCACTTGGAGACGAAACTTCAGGGAATAGTTGTACATATCTACAAGGCCTCTCAGACCAAGTGTTTTAATTGAAAAATACTGTTAATTTAAAAAACTACACTACTGGCCGATAAAATTGCTAAACCACGGAGATGACGTGATACGGACGCGAAATTTAACCGACAGGAAGAAAATGTTGTGATATGCAAATGATTAGCTTTTCAGAGCATTCTCACAAAGTTGGCGCCGATGGCGCCACCTACAACGTGCTGACAGGACGAAAGTTTCCAACCGATTTCTCATACACAAACAGCAGTTTACTGGCGTTGCCTGATGAAACGTTGTTGTGATGCCTTGTGTAAGGCGAAGAAATGCGTACCATCACGTTTCCGACTTTGATAAAGGTCGGATTGTAGCCTACCGCGATTGCGTTTTATCGTACCGCGACATTGCTGCTCGCGTTGGTCGAGATCCAATGACTGTTAGCAGAATATGGAATTGGTGGCTTCAGGAGGGTAATACGGAATGCCGTGCTGGATCCCAAAGGCCTCGTATCACTAGCAGTCGAGATGACAGGCATCTCATCCACATGGCTGTAACGGATCGTGCAGCCACGTCTCGATCCTTGAGTCAACAGATGGGGACGTTTGCAAGACAACAACCATCTGTACGAACAGTTCGACGACGTATGCAGCAGCATGGACTATCAGCTAGGAGACCGTGGCTGCGGTTACCCTTGACGCTGCATCACAGACAGGAGCGCCTGCGACGGTGTGCTGAACAACGAATCTGGGTGCACGAGTGGCAAAACGTCATTTTTTCGGACGAATCCGGGTTCTGTTTACAGCATCATGATGGTCGCATCCGTGTTTGGCGACATCGCGGTGAACGCACATTGGAAGCGTGTATTCGTCATCGCCATATTGCCGTATCACCCGGCGTGATGGTATGGGGTGGCACTGGTTACACGTCTCGATCACCTTTTGTTCGCATTGACGGCGCTTAGAACAGTGGACGTTACCTTACAGATGTGTTACGACCCGTGGCTCTTCCCTTCATTCGATCCCTGCGAAACCCTACATTTCAGCAGGATAACGCACGACCGGATGTTCTGGATACAGAAAATGTTCGACTGCTGCCCTGGGCAGCACATTCTCCAGATCTCTCACCAACTGAAAACGTCTGGTCAATGGTGGCCGAGCAACTGGGTCGTCACAATACGCCAGTCACTACTCTTGATGAACTACGGTATCGTGTTGAAGCCGCATGGGCAGCTGTACCTGTACACGCCATCGAAGCTCTGTTTGACTCAATGCCCAGGCGTATCAGGACCGTTATTACGGCCAGAGGTGGTTATTCTGGGTACTGCTTTCTCAGGATCTATGCACCCAAATTTCGTGAAAATGTAATCACATGTCAGTTCTAGTATAATATATTTGTCCAATAAATACCCATTTATCGTCTGCATTTCTTCTTGGTGTAGCAATTTTAGTGGCCAGTAGTGTAATTTTCTGTGTAAGTTGGCTAAACTCCTGGAAAGAAAATTTTTGGCCAGGGTTCCAGAAGACAGACAGCGTGGTGGCAGCGCGCTTCGTCCGCCACTAAGTGCGCCGCGTGGTGATAGGCCGGCGACGTGTGGAGCGTGGGGTGGGGGCGGCGGTCGCTGCGCAAACAGGCCGCTTGCCGCGCCGCCGGCCAAGGCAAACAGCACGGCCCACATCGCGCCGCGAGCAAACAGACGCGTGCCCGCACTGCGTGCCGGCTCGCGCGGCCCAGCCGCTGCGCACTGTTGTTGCTCCCATCATGATAGGCCCGCTCCGGGTCGAAGGGCAGAGAACCTGCCCGCAGTCTGTAGTGCCACCGCGTGGTTCTGTTTACATCGCGACGCTGTTGCATAGTGAAGATCTGACTGACGAGGAGAACACCAAGAGCCACAACCCATTTTCCCAGAAACAACTCAGTGGAAGATGGGTCAAAATAATGGAACACGTGTCTCGGCTTATCCGCAATACTCGCTCGTTACTGAAAAAATAGTGGTTCAAATGGCTCTGATCACTATGGGACTTAACTTCTGGGGTGATCAGTCCCCTAGAACTTAGAACTACTTAAACCTAACTAATCTAAGGACATCACACACATCCATGCGCGAGGCAGGATTCGAAACTGCGACCGTAGCGGCGGCGCGGTTCCAGACTGTAGCGCCTAGACCGCTCGGCCACTCCGGCCGGCGTTACTGAAAAAACGACGGTCAAAGTTTTCGAAGTATTTTCGAGGTACTTTATGTGGCTTTTGTGGTGTCACAGCCAGACACCACACGTGCTAGGTGGTAGCTTAAATCGGCCGCAGTCCTGTAGTACATGTCGGACCCGCGTGTCGCCACTGTGTGATCGCAAACCTAGCGCCACCACAAGGCAGGTCTCGAGAGACTGACTCGAACTCAGCCCAGTTGTACGGACGACAGAGCTAGCGACTAGACGTACGAAGCCTTTCTCTCTCATTAGCCGAGAGACAGAATAGCCTTCAGCTAATGGCTACGAACTAGCAAGGCGCCATTAGCCTTACAGTGATTGTAATTAAAGTCTCCTTTGTGCGATGTACCACAATGACTGATTGAAGATAAGTATTATACCAGCTACGTACTTTTCTTCATAGCATTAATTACGTATCCTGTTCCAGTACTTCACGCCCGTCTGCGTTAGTCTAGCGTGCCTTTTAAGCCACCTCTATCTACAAGGTGTTGGCCCAGCTGCCGACACATCACATGGCGACGAGTCTACAAAGGATCTTGTGTTTTACTTTGCCCTAATTTCTTTGTGTCATGGCTTCGCCACAATCTCCGGATGTACTGTCCGAATTTTATCGCTTGCAGAATCAGCAGACGCAGGCGTTATTGGATGCTCTTGGACAGCTCGTCCAGGGTCAACGTGCGCTGCACACCGATGCGGCCGCCGCCGCTTCATCGCTACCGCAGCCACAACATGCTGTTGCCCCTCAATTCAGACCCTTTGATGCAACCCACGAGTCCTGGCAAGAGTGGTCCCGTCAATTCGCCTTCCACCTCGCCGCCTACCGAATTCAAGGTAATGAGCGGCAGCCGTTTTTGCTTTCTTGTGTCGGTGTGTCCACCTACCGTGTGATAGTGAAGTTGTTTCCCCGGCGCGACGTAGCAACTCTGTCCTACGAAGAACTTTTGTCTGCATTAGATGCCTATTTCAAGGAAACAGTAAATGTCGTTGCAAAAAGGTATACGTTCTTTCGTACAAAACGTACGGCCAGTCAGACTAATAGGGAGTGGGTTGCGACATTGCAAGGACTTACTAGGGAGTGTGTGTTTGAATGCGAATGTGGACTTCCTTATTCAGATACTATGGTGCGTGATGCAATAGCACAGAACGTTTCTGATGTTCGCATACGGGAACAGATTTTGAAACTAGTTAATCCCTCCCTTCAACAAGTGATAGACATATTGGATAGGCAAGACACACTTGACTTTGCTCAGGACTCATTTGCAACTTCGCCGGCAGTGTGTCACATTAACCGGCCCGCCGGGCCCGCTGCACGGGACGCTCAGCGGCCCTCGCGCCCGTCAGCGCAGCGGCAGCCTAGCTCGCAAACACGTGCGCCGCGTAAGCAAGCTAATGCAGTGAAATCATGCCCGCAGTGTGCAACTCGACATTCGCGTGAAAATTGCCCGTCACGCCAAGCTATTTGCTTTTACTGTCATAAGAAAGGACATGTCCAAAGTGTTTGCCAGAAAAAGCTCAGATCAGACACTCACACCAATTCCAGGCCCTTTGCTTCGCGCTGGAATCGAACCAAGGAAACTCAGGCTCGTGAACCTTCGCCCATGGATATTCATGTAGTTCATTCCACCCCGTCCGGTGACAGTGTTCATTCCACAAAAAGTGTGCGTCGACGTCGACGTACGTCCCGTCACGTCGCACGTGATTCTGTCCCAGTGTCTGTTCCAGTTGCACAACACAGTCGCTTTTGTCGTCAGCAGGACAATAAACTTTTTGTAGACTTAGACTTTGCAGGCAAAGTGATACCATTCCAGCTCGATACCGGAGCTGCAGTTTCATTGCTCAATCACGACACGTACAACCAACTGGGCAAACCTCCGTTGCGTGCCGCAAATGTTCAGCTCAATAGTTACTCTGGCCAGAAAATACCAGTGTTAGGACAGTGCAGCCTTCTTGCAACATACAAGGGACAAACAAAACTTGTGTCATTTTACGTTCTTCGTTCTTCTACTGCAGTGAACTTGTTTGGTTTAGATTTATTTCAGTTGTTTAACTTGTGTATAGTAAATCAGGTCCTCTCAGTGATTCAGACTGTGCCTTCCGCCAGTGTTTCTAGTCTATGTGAAGAATTTGCGGACATTTTTGCACCGGGCCTTGGTTGCGCTAAGAACTATGAAGCACATTTGGAACTGAAAGCAAACGCGCAACCGAAGTTTTTCAGAGCGCGCAATGTTCCCCAAGCATTGCGTGATGATGTCGCAAGAACATTAAACGATTTAGAATCTCAAGGTGTAATTGAACGTGTGCAGGCTTCTCTCTGGGCCTCACCCTTAGTAATTTTGCCAAAACCTTCCGGAAAATTGAGACTTTGTGTGGACTTCAAGGCAACTGTGAATCCACAACTAGTAACTGCTACTTTTCCTTTGCCCCGCCCGGAAGATCTTTTTGACAAACTGTGCCCGGGAACATATTTTTCAAAGTTGGACCTAGCAGATGCGTACTTGCAAATACGTGTGGACGAAGAATCCCAGCGCGTCTTGGTGGTAAACACGCATCTTGGCTTGTATCGCTTCAAAAGACTGCCTTTCGGGTGTGCATCCGCCCCTGCATTGTTTCAGCAATATTTACAAAGTATTTGTGCGTCGGTCCCTACTGCTGCGAACTATCTGGACGATATTGTGATCTCCGGAGAGACAGAAGCCGAACATAGGTCGGGGAAGAATGCCAGTGTGCACTCGGTGTGCTTGCCGGGGGGTCTCGTCCGTAATGTGGAGGAGGCCCTTCCGGCAGCTATTGAACGCACTGGGTGTGACCGGCTGCAGATAGTAGCACATGTCGGAACGAATGACGCCTGCCGCTTGGGTTCTGAGGCCATCCTTGGTTCCTTCCGGCGGCTGGCTGATTTGGTGAAGACAACCAGCATCGCACGCGGAGTGCAAGCTGAGCTTAATATCTGCAGCATAGTGCCCAGAGTCGATCGCGGTCCTCTGGTTTGGAGCCGTGTGGAGGGTCTAAACCAGAGGCTCAGACGACTCTGCGACTATAATGGTTGCAAATTCATCGACCTCCGTTATTGGGTGGAGAACTGTAGGGCCCCCCTAGACAGGTCAGGCGTGCACTACACACCGGAAGCAGCTACTAGGGTAGCAGAGTACGTGTGGCGTGCAGACGGGGGTTTTTTAGGTTAGAGGGACCCCCCCTTGGGCGAAACGATAAAATACCTGACGGCTTACCAGAGAGAACATCAGCATCGTTGATAAAGAACGTCCGTCCTCAGAGACCAAAAACAGGAAAAGTTAACGTAATATTGGTAAACTGCAGGAGTATCCAGGGCAAGGTTCCTGAATTAGTATCGCTTATTGAAGGAAATAGTGCGCATATAGTATTAGGAACGGAAAGTTGGTTAAAACCGGAAGTGAACAGTAACGAAATCCTAGACACAGAATGGAATATATACCGCAAGGATAGGATAAACGCCAATGGTGGAGGAGTATTTATAGCAGTAAAGAATTCAATAATATCCAGTGAAGTTATTAGCGAATGCGAATGTGAAATAATCTGGGTTAAGTATCAAAGGTGGGTCAGATATGATAGTCGGATGCTTCTATAGACCACCTGCATCAGCAACCGTAGTAGTTGAGCGCCTCAGAGAGAACCTGCAGAACGTCGTGAAGAAGTTTCGTGATCATACTATTGTAATAGGGGGAGACTTCAATCTACCAGGTATAGAATGGGATAGTCACACAATCAGAACTGGAGCCAGGGACAGAGACTCTTGTGACATTATCCTGACTGCCTTGTCCGAGAATTACTTCGAGCAGATAGTTAGAGAACCAACTCGTGAAGCTAACGTTTTAGACCTCATAACAACAAATAGACCGGAACTTTTCGACTCCGTGAATGTAGAAGAGGGTATCAGTGATCATAAGTCAGTGGTTGCATCAATGACTACAAGTGTAATAAGAAATGCCAAGAAAGGAAGGAAAATATATTTGCTTAACAAGAGTGATAGGGCACAAATCGCAGAATATCTGAGTGACCACCATCAAACGTTCATTTCTGAGGAAGAGGATGTGGAACAAAAATGGAAAAAATTCAGAAACATCGTCCAGTACGTCTTAGATAAGTTCGTACCGACTAAGGTCCAAAGCGAGGGGAAAGATCCACCGTGGTATAACAATCATGTACGAAAGGTACTACGGAAACAAAGACAGCTTCATCATAGGTTTAAGAGTAGTCGAATCATAGCTGATAAGGAAAAGCTGAACGAAGCGAAAAAGAGCGTAAAGAGAGCAATGAGAGAAGCATTCAACGAATTCGAACATAAAACATTGGCAAACAATCCAAACAAGAACCCTAAAAAGTTTTGGTCATATGTAAAATCGGTAAGCGGATCTAAATCCCCTATTCAGTCACTCGTTGACCACGATGGCACCGAAACAGAGGACGACCGAAGAAAGGCAGAAATACTGAATTCAGTGTTCCGAAACTGTTTCACTGCGGAAAATCGTAACACGGTCCCTGACTTCAGCCGTCGCAAGGACGACAAAATGGAAAATATTGAAATAAACGATATCGGAATTGAAAAACAACTGCTATCACTTAGTAGCGGAAAAGCATCCGGACCAGACGAGATACCCTTAAGATTCTACAGTGATTATGCTAAAGAACTTGCCCCCTTTCTATCAGCAATTTATCGTAGATCTCTGGAAGAACGTAAAGTACCTAGCGACTGGAAGAAAGCGCAGGTCGTTCCCATTTTCAAGAAGGGTCATAAATCAGATGCGAATAATTATAGGCCTATTTCGCTTACGTCAATCTGTTGTAGAATAATGGAACATGTTTTATGTTCTCGTATTATGACGTTCTTAGATAATACAAATCTCCTTCATCATAACCAACATGGATTCCGCAAACAGAGATCATGTCAAACTCAGCTCGCCCTATTTGTCCAAGAAATTCACAGTGCCGTAGACACTGGCGAGCAGATTGATGCCGTATTCCTGGACTTCAGGAAGGCATTTGATACGGTTCCGCACTTACGTTTAGTGAAAAAAATACGAGCTTACGGAATATCGGACCAGGTTTGTGACTGGATTCAGGATTTCCTAGAAGAAAGAACACAACATGTCATTCTTAACGGTTCAAAATCTGCAGATGTAGAGGTAATTTCGGGAGTACCGCAAGGAAGCGTGATAGGACCTTTATTGTTTACAATATACATAAATGACTTAGTTGACAACATCGGTAGCTCCGTGAGGCTATTTGCAGATGACACGGTTGTCTACAAGAAAGTAGCAACATCAGAAGACTCGTACGTACTCCAGGAAGACCTGCAGAGGATTAATGAATGGTGCGACAGCTGGCAGCTTTCCCTAAACGTAGATAAATGTAATATAATGCGCATACATAGGGGCAGAAATCCATTCCAGTACGATTATGCCATAGGTGGTAAATCATTGGAAGCGGTAACGACCGTAAAATACTTAGGAGTTACTATCCGGAGCGATCTGAAGTGGAATGATCACATAAAACAAATAGTGGGAAAAGCAGGCGCCAGGTTGAGATTCATAGGAAGAATTCTAAGAAAATGTGACTCATCGACGAAAGAAGTAGCTTACAAAACGCTTGTTCGTCCGATTCTTGAGTATTGCTCATCAGTATGGGACCCTTACCAGGTTGGATTAATAGAAGAGATAGACATGATCCAGCGAAAAGCAGCGCGATTCGTCATGGGGACATTTAGTCAGCGCGAGAGCGTTACGGAGATGCTGAACAAGCTCCAGTGGCGGACACTTCAAGAAAGGCGTTACGCAATACGGAGAGGTTTATTATCGAAATTACGAGAGAGCACATTCCGGGAAGAGATGGGCAACATATTACTACCGCCCACATATATCTCGCGTAATGATCACAACGAAAAGATCCGAGAAATTAGAGCAAATACGGAGACTTACAAGCAGTCGTTCTTCCCACGCACAATTCGTGAATGGAACAGAGAAGGGGGGATCAGATAGTGGTACAATAAGTACCCTCCGCCACACACCGTAAGGTGGCTCGCGGAGTATAGATGTAGATGTAGATGTAGATTTGCAAAATCTCCGAACATTATTTCAGGTCTTGCGAAAAAATGGTCTTCGCTTGAGGAAGGACAAATGTGTGTTTTATTGCTCGGGATTTACCCTACCTGGGCCATGTCCTCAATGCCCAAGGAATACATCAGAGTCCAGAGCACCTCCGTGCCATACAGGATTTGCCG
The DNA here is from genome assembly GCF_023898315.1 of Schistocerca nitens. Lineage (NCBI taxonomy): Eukaryota > Metazoa > Arthropoda > Insecta > Orthoptera > Acrididae > Schistocerca > Schistocerca nitens. The sequence goes on from NC_064614.1 coordinate 815,012,885, forward strand.
TCACCGCAGAACTTGAAACAGCTGCAAAGTGTGTTGGGGAAAATTAATTACTACCATAAATATGTTCCCCATGCCTCTTCCATTTCCGCTCCGCTTCATCGCTTACGCCGTAAAGGTGTTCCGTTCGTCTGGACGACGGAATGCGAACGCGCCTTTCGCCAGTTGAAATCGGCGTTGCTTTCACATACTTGCCGTACGCCGTTCGATCCCCAGAAACCCCTTTTGTTGATGGTAGATGCATCGGATTTCGGGATCGGTGCTGTGCTTGCGCACAAAGATGGATCGCATGATCGCCCTATTGCCTTTGCGTCAAAATTGCTCTCATCTGCGCAAAGAAATTCTTCACAGATAGAGAAAGAGGCTTTAGCTCTCGTGTTTGGTGTTACTAAGTTTCACGATTTCTTGTATGGTCGTCACTTTACCATCATCACGGACCACAAACCTTTGACATCGCTTTTTCATCCGAACAAGCCGGTACCTCCGCGTACGGCGCAGAAATTCATTCGCTGGTCTCTTTTCCTCTCGCAGTACCACTACGATATCTTGTATCGGTCCACTGCTAAGCATGGAAACGCTGATGCGTTGTCCCGTTTGCCTGTTGCTGAGGATAAAGCATTCGATTCTTCCGAACTTGCTTGCATGTTCATTGATGCGGAAACCGATGACGTGGTCGCATCGTTTCCGATTGATTTTCGTCGTGTCGCTACAGCCACGGCTGCTGACCCTGTCCTTGCTCCCGTTTTGCGTTTTGTTGCTACGCAATGGCCCTTGTCCAAGTCACGGATCGAGGATCCGCTGGTTCGCCGATTTTTTGCTCACAAGGAGAGACTTTTTGTACGACGTGGTGTTTTGTTGTTGCGTTCTGATAATGATCAGTCCCGAGTCGTGGTCCCACGTTCGTTACAGTCCTCTGTCTTACAGCTTCTTCACCACGGACATTGGGGTATAGTGCGTACGAAACAACTTGCTCGTCAGCACTGTACTTGGTTCGGAATCGATGCTGCGATTACGAATATGTGCTCCTCTTGCGTGGCGTGTGCCGAACAACAATCCGCACCGCCGCGGAAATTCTTTGCATGGCCGAAAGCCACTTCCCCTTGGCAACGCTTGCACATCGATTTTGCTGGTCCATTCTGGAATGCTCGTTGGTTGGTTGTGGTCGATGCTTTCAGTAATTTTCCTTTTGTTGTCCGGATGTCTTGCACGACGTCTTCTGCCACAATCCAAGCCTTGTCTGCTATCTTTTGCATTGAAGGTCTTCCGCAGACTATTGTTTCCGACAATGGCCCACAATTCATGTCCGCAGAATTTCAGTCCTTCTGCAAGGCCAATGGTATTCAATATCTGACGTCCGCGCCGTTTTCGCCTCAGTCAAACGGTGCCGCGGAACGATTGGTCCGGACTTTCAAGTCACAGATGTTGAAATTGAAGGAGTCGCATTCTCGGGAGGACGCATTATTGCTCTTTTTGTCCTCGTATCGCTCTCAGCCCCGCGATGGTCGCTCGCCGGCTGAGTTGCTCCATGGTCGTTCTCATCGAACCTTGATGTCTTTGCTGCATCCGCCGCATCAGGTTCCTGTGCAGCGGCAGACTCCTGCATTTGCTCCTGGCGACGTTGTCTTCTATCGCACCTATGGCGGTTCACGGCGTTGGCTCGCAGGGCACATTCTTCGCTGCCTCGGCCGCGCGATGTGTTTGGTTTTGGGGGCCTCTGGTGAGGTGCGTCGGCATCTCAATCAGCTGCGCCTCTGTCGTCGCCCGGGTTCTGCCGCTCCCCGTCTGCTTTCAGCGACGGAGCCGTCAGGTCAGCACCCTGGGGACCCATCTACTGGCTCGCCTCATCCCCAGGTGTTACCGACGCTGCCTTCCGTTTTGCCTCATGGCGTCGCGCCGCCGCCGCAGCCGCCTCCGGCGCCGCCCGCAGTGGACGCTTCGCTGCAGCCGCCACGCGCCTCCCTGGGTCACGCGCCGCCGATCGCTTCCCGTGACCAGCTGTCCTCCGCCATGGAACTCTTGCCCGCTCCGGACCAGATGTCGTCATCGCGCGTCGGATTCTCCGACCACATGGAGGTCGACCCTTCGGCCCCTCCTAGTTCTTTACGGGCGCATACACCGCATGTTGACGTGCACCCTGGACTAGGTTTTCAGGCGTTTCCTAGCTCCCCTCGGACCGAATGGCCGGGTGCGGGTGGCACAGCCTCGCCTGTTGTTAGGCTCCCCACCTCATCGCATACGTCAACATGGGGTCCTCCCCACGGCGGGCGGAAGCCTTATCTCACGACCGTTCGCCGATTTGCGGGGGAGGAATGTGGTGTCACAGCCAGACACCACACGTGCTAGGTGGTAGCTTAAATCGGCCGCGGTCCTGTAGTACATGTCGGACCCGCGTGTCGCCACTGTGTGATCGCAAATCTAGCGCCACCACAAGGCAGGTCTCGAGAGACTGACTCGAACTCAGCCCAGTTGTACGGACGACAGAACTAGCGACTAGACGTACGAAGCCTTTCTCTCTCATTAGCCGAGAGACAGAATAGCCTTCAGCCAATGGCTACGAACTAGCAAGGCGCCATTGGCCTTACAGTGATTGTAATTAAAGTCTCCTTTGTGCGATGTACCACAATGATTGATTGAAGATAAGTATTATACCAGCTACGTACTTTTCTTCATAGCATTAATTACGTATCCTGTTCCAGTACTTCACGCCCGTCTGCGTTAGTCTAGCGTGCCTTTTAAGCCACCTCTATCTACAAGGTGTTGGCCCAGCTGCCGACACATCAGCTTTCACCTCGCGATATCGTCAGACAGAATGGTGGCACAGTGGTTAGCATCGCGGCTTTTTAATTTTGCACCTAGTGTTCGAAACCCAATTGTTACATTTATTTTTTTCCCTTTTACATACCCATATCTGTAGAAGATTACTGCGCGAATGTTTTACAGTGTACGTTTATGTAACGCTGCCCACGTTCGTACACTAATTGTATGTCAGATGAATGAATTTAAAAAGGAAAAGAGTGAGAAAATTAGTTGAAATTGTTTTCGGTGGAATTTTTGTAGTGTGATTCACAATCAATTGCGAGCGCCGTTAGGCAAGGCTTGACTCAAAATTACTACGAACGCGCTAAATCTTCAGCTATGTTTACGACGTTTCTTCCCCGAGTGAGATTCATATGAGGAAACGTAGCTGTGGCAAACCTGCCTTCCCACGATGCTCGTGGTGATCGGAATGTCAGAGTTACGAATGTTTCTACGATCGGTATCATCCAAGGAAATGCATCAAATCTTCCTGAAGAATAATCATATGAATAAAACGCAACAATTAATATAAGACTTAATATGAGAATGAAATATCAGAATATTATTATGTAAAAAGATTGTAACCCATCAACATACGATACAAGCATATATTGTATAATAAATGTGTGACACTTACCGTGCAATTAATTTGTAATTTTATAAGCAATATAACGTCCTTGTACCACCATTATTCGATAAGAAATATAAATGTATTAACCTACTAATTACAGGGGTAGATGAATGAAAACAATAGAAATAAAACAAACAAAAACAATAAATAGGTTCGAACAAGGGGTGCAAAATTAAGAAGCCACCATCTCGTCCGATGATATAGCGCGGTAAAAGTCTGATGAAGTACCTATAAAATACCTCGAAACCTTTGACCGTTGCGTTCCCGAAAAAGGTAAAGTATCTACCGATAAGCTGAGACAAGTGTTCACTTATCTTGACTCATCTTCATTGAGAGAAGTTCCTGGGAAATCGGGTGATGTCACTTGCCGTATTTTCCTCGTCAGCTTCTCTGGCTGAGAATTTTGTAGCTCTACCATGCGAAAAACTGTAACTGAACTGTAACTGAACTGTCTTAACTGTATCTGTCGTGACAGAAATTCTGCAGCCTGACCTCGTTCTGTATTGAACCAGATACTGTAAAATCTTCGAGATCAATTCAAAGGCAGTGTCTGCGACAGCAACTTGCATTCTATGTAAATACAGTTCCCTCTAAATCCCTGCTGTCGCTTGAGGTGAAACTGTTCTCTGTACGCCCCGTCGATCTTACTGTGACACACTGCTGGACCACCCCAGTCCTTACCCTTTTCCCCCGTCGGACCTTCGAGTCCTCCCTCGGGGATGGATGTGTGTGTGTGTTTTGTCCTTAGCGCAAGTTAGTTTAAGTTAGATAAAGTAGTGTGTAAGCTTAGGTACCGATGACCTAAGCTGTTTGGTCCCATAAGGTCTCACCACAAATTTCCAATTTTTTCCTTGCCCTTGGCTGAGGCGTATACCATCATCTCGTCGCAAAGTAATAGTTGTTTGATGCATACCACTAGTTCAGATTGATCTGACCACTCAGTGTGTAAGTAGGCTTTTTAGGTTTTTATGCTGGTAACGCTCTGTATGAAAATCGCTGAGTGCGGTGTGTGCAGTCTGTGGCTGGTTGGACTCATTGTTGGAATATTCGCTGGTGTAGCGTTGGCAGTTGGATGTGAACAGCGCGTAGCGTTGGGCAGATGGAGGTGAGACGCCAGCAGTGGTGGATGTGGGGAGAGAGATGCCAGAGTTTTTAGAGGTAACTATAAGAGGACGATCTGGACTTGTGTCCGTCAGAAAAAGGAAATTTGTAAGATGGAATGTCGTGAACTGATATGTATATATGTTATGACTTTTGAACACTATTAAGGTAAATTCATTGTTTTTTCGCTATCAAAATCTTTCATTTCCTAACTACTCCTATCAGTAGTTAGTGCCTTCAGTAGTTAGAATCTTTTATTTAAGTGGCAGTATTGGCGCTCGCTGTATTGCAGTAGTTCGAATAACGAAGATATTTGTGAGGTAAGTGATTCATGAAAGGTATAGGTTATTGTCAGTCAGGGCCATTCTTTTGTATGGATTATTGAAAGTCAGATTGCGTTGCGCTAAAAATTTTGTGTGTCAGTTTAGTGATGATCAGAATAAGTAGAGTAATGTCCGAGTACGTTAAGTTTTGCTCAGCTGTTTGAAAATCAAATAAAGTAAGAATTTCCCAGCACTGTCATTCTTTACATACAAAGGGGAAGTTTCAAGTGCGACACTTTCATAAACAGCGCTGGAAGGTGACTCTTGTGCTCATGGAGTCGACTGTGCTGGTGGGTGGGGCGTTTGTCTGCTAATATGAGGGATCGGCACCCCGCCAACAGCTGACGTAGATCCGTGTCGCATCCACGCAGTCTGTCCACCTTTCTCCTTCTTCTGAAAAAGACGCCTGTTCCACCACACTGGTTCCATTGAGAAACATCCTGGTTGGCGGTCCTTTACACTAACAGATGCCAGTTACTTCTTCTGTTTAGCCGGCCAGTGTGGCCGAGCGGTTCTAGGCGCTTCAGTCTGGAAACGCGCGACCGCTACGGTCGCAGGTTCGAATCCTGCCTCGGGCATGGATGTGCGTGATGTCCTTAGGATAGTTAGGTTAAGTAGTTCTAAGTTCTAGGGGACTGATGACCTCAGATGTTAAGTCCCATAGTGCTCAGAGCCATTTGAACTTCTCCTGTTTCAACATTCAGTTTACACGTTTATTCTACCTATAGTCTCATTACTGATTGATTCTGAAGCTGCAGTTTATTAAAATACGATTTCACCATTTTACTGTATTTCAAGGACTTCCCAAAGCAAATATACTTCTGATCACGAGCAGGCAGTGGCTCTCTATTTGCAAGTTCCACTGAGTGAAATATAGCCTGAAGTCTTGAAAAGAATTTAAATGAATTTAGCGCAAATATTAACCCGTAATTTGCAACTGGATCTGACGATGGAGACTTCCAGCACGACTGATCAGGGAATAAACTTCATTAATCGTTTAAAAGACACTTCTCAAGCAGGACAGATTTTGTAGACAGTATAGGAGGTGGAAAGGGGTGATAGAACGCACAAATGCTAACCTCCATTAATAAGGACATTTATCAGGAAAGATGTAACTTCTCCTCGAATTTTGGTAATCATTTTAAAAAAAACAAATCATCTTAGTCTTACAGTTCCTTATAGGGGTTGACGTTTTCAACAAACTCCATGCGCATTATTCTCTCAGAAAAAGAGTGTGTCATTGGTGATGATGAAATACGGTTGCTCTGGTAAGCACACTAGAACTCAAACACTCACTGCTGCTGGGAAAATAAAGTCACTACGAGATATATCTACAAATCATATCAAATTCTAATAATTCCTCTGAATCACGAGTGTTTACCATCAGATCTGGCTTGTGACTCTTCCTGTTGATCAAGAAAATACGAAAAGAACAGTGAAACCATCCTAACATGGGTGGATCAGTGAAACCAAATCACCCTTCTAAAAACATACAAGTAATTCGAAGACCGATAAAGTCCCATTGGTATTTGAATTTAATCACAGCACGGACTACTTACATTACTAAAAAAAATCTCTAACGGGAACCACTCAAAAAGATTCATCGTTTGTTGCTCTCGAAAGCAGCATGAATTACTCAGCATAGCATCAGCCCACAACTAATTTCGAAATTTTCTAGAACCTGCATATGGGATGACATGGCGCCTCATCCGTAAGTGGTGAAATGGCCCGGGGGGGGGAGGGGGGGAGGGGGGGAGCCAGCCAGTCGTCAAGAAGAAACGATATCGTGCCGCCAGGCGCCCTGTCCAATTGAGAGGACGCAAAAAATATCACCAGCCGTTGCTCAAGTCTCCCACCAGTTCACCGTATAAAATTTGAAGAAAAACTCCGTGCAATAGCAAGATGTACTTTTCAAAAAGAGCGATACAATTGGTTCTCTCCGGCCCGCATATGCCGAAATACAGCTTTTACAACGAAAACCAAGAAAGCTATAATGGCTCTAAGAGCACATGCCCTCCCAGTTCATCCCACAATCATACATCAGAGAGTAAAGGTGAACATGTGTAACACATGGTACTGATATAGTATAAAGGGAATTACAATCAACACTGTCTCTTCCCCACACAGTCATTCTTACAGGCATGGCCATATGATCAGCAAAAACAGAAAAGCAATCTGCTGAACGTGGTACAAGCCAGTTAGTCATTGCAAATAATAAACTCAAGAAAGGTAGCTGAGACAGACGGCTTCCAACACTGTTCTTCCCCTTCCATATATTAAATCCTTGGCTGGTTCAGGTTATTAGAAAAAAACAAGTTACTTCTTTACAAAGAAAGAAATCATAACAGTCTTATCTGTTCATAATTACCAATAGCTTACAGTTTTAGCACAGTAAAGAAAGTCACGCAGTTCGAATTTACATACTAGAGTTTCCACCAATAGCAGATTTCTTGTTGGTTCTGAGCGAAAATAGCCTCAAATTTCTGCGTGTGACGCAGGAAAGACTTTAATACGTTCATCTGGGAGTTCATTCACAAAGTTGTGCAATATTAAGTAAAAAAATTTTTGGAAGATGATATAGTTTTCATCACAGTTGAACAGTTACAGGCTCACAAATACGTCGCACACAATCTTAGGGAAACGTATGTCATTCTCAAAATAAATGGCCCACAAAACTCACGTTCGACCTCTTCTTGAGTACCTTCTATCAGTCTGGGTTCCTTATTAGGTGGAATTAACGGAGGAAATCGTGAAGACACAAAAGGCGTAATTCCGACGACAGATATGCGTGGTACGCGGCGAAATTGTGTGTTGGTGTGTTGACCGAAACTCGTTTATGAATGTAAAAGAAGTTTGTTTTGCAACAGTCATTCCGAAAAATCATGCACATACAATAATTAGGCCTTATTTACACGTGCTTTTTGTCACAATAATTATTGTTTTCAGTATTTATATTGTCAGTATCCTCTCAGTTCGTGCAGTGCTCCATAGGTTACACATTATACTTTTCGCAAATGTAGGTACAATAATATAAATACAGTAGCTATACTGATTTGACTGAAACTTTTTGTGTATCCGAGTTTTATATCCAATCGCCTTAAAAACCGTTTTTCCAACATAAAGATTATGAAAATAATAAAGGAATCATTAAATATTTACACAGCATACAAGATCGCTTAGAATTTTCAACCTAGATTTCCTAGAAAACGGTTGAGAGTTGTGTCTTTGTGTTTGCATAAGTTGGAGTCCTATTAGTGCCCTTACACCTCGCCAGTATGAATCAAGTCGATGAGGGGAAGTTCGTACGCTCCTCCTGTGAGCGTACAGTGGCTGTAAGTGTTTGGCAGCGCTGGTTATAATGTCACGCAGATGAATACTATTAGTCTGTGTTGTAAATGGGAATTTGTGTAAGTTCCTATTGGACCAAACTGCTGAGGTCATCGGTCCCTAGGCTTACACACTACTTAACCTAACTTAAACTAACTTACGCTAAGGAGAACACACACACACACACCCATACCCGAGAGAGGACGCGAACCTCCGCCGGGGGAGCCGCGGGAACCGTGGCAAAGCGCCTAAGACCGGGCGGCTACCCCGCGTGTCACTGTGTGTGATTGGCTGTCGCTGGACCTGATGACGGGCTCTTTGGTCACTGGTTCCCACAAAATGTGTTATGCCCCGGTAGTTGACTGGCGTCTATGGAAGGAGCCGCACGCTAATTCCAGCAGCCGTGGTACCCTCTTTTTGCAACCATTAGCTATCAGCTTTCCCCAACGGCCGCACCTGCTGATTAAGCTACCAGTGACACCGCGTCATACCATGGGATGGCGCACCGCGAGTGTCATAGGTGTTGGATGCAGACATTGGATGGCTACCCGTCTTGCATAAAGATGGCGGTGACAATGTGTCGAACAGAAATTGGTAATAATCAGCATGTTATTCTGCCTGGTGAAGTGGACGGCACTATGAGACTGTTATCCGCAATTAATACTCGCACATTTATATCGAAGCGAACCTTTTCACTTCCAAGCGTAGTGTGACAACAGAATCACATTCAGAGGTCTAAGCACAGGGACAGAAGCACTACCAGTAAGAAATGAGCAATAAACGTGAGCACCAAAACAGCATACATAATTCAGTACCAACTGTTTCCGTAGAACTCAGTAACGTCCCATCTCTGATGCTCTAAAAAGACGATCAACCATGTATAAATCATATGCCTCACGCTTCTCAGTCTTTATGACATCGTATCTCCTGAACTATGTATCATACAATGATATAATTTTGCAGATACATTTAGTGGGGCATGTAGACACTGTCTGCAAAATATGTTGCGAATCACGTTAGTAGTAAAAAAAGTAAAAAATTAAAACGTCGTGCCTGAAGATGAAGTTTCACTGCATGAACAGCGAAAATAGTGACCGGTAAACTTTTCTATTTTTTTCATTATTCTGTGTAAGGCGCCAGCGGAAAGAAACCTCGGAAAGAGTGAGGTTAGTTGGTAGTCGATAACTGCTCTGGTCTCCAATGCTGTCTGAATGTAATCTGGGTAATTTGTGCGTTGTGAGTCACGCTATTTGAAGACGAAACAGCAGTACTTGACTTACTGTGCTATACTTTCAACATGAGATTATACCTGTTAATTAGTAGAACAAGATAGTGTTTAAAATCTTTAAATCTGGCTAATAATTGTGTGAGATACTAAAAATCAAATTTTTGTTGCTTCTAGAAGTCGTTAGACAGGCAACCTGGAACCTGAACTGTGTCCCAGGTTAGTACGAGGTGCATTTAATAAGTAACGCAAGACATTTGTTGTCCGCTAATTTCAGTTTAAAAAATGCGGACTTTGTTGAGGGACATGGTGGAATATTCCTGCTTGAGCCTCTATAGTTTCATGAGGTTCTGATAGGTGGCGGCACTATACGTAGTCTTCAAAATAGCTTCTGTAACGGAGGTGCGTATCAAGCAGAGAGTCGTTATTGTGTTTCTTTTGGCAGGAAACGAATATAAGATATTCACAGGCGCTTGCAGAATGTCCACGCAGACCTGACTTTGGGTAGTGAAAACCTGTCTGATGTCCCGGGTGCTGGCCTGCCGCAGACATCTGTGACTCCTGCAATTTTGGAACGTGCGGCCACTCTTATTAGAGTCTGGACGTCTGTGTTGTTAGTGCTGACACACTCGTTGACCAGTTCGGCTAGTCAAAAGTGCGTGCCTGCTGGTTTTCTCGCCACCTATGAGAAAGAGATGTAGATGAAGACGAAATGGGAGATAAGATACTGCGTGAAGAGTTTGACAGAGCACTGAAAGACCTGAGTCGAAACAAGGCCCCGGGAGTAGACAACATTCCATTACAACTACTGATGGCCTCGGGAGAGGCAGTCATGACAAAACTCTACCATCTGGTGAGCACGATGTATGAGACAGGCGAAATACCCTCAGACTTCAAGAAGAATATAATAATTCCAATCCCAAAGAAAGCAGGTGTTGACACATGTGAAAATTACCGAAGTATCAGTTTAATAAGTCACAGCTGCAAAATACTAACGCGAATTCTTTACAGACGAATGGAAAAACTGGTAGAAGCCGACCTCGGGGAAGATCAGTTTGGATTCCGTAGAAATGTTGGAACACGTGAGGCAATACTGACCATACGACTTATCTTAGAAGAAAGATTAAGAAAAGGCAAACCTACGTTTCTAGCATTTGTAGACTTAGAGAAAGCTTTTGACAATGTTAACTGGAATACTCTCTTTCAAATACTGAAGGTGGTAGGGGTAAAATACAGGGAGCGAAAGGCTATTTACAATTTGTACAGAAACCAGATGGCAGTCATAAGAGTCGAGGGGCATGAAAGGGAAGCAGTGGTTGGGAAAGGAGTGAGACAGGGTTGTAGCCTCTCCCCGATGTTATTCAATCTGTATATTGAGCAAGCAGTAAAGGAAACAAAAGAAAAATTCGGAGTAGGTATTAAAATTCATGGAGAAGAAGTAAAAACTTTGAGGTTCGCCGATGACATTGTAATTCTGTCAGAGACAGCAAAGGACTTGGAAGAGCAGTTGAACGGAATGGACAGTGTCTTGAAAGGAGGATATAAGATGAACATCAACAAAAGCAAAACGAGGATAATGGAATGTAGTCAAATTAAGTCGGGTGATGCTGAGGGAATTAGATTAGGAAATGAGACACTTAAAGTAGTAAAGGAGTTTTGCTATTTAGGGAGTAAAATAACCGATGATGGTCGAAGTAGAGAGGATATAAAATGTAGACTGGCAATGGCAAGGAAAGCGTTTCTCAAGAAGAGAAATTTGTTAACATCGAGTATAGATTTAAGTGTCAGGAAGTCGTTTCTGAAAGTATTTGTATGGAGTGTAGCCATGTATGGAAGTGAAACATGGACGATAACTAGTTTGGACAAGAATAGAATTGAAGCTTTCGAAATGTGGTGCTACAGAAGAATGCTGAAGATAAGGTGGGTAGATCACGTAACTAATGAGGAGGTATTGAATAGGATTGGGGAGAAGAGAAGTTTGTGGCACAACTTGACTAGAAGAAGGGATCGGTTGGTAGGACATGTTTTGAGGCATCAAGGGATCACAAATTTAGCATTGGAGGGCAGTGTGGAGGGTAAAAATCGTAGAGGGAGACCAAGAGATGAATACACTAAGCAGATTCAAAAGGATGTAGGTTGCAGTAGGTACTGGGAGATGAAGAAGCTTGCACAGAATAGAGTAGCATGGAGAGCTGCATCAAACCAGTCTCAGGACTGAAGACCATAACAACAACAACATGAGAAAGAGAAAGGAAGGAACATCTGTGCGGAACTGCTTGTACATTACGAGGATGATCGTGGCAATTTTTTTGTATCGTCACAGGCGATGAAACGTGGTTTCATCACCTCACTTCACTAAACGTCATTGGACTGTTGTTCCTCATCCACCCTACAGCCTGGCTTTCGCACCTTCCGACTTCCATCTGCTTGGCCCATTGAAGGATGTACTTCCGTGGGAAGCAGTACGTGGATGATGTTGAGATAATTTACTTTACATGTGCATTCAGCAATGTGGCGCCATCTGCCGGGGAAAAAATCCTATCTTCCTGAATATCTCTTACTGCACGCCAGATGGATGCCAACACCGTTTTTACGTTTTGGCATTATGATTAACTTTGCTCTTCGATAATTTTTTACAATTTTTTATATGGTGTGCTTCTCACCTATGTTTGTACCTATTTTTACTTATTTGTACAATCGCTTTTTGGCGTATATAACTGTATTATGTGATTGACAAAATCTTTGTCAATGTATCCATTTTTGTAAATTTTTCAGTATTTTTTTCATTATATTTTACCGCACTTTGTATGTCATTTCTTCTTCTCATCTTTATTTTAACTATATTTTTTGCATAGACGGCGGGTTTGCTTTGGAGCGCCCCCTTTTGGTTTCTCGTTGTCATAGTCAATTCTCTATGTATCACTCCATGTTTGACGTCTGTTTAAGACAATGTTATTACTCAGGGAATATACACGTTGAAAGATAACTTTTTATGCGCATTTTAAATGGTTTAATGCGTCTATATACATTTAATTTTGCTTTATGTACATTTATTCATTGGTCACTGTTATTAATTATTTTTATTTTTATTCTTGTATTTGTAGCACCGATGATGGCTGTTAAATCAGTTGAAATCGATATGCAAAATTAAATAAAGAAAACTTGATCTTGTGACTGGTTGCTGCTTATCTGGTAATTTTATGGTTTACGGTCACTGCACAACTTGGGAACCATATGGAGCCCCCCATCCCCCATTCAGAATTCTCTACCTTTGTTTGGTACTTATTTTCCATCTGAGCCCTTGATATTCATAAGGCTCACTCTCTTTTCTCCAAAGATCTCATTAATTATTCTATACGCGTTATCTCCCTCCTCCCTCGTTATATAAGCTTCTGTATCCTTACATTTGTCCTCTATCTACATATGCTTAGCCATTTTCCACGTATATACAATAAACTGGACAGGCCATGAAAAGCTGTTATAAGATGAATATCAAGAAAAGTAGAACAAGGCTAATGGATGTAGTCCAAATAAATCAGCTGATACCGACAGAATTAATTGGTAACTGAGACACAAAATCAGTCAGTGAGTTTTGCAATTTGTGCAGCAAAATAAGTGACGATGGCAGAAGTACAGAGGAATACAGTAAGGAAAACCTGCACCATCTTAAATGTATTCGTTATGAAATTAGAGATCTGTATGTTCATGTACTGTAGTTCAGTTCACTTTAATAAAACATTACCAACGTATTCTTCTCATCATTATCCTATAATTAGTGTGTTATTCCTATATTAAGTGGAAAGGGACATGCGAAATGGCTTGCTCCTTTTCAGCCTTTCGCCACTAAATATTTACATGAATCACATGATGGAAGTGAAGTGCCTTGATTAGGCGATACCTGTTCAAAATACACATTTCATAGTTTCTGAGGTTCCTGCGATAGTCACCAATCACCTACATGATTTAGTGGAAGAAGATCGGTCCAATAATTTGTGTTGCATTAATTCCATGCCAAATTCCCGTTTTCGTGTCATGGAGACGTTCATAGAGTAACCGATGAAGATTTTTATAACTCCAGCGTCAACTGGTCAGCTGATTAGAAAGTTCTCGTATCCTTAAAAATACAACCACCTTCATCAGAAAAAAATGCATTCAGTTGCAATACCGACTTCAAGCAACCGTATTTCAATACGTAAGTCGATACACTAGCACAATTTTCAGAGCCGTTCCTAACTAGTCTAGTTGGAAATGCCGTGTGGCTAGGGCCTCCTGTCGGGTACACTGTTCGCCTGGTGCAAGTCTTTCGAGTTGACGCCACTTCGGCAACTTGCATGTCGATGGGGATGAAATGATGATGATAAGGACAACACAACACCCAGTCCCTGAGCGGAAAAAATCTCCGACCCAGCCGGGAGACGAAGCCGGGCCGTTAGGTATGATATTCCGTGGCGCAAAACCCAGAGCTACCAAGGGCGGACACTAGTCTAGTTAATTCTCAGTGAAAATCAACCCCTCTAATTTACATTCATGACCAAAAAAAAAAAATAAGACGAATCACGAAGAAGAGATGAAAATTGGTCATAAATTGATCCTCATACTGGTATCGGCGGAAAATGCAGAACTGTAACCTTTGGCGACTGACGGGTGAATCTGTGGCGCTGAAGTGCTGTTTCACCACACAGCGATCAAGAATGGTAAACAGGGAACATGTCGATACCATGGCGTAAAGTCCTTGCGAATTTTATTCCGTGTACCTAGTTCGGCAGTTAACTAAGACTCGCAGACAGGCGCATGACTAATATACACAGATGTTAGCATTTGAAAGAGGAGATGTAGTTGGGCTGCAAGCAGCCGGTTGGAGTAATCGGCGGATCGCTCGACGCTGAACAAGAGCGTTGTCACTGTTTGACCATGTTGCCAAGAATGAGTGACCATGGCTGAACACGGCGTCAAGAAGGAAGCATCGACCTAGATAGGCGACAGAAAGAGGGGACCGAGCAATCGTCAAACAGGCACTTAGAGCCCCAGATTCATAATTATCATAGATACAACGTGCAACTGAGGCTTAAGTGAGCACAAGTACCAGCAATATAGGGCTCACAGAAAGTGGACTCATCTCATCTAACGCACGGTTTCCCGGAGCGGGAAGGAGCGCCTGGTCCCGGGCACGAAACCGCCAGGCGGACTTGTGTTGAGGTCCGGTGAGCTGGCCAGTCTGTGGATGGTTTTTAGGCGGTTTTCCATCTGCCTCGGCGAATGCGGGCTGGTTCCCCTTATTCCACCTCAGCTACACTATGTCGGCGATTGCTGCGCAAACAAGTTCTCCACGTACGCGTACAACACCATTACTCTACTACGCAAATATAGGGGTTACACCTGTCTGGTGTGAGATGTTCCCTGGGGGAGTCCACCGGGTGCCGAACCGGGTTCGGTGTGGGGCGGCGGAGGGATGAAGTGGACTGCGGTAGTCGTCGTGGGGTTGTGGATCACTGCGGCTGCGGCGGGGACGGAGCCTCTCCACCGTTTCTAGGTCCCCGGTTAACATACAACATACATCTCATGGCGCCTCTTGCGCCGACTACGATTTTTCGCAGTCTGGAACAGCGCGACTGCTACGGTCGCAGGTTCGAATCCTGCCTCGGGCATGGATGTGTGTGATGTCCTTAGGTTAGTTAGGTTTAAGTAATTCTAAGTTCTAGGGGACTGATGACCACAGATGTTAAGTCCCATAGTGCTCAGAGCCATTTGAACCATTTTACGATTGTCCTCTTTACAACAACAAACCTGTTTGCTCTTGTGTCCGTCACATTCGGCCTGAAATCTCAGGGACTGAGTAGAATTGTCATCAGCGACGAGCCCCGCTTCAAAGTGAGCCCCTATGATCAATGGAGAAGTGTCTGGCAACGCCACGGACAGCGGTAGGATGCCAAACTGTCGCCAGCCATACGGCCCGACAACCAGGAGTAAGAGTCTGGGGTGTCATTTCTTTTCATAGCAGGACGCCACAGGTTTTCTTCCGAGCGTCCTTACAGCACAGTGGCACATCGATGACATTCTACACCCCGTTTTGTTGCCATTCATGGCGAGCCATCTTGGACTTAGTATAAGGCGCGTCCAGACTGCGGGAGCTTCTTCTGCATGACTTTCTGCTTACCAAACTCTACGTTGGCCAGCAAGGCCGCCAGATCTTTCCTCAGTTGAGAAAGTTTGGAGCATTGTGGGAAGGGCCCTGCAGCCATCTCGGGATTTTGAAGATCCAGTTCGCCAACGGGACCAAATTTGGCACAATGCTCGTCAAGGACATCCAGAAACTCTACCAATCAGTGCCAAGCCGAGTAACTGCTTGCACAGGGGAAAGAGGTGGACCGACGATTTACTGACATGCTGAATTTGTGAAGTTCTTTGTTTTGAACAAATTATCCAGTTTTTCTGAAAATGTAATCTTTTGTCTGTCTGCAGGTGTACATCAATCACATCTGCTGATTTCTGCACTCTTCCGAATAATTGCTTCGCGGTGTGTATTTTTTTTTTTCTTGGAGTGCGTTTTCCTGGTCAGTTTTATTTCACCCGCTCTGTAGACCCTGTACACAACGTATGCCAGAAGCTAGGACATTAAGCCTCCAGCTATGTACCACAACAGCAATGAATTAAATTATGTGTGTCTATGGTGTAAGACTCCTTGTTCTTACATTATTAAATGACGTAAGTTGACATAGTGCGTTATGCGCTATTCGCCGGGGTACATGCGTTGGTATTGTAACTCTAAATCAACGTGGAAACAGCAGCACAAAGAGAGAGAGGACTGTGACAAGGGGAGAGCAAGCAGCGCAGAGGACACAATCGAAAAGCAGTGTGGGTGGGGGAGGTGGTAGCTGGTACAGCCGCCAAATGAACAGCGGCAATTAGCAGTCAGAAGCCCATTGCAGTTCTAATGACAGCATTCACGCAAAGACTGCCAATTGTCTCGTAGCTCTCAGCCGTTCTGAATAAGAGGGAGTGGGTGGAGGGGAAGACCACCTAAGATGCTGAGTAAGCTCAGAGGAGAGCGGTCGCGGCGGGCGTGAGACCTGTGAGCAGCACGTTTGGGCAGCACAGTCTCTGCGTTGAAAAATGCCAGCTGCAAGTACGATTGTTACTTTTCGTTGTACGGTGTGATTCAGCTTAACAGCTCCTTAACCGTTCAAGATACAGTAAATGTGTTTTCATAGAAATGAGCTATAAAAAGGTCCTCACTCGACGACGCAGAATCTCTTTCAATAGCCATAGTTATCGGTATCACATTCGTTTTTTTTAAAATGTAATTCGAATAATGAATGTAGTTAGAATCGTAGTTCTAAAACAGACGAACTGAACAGCGTTTCGTTCTTCAAAATCCGATTGCAACTTTCGGGATAATTATAATATTTTGAAATTATAATACATCTGTTCCGACAATGAAACCGAGTGCAGTCCTTTGCACAAGCTAGTGTTGTTGTACACACAGTCGACTCTAGTGGATTGGGCGCTCCAGACTGACGCAGCTAAGAGAATCTGCTACCTGGCCACGATATTATTGTATTTGGTCTCCCGAGGCCATGATCGGAAACATGCGGTGATGTTACAGTAAACAAGTACAGTGGTGTCTAAGGAGATCACGTCGCACTGTGAATGCTTTCAGGACAGTTGTGCATACACCATCAAGTAATTCAGTGTGTTCTTGTGAAATGTCACGATGAAACCTCACGATGACCCGACCGAAAGGCCTTCACTACAAGGTTGGAATAATATTGTGGTCGACTAATACTTATTGAAGTGGCTGTTGTTGATATTGTTATCGTTTCGCGGTCTTCAGACCAAAGGCGGGTTTGATGGGATCTCCCTGTTGCTCTGTACTATGCAAGCCCCTTCATCTCAGAATAATTACTTCAATCTACATCCACTTGAATCTGCTTACTGTATTTATCTCTTCGTTTCCCTCTACAATGTTTTGTTCCCACACGTACCTTAAATACAAAACTGATGATTCCTTCATGTCTCAGAACGTGTCCTGTATTGGTGATGAAAAAAATTATTTGAAACTGCTACTAGTCACAGTTGTCTACGTCGCGTTGCAGTGACAAATCACCTATAAGGGAAAGTCATTTATGAATGATTCACTAGTTATCTACGGTAAGTGTTCTGTTCTCATTCTTTCAAGAGCCTTGAAAGAAAGGTTCATGCCAAAATTTGAATAGATTTGTAAAACATGAAACTGAGGTATACAGCCGGCCGCTGTGGCCGAGCGGTTCTAGGCGCTTCAGTCCGGAATCGTGCTGCTGCTACGGCCGCAGATTCGAATTCTGCCTCGGCATGGATGTGTGCGATGTTCTTAGTTTAGTTAGGTTCAAAAATGGCACTGAGCGCTATGGGACTTAACTTCTGAGGTCATCAGTCCCCTAGAACTTAGAACTACTTAAACCTAACTAACCTAAGGACATCACACACAGCCATGCCCGAGGCAGAATTCGAACTTGCGACTGTAGCGGTCGCGCGGTTCCAGTCTGAAGCGCCTAGAACCGGTTTGGTTAGGTTTAAGTAGTTGTAAGTTCTGGGGGACTGATGAACTCAGATGTAAAGTTCCATAGTGCTTAGAGCCATTTGCACCGTTTTTTTCTTTTTTTTGTGGTATACAAATTGTTAAATAACGATTTCACCTCCTAAGTTAAAAGTCAATATAAACACTTGCATTGCAAAATTATATCATAACAGCCACAAATACTAAATGAAAAACAATGTGATCATAAGCACTTCCATAAAACTCCATGTATACCAGCAAATGTTCTAAATGCCTACCGTCTATCGCAATACACATTTGCAATCATTGGTGCAAGAAGCTCTATAAAATCCGAAGAGATTTCTTCGATGTCATTACACATGCTGCAACAGTGTGGTGTTTTAATTCCTCTTGGACCGTCGGAACTTGTGAGTAGACTCCACCTTGAGGGTAACAAAGAGAAAAACTCCGGTAGTGTCAAATCAGGGGAACGCATAGGCCAACCGATAACGTCTTCACACGCTATCCGTCGACCAGCAAACAGCTGGCAGAGCGCTTTCCATGTGAGTAGCGAGCAGGACATTCATTCTGCTGATACCACATATCAACATAATTCCCGTGGTAATGCTTCCGGGAGAGCTAGTAGCACTTACTTAAGAAACTGAGCATGTAATTTTCAGCCCTTCAGATTTCTTTAACAAAGTAAGAATTAATCACATAATTTCAATAATCACGCACTAAACGTCCATCTTCGCTGCCTCTAATGTTGAAAGTGCTCAGTCAGTACGGATTCTCAATCGTCTAATGTGCAGAGTGACCGAAATGTCCGTTAACACTTGCAAATTCAAGACTTCACGAAATAACTAAGGTAGAGAGGTAAAAATTAACTCTCATGCTTGAAATGATATTTTTCTTGAAACGAAGAAGACGCACAAAATAACCAACTGATAGAGCTTCTTGTGATACAAAACCAATAATTAGTATAACAATTGAATTTTAACAAAAACTATACTGTTTATAAGAAATGCGCAGCATGCTGGCCGTTATTCACCCACCATACCTGTAGCCGACGGATAATGTTGTGATCAGCACTCTAAAGCATATCAGTATTTATGGTGAGAAACTGGTGTCGGATGTTTTCTTTTAGCATTTCTAATGAGGTCTGACCTATAATCACACGGCTTGAGGCCTGGGGCTCCGGAGGCCAAGTATGACGGGCATGGAGGCTCAGTACTTGATTCTCATCCAACGATATGCTCAAGAGATCTTTCACACTTCTACGAATATGAGTTGGAGCGCCATCCTGCATAAAAGTCGTACCTTCCGGGAGACGTTTATCAGCAAGGCTAGGGACGATGTGACTTTATCACAGGACCTTC
The DNA here is from genome assembly GCF_023898315.1 of Schistocerca nitens. Lineage (NCBI taxonomy): Eukaryota > Metazoa > Arthropoda > Insecta > Orthoptera > Acrididae > Schistocerca > Schistocerca nitens. Next base: position 815,032,176 of record NC_064614.1, read on the forward strand.
ATCCGTCCGAATTCCCTGCTTATGGCAAAAGCTGCAGTAGCGGAGTATCTATTCTCATAGGAAAGCTTCACTAACAGCGCCTTTCCATGAATTAGTGCATTTTCAAACGTTAACGGACTTTTAGGCCACCATGTACATCTCTCACATTCAGCTTACCTGATTTGTAAAGGTAGCTTCATCAGTAAATATTCCTACCGTCAACATATCGGATCAGAACCGAGGCTCAGAATTCCATGCATCTTTTACTATCCCGCTGGTTAATCTGCTAGAGACGAAGTACATGATCCCGATGAAAGCCATTTACGCGCATCCTGCGAACTACCTTGGGCTGACTAATTCAAGAGGCTCGCACAATGTCTTTGGAGCTAATGTGCTGTTTATGAGCACCACCTGCCAGAACACCTGTTTCGTTCGCTCGAACCGCTGGAGGCTTGCTGTTTACCCCATGTACAGTATTCCAGCGCCCATCCATTAAAATTTTATTCCACATTCGCTGCACTCTCACTGATGTTGGACATCGGCCGTGTGAAAACCTTTGACTGTATAACGTATAACGCAACTCTTATCTTCGCGCTGTTTTTGTATTATCCACAAAAAAGTAGCGTATATAATTTTTCTTGGTTAATGAAAGATATTTGTGTTTTAAAACTAACCAGACTCGACACATGTGAACGACACAGACAAAACGAAAGCTACATTTCCCCTATGCGCCTCCCTGCCGATATCGCGGCGATGTTGCTCACTGTTCCGAACTTATCCAACGTGAAGTACACTCTAGGAGAGAGAGAGAGAGAGGGAGAGGTGGCCGGGGTTATGGGGGGGGGGGGGCAAGCCGACACACCACGAGGAAATTATCCGAATACGACGGAAATCAAAAGATGTGATATACGTAGAGGTACATACAAACAAATAATCATAATTTCAGAAAAATTGGATGATTTATTCAAGAAAAATAGCTTCAAAATTTGAACATGTCAATAACACTTTGGTCCACCTCTGGCCCTTATGCAAGCAGTCATTCGGCTTGGTGTTAACTGATGGAGCTATTGGATGTCCACCTGAAGGAAATCGTCTCAAACTCTGTCCAAATGGTTCAAATGGCTCTAAACACTATGGTACTTAACATCTGAGGTCATCAGTCCCCTAGACTTAGAACTACTTAAACCTAACTAACCTAAGGACATCACACCCATCCATGCCCATGGCAGGGTTCGAACCTGCGACCGCAGCAGCAGCGCAGTTCCGGACTGAAGCGCCAAGAACTGCTTGGCCACAGTGGCCGGCAAATTATGTTCAATTGGCTAACCTAAGGACATCACACACATCCATGCCCAAGGCAGGATTCGAACCTGCGAGCGTAGCAGCAGCGCGGTTCCGGACTGAAGCGCCTAGAACCGCGCGGCCACAGCGGCCGGCAAATCCTGTCCAATTGGCGCGTAGCATCGTCAAATTCTCTGTCTGGTTGATGGTCTCTGCACTTAATGCTCCAAACGTTCTCAGATGTGGAGAGCTCCGGTGACCTTGTTGGCCAGGGAGTGTTTGGCAAGAAAGACAAGAAGCAGAAACGCTCCCCGTTGGCGAGCACGCTGGATCTTCATCAAATTAAAACCAGAATGGCTCACCATGACGAGCAACAAAACCTGGTGTAGAATATCGTCGGCGTACCGCTATATCGTAAAGATGCCGCAGACGACAAACAAAAAAGTCCTCCTATCAGAAGAAATGGCACCCCAGACCATCACTCTCGGCTGTCGGGCTGAATGGCGGGCGACATTCAGATTGGTATTCCACTGTTCTCCTGTGAGACTTCAGAAACGTATTCGCTGGTGAAACTTCCTGGCACATTAAAACTGTGTGCCGGAACGAGACTCGAACTCGGGACCTATGCCTTTCGCGGGCAAGTGCTCTACCAACTGAGCTACCCAAGCACGACTCACGCTGTGTCCTCACTGCTTTACTTCTGCTAGTACCTCGTCTCCTACCTTCCAAACTTCACAGAAGCTCTCCTGCGAACCCTGCAGAACTAGCACACCTGGAAGAAAGGATATTGCGAAGACATGGCTTAGCCACAGCCTGGGGGTTGTTTCTAGCATGAAATTTTCACTCTACAGCGGAGTGTGCGCTGATATGAAACTTCCTGGCAGATCAGTTCTGCAGGGTTCGCAGTAGAGCTTTTGTGAAGTTTGGAAGGTAGGAGACGAGGTACTGGCGGAATTAAAGCTGTGATGACGGGGCGTGAGTCCTGCTTGGGTAGCTGTTTGCAGAGCACTTGCCTGCGATGGCAAAGGTTCCAAGTTCGAGTCTCGGTCCAGCACACAGTTTTAATCTGCCAGGAAGTTTCATTTAGCGCACACTTCGCTGTATAGTGAAAATTTAATGCTAGTATTCGCTGGTCATCGGGGCTGATTTCCAAGCGGAACTAATGACTGAACACGGTTATAATCCAATCAATGAGATTCCAAACCGAAGACGTACTGAAGACACCCTGGACAGCAATGGGATACCAACCCATCTGTTGGCCATCACTCTGCCAGACAGCTAGAAGTGTTGGTCTAAGGTGCCATTTCTTTTCATAGCAGCACCCCTTTGGTTTAACCAGCGGCACCGTTAGAGTACAGCGCTACGTCGACGATATGCTACGCCCCGCTTTGTTGCCCTTCATTGCAAGTCGCCCTGAGCTTACATTTCAGCAATATAATGCTCGCTCGCACACGGCGAGAGCTTGTACTACTTGTATTCGTGCTTGCAAAATCCTACATTGGCCAGCAAGGTCGCCGGATGTCTCTACAATTGTATTCTGCGTACTTAATTATTCAGAAATGTTTGAACCTATTTTGAAGAATGAAACGTAGTTGAATTATGTCTGTTTCTGATATTCGATACTAGCTGCATAGTATTTTGAGAAAGGAGTGTAAGATAAAGCCGCCTGGTACAATTTCACACAGATGGCAGTTTTGTCACCGCTAACGCTTGGTTTAAGAACCATGAAAGAAGCGTATATACGGGGAAGAAACCTGCAGACGTCGTAAGATTTTAGATTGATTGTCTATTGGCAAAACAGAGAATTCAGAACCAGGTTCTAAAATGGACGACGTTTCCATGGGCAGATGAGGACTCGGACCTCAATTTATTGGTTATGAATTGTAACTTAAAACGTAAAACATTTACGAAGGGGTAGGAAATTAAGGATATGGGATTTGAATAAATTAAAAGAAGCACATGTTTTTGAAAGTTTCAGATGGAGAATTAGGCAACGACTGACTAAAACAGGGGAAAGTGTTACATCAGAAAACGTCTGGGTAGCTTTGAGAGATGAAATAGTGAAAGAAGCAGATGTTCAAATATGTAAAAGACAAGAACTAGTAGAAATCACTGGACATCAAAGGGAATGGTGAGTTTAATTCATGAAAGGAGAACATTCAAAAATGCAGCAAATAAAGAAGCCGAAATATTATACAAACGTTTCAAAATGAGAGTGATTGGAGATACGAAATGGCTAAGCAGTAACGGCTAAGGACAAATCTAAGGACCTAGAAGCATATACACGGTGATTATTAATAAAACTAGCAAACCGAAGGGACGAATTTCTGTCTGCAAATGGAGGGGAAAAGGTCCTATGAACATACGTTCGGAAATGCTTAGTTGGCACAGTAAATGTCGCTGACGAATGGCAGTTCCTCTGACCACATGCCGTATGTTCCTTGTGTGTTGCGGGCTGTGTGGTTGACGCAGCGTACTGTAAGCAGCAGAATCATCCAGTGTTCAAGTCGGGAACAAGCCGAGATGGGTTTGTGTTCGGCCAAACAGATGTAAACGGTCGTGAAGCAGCTCGGCTCTACCAAACCAAGTACCCTCACAGACACCAACCGCATCACTCAATATTTCAAGCCCTTTTTGAGAGTTTGTGTTATCATACAAGCGCCATACAAGCGATGCATTTCGGGACACACATTCATGAGACCTTTTTCCTCAGTTTACAGTCAGGAATCTGTCCCTACAGTTTGTCGGTTTTATTAATGTTCTCCCTGGGTAACTGGGGGAAAGACAGACACCCCTACAGAATAATTAAAGAGACGCTTCTACAAAGAAACCCATATGTGCGAATATCAAAAGCTGAGACTGAAATCCAGTACTAAGAAAAGAAGGGAAAGCTGAAAAATGGAAGGAGTATATCGAAGGGCCACACAACGGAAGACGACTTGATGAATATGAGAAAGATGATATGATATTACGACAAGAATATGGTAGAGCACTGGAAGACCTCAATGTCGGAACAAGGCTCCCAGAGTAGACGACATTCTCTCAGAACTACTGATGTCCTTGGGAGAGTCAACCATAATACTACTATTCCATCTGGTGAGCAAGTGCATTAGACAGGCGAAACAGCCCCAGAGTTCAAGAAGAATGTAATACTACTAATTACAAAGAATGCAGGTGCTGACACGTGTGAACATTACCGAACTATTGGTTGAATAAGTCATTGTTGCAAAATACTGACACGAATTTTTGTAGAAGATTGGAAAAGTGGTAGAAGCTGACCTCGGGGAAGATCAGTTTGGGTTCCGGAGAAATGAAGGAACACGTGAAGCATCACTGACCCTACGACTTACCATCGAAGGTAGATTAAAGAAAGGCAAATGTGCGTTTATATCTTTTGTACATATGGATAAGGCTCTTGGCGATATTGACCGGGACACACTCTTTGAAATTCTGAACATAGCAGTGGTAAAATACATGGAGTGAAAGGTTATCTGCAACTTGTACGGAAATCAGGCAGCAGCTATCAGAGTCGAGGGCCATAAAAGGGACTTGGTGCTTGGGAAAGTAGTGAGAGTGGATTGTAGTCTGTTGTTCAATCTGTACATTGAGCAAGCGGTAAAGGAAGCCAAAGAAAATTTGGAGAAGGGATATAAATTCAGGGAGAAGAAATAAATAATTTGAGATTGGCTGTTAACATCATAATTCTGTGAGAAACAACAAAGGACTTGGAAGAGAAGTTGAAGGGAATGGACAGTATTTTTAAAGGAGGATGAAACATGAGCATCAACAAAAGCAAAATAGGGTGACCGAATGCAGCCAAATTAAATGAGGCGATGCTGAGGGAACTAGATTAGGAACTGAGAAACTAAAACTGGTAGATGAGTTTTGTACTTTGGAAGTAATATAACTGTTGATAGCCGAAGTAAAGAGGATATGATATGTAGACTGGCAATGGCAAAAAGAGCGTTATTTAAAAACAGCAGTTTGATAACTTAAAATATACATTCCAGAGTTAGGAAGTCTTTTCTGAAAGTACTTGTACGGAGTTTAGCCTTGTATGCAAGTGAAACGAGGACGATAAACAGTTTCGACAAGAAGAGAGTAGAAAACTTTGAAATGTGGTATTACAGGAGAATGCTGAAGATTAGATGGGTAGTTCATATAACGAATTAGGTGGTACTGAACAGAACTGGGTAGAAAAAGAAATTGTGGCATAACTTGACTAAAATAAGGTACTGGTTGATACGGCACATTCTGAGACAATAAGGCATCATCAACTTAATACTGAAGAAAAGTATGGGGAGATTAAAACTTGTATAGGGAGATAAAGAGAAAAATGCAGTAACTAGGTTCAAAAGGATATAACTGTAGGTTGCAATAGTTATTCAGAGATGAAGAGACTTGCACGGGATTGAGTAGTGTAGAGAGCTGCTTCAAATCAGTATTTGGAGAGAAAACCACAACAACTATCGTCAAAAATTATAATAATTCCATTTGAAAAAGCGAAGTTGATACCGATATCTCTGAACCCAATATAGCCGCGAAAAAAGTGCTATATACTAGGGTTATTCAGAAAGTAAGGAACGATCTATCACGAAATGGAAACCACAGTGAAAATCCGGTGAAGTTTTGCACATGTGTGTTGGGCAGTGTTTCTATCACGCCCGTGGATCGCTTTACGTCGTTCTTTTTAATTCTGAGCACACATGGAGCACATAAAGACACCTAGAACGATGGTGTCCCCCACCAAGTACGAGGGCCTGGTCAGAAGTTTCGCCTGAAGCTGTACAGCCAACATTACATAACTGTCGTGAGTTTTCTTGTTCAAGACAATTCTCATCTCATCGTCTTAAGTTTTAAATGTTTGATTACTCACAATATGTCTGCCCCCGGTAGCTGAGTGGTCAACGCGACAGGCTGTCAATCCTAAGGGTCCGGGTTCGATTCCCGGCTGGGTCGAAGATTTTTCTCCGCTCAGGGACTGGGTGTTGTGTTGTCCTAATCATCATCATTTCAACCCCATCGACGCGCAAGTCGCCGAAGTGGCGTCAAATCGAAAGACTTGCACAAGGCGAGCGGTCTACCCGACGGGAGGCCCTCGTCACACGTTATATATATACCCACATTTTGGCACAGACAACGAACTGTAGGCCAGCGTAGAGAATTGGGGGAAAGCACTGGCGGCTGCCTTCTATAACGAGGGTATTGGAAAGCTGGTACAACGCTACGACAAACGTCTAAGTCGGATCGGCGACTATGGAGATAAATAGCTGGAACGTGTAGCTAACTGTTGTAAATAAAAGTTTTGATTTTCACTGTGGTTTCCATTTCGCGACCTATCGTTCCTTACTTTCCGAATAGCCCTCGTATATGAAAAAATACTATACGTTATCACAATTCATCAGGCTGATTATTGAATTACGATGTTTTAAAAAGTTCTGGAAATATCTGAGATGAACAGTGTAGCTGAAACACCCTGGTTATTAGTAAAAAAAAGCACTCCGCCTTCAGGCCACGAGTGGCCTTCCGGGACCATCCGACCATCGTGTCATCCTACATAAGAGGATGCGGATAGGAGGGGCGTGGGGTCAGCACACCGCTCTCCCGGTCGTTATGATGGTATTCTTGACCGAAGCCTGTACTATTCGGTCGAGTAGCTCCTCAACTGGCATCACGAGGCTGAGAGCACCCCGAAAAATGGCAACAGCGCATGGTGGCCTGGATGGTCACCCATCCAAGTGCCGACCACGCCCGACAGTGCATAACTTCGGTGATCTCACGGGAACCGGTGTATCCACTGCGGCAAGGCCGTTGCCCTGGTTATTAGTAGGAAAAAGAAAATTAACGCCACTATGGACGTTGCGTTCAAACTGCCGTATAATACAGTGCTCATAGACAGGTAAAAAGCTATCATTCAATGTGCTGTGGTTTGGGATGATTAAGAAAAATATACTGTGTTCTGCATATACATACTCTTTTACTTGCAAAAGATTTCAGCATGTTGAACCTCAATTTCAGATGATATTTTTATCGATTGGCGACTCCATAGTGTCCTGTGCACTACGACCAGATAATGGGTATACTTGAAAAGAGAGGCAGCATTGGTCGTATATTTTTACTATCGCAAAATCGATTTTCTGTCACTGAGTGACCATCTTCAGTGCTGTATTATATAACTTAAATTAGTAAGCACTGGTGTCAATAAGCTTACGGCAATCACATAGACTATGTGATTGCCGTAAGCTTATTGACACCAGTGCTTACTAATTTAAGTTATATAATACAGCACTGAAGATGGTCACTCAGTGACAGAAAATCGATTTTGCGATAGTAAAGATATTTTTATCACTATAAAAACTTACTATAAATGCTGGCCTGAAGAGCCGATCTCTACATCATTTCACGGTGTTACGTACACCTATAGCTAGTTCAAGGCAGTGGTTGTTCGACCCATGTAGCTGAAATGCATGTCAGCAAAGAAAATATTTGTCTCATCCGCCCTCCCTCCCCCCGCCCACACTAATCCGATCTTTCGGTCCGTCTTTAATAACCTTATCGTCGACAGAATAGAAGACCCTAAGCTTGGTATGTGATTATAGGATTTTCCAGCAAACAGTAGTTTTGAAATGTTCTAGGATACTTAGCTTGGCGATGTTACCAAGATGGTGCGAATTTTTGCCAAGTTGACTTGTTCTGATCTAAAGGTCGTACTAATGACTGATTTTCATTTGGGTAGTAGACACTGACGACCGCAACTCATGTACGGACTGGTGGGCATCCCCTCCCCCTACCCCTCATCATCACACCGGTGGAGTCGCGCCGGGTGTCGATAGCAGAAGGGAGTGGTGTAGGAGACGCTGTCCAAAGGAAGACAGTCAGACATAAGAATTTCCTGAAGATGGCAGAACGTTTCCCGAAAGCGGTACAGACATTAGAACCACCTGAAGATGATAAAACGTCACCTGCAGAAACATCGCACCATTTGCATGACAGCATCCTTCGTATTGTTTGGTTCATTACACGACACCAGAACACGAGTTCAGAGAGGCGATCCAACATTCTCTCCAATCGCCATCTGTTTATATTATAAATCACACAAAAACATGTCGAAAAGAAATTCTTCGTAACAGCAACAAATGAAGAGCCAGGAGTCGAGATGCAGTTTTCGCTTGCGCCAGCGAGTGGGGCTGGGATCGCCAGCAACGACACGCAGGTCGGTGGTATCTTTCCTGGACTTGCAACCCCGTCCACAAATAGCGTACAACTCCCTCTGTAGCCGCTGTTGCATCCAGGCAATCCGGCTTAGGTTGCAAACTTTATAAGAGAGAGCGTCGTAAAAGTAATACCTGGCCATTATTATTTAATGTGCAAGAAAAAGTCTTACATTTTGCAGGACTGGTAAGTAGGATTAAAAAACAGAAGCGTAAATGGGGGATTTACGGTGGTCGACCGGAATACCCGCTCCTTGGAAAAGCTGACGTAGTCGGAGCGCACCGCTTCTTCGCTAAGCCATAAATGAGGTCTTCTCACAAGGCAGATGGCCACCGCTAAAAGGCGGTAGTGCCCTCCGGGTCTTTGCATTATAGCACAGCCCATCATAAGAGGCTATCTGCTATATCACCGCTCAGACGAAAAACACATTACCATCCCTAGACAAGTCTTTTTTAAGAAAAGAAAACTATTTGCTAATAAAAATGTTCTATTTTCCATATAGTATGACGCTTATATTCAAAGATTCAGTTCCTCCTAAAACTTTGGGAAGATAGCAGTGCTGACTTACGAACACTCATTCAGCTGAAAACGGAACGCTATCACCTGTTAAAAAGTGAAACATTGCGCCATAGCACGATACCATTACGTTTAGTTACCACGAAGAATTTTTCAGTGCTTTACACGAAACCTTTACTACCTTTTACGATATCATTCATTACGCAAGTTACTACGCAGAACAGTGGTTAACATCCAAGGTCCTATTTTTCATAAAATCGGATAATTGGTCCTCTCCGACACCGTACTACCAGCTCATCAGCTCACGCTTGTTTCAGCAAAGGTCTTGAAACTATCCTAGCTCAACGAATCAGTCTACATCTACGAACACATTCAATATTCCACAGAAGGCCAGTACCAATGCTGTGCCAAATTTCACACATTATCAACTATAAAAACGAAAATGCGCCTCTTTTATTTTCATGTCAACCAAAAAACATTTAGTTGGGTATCGCATGCAGGTGTGCTCTTTAAACTACAGACGAATGGACCTGAATTGGAAAAATTAGGAAATTTGTGATAAGGTCTTGGGGACCAAACTGCTGAGGTCAACGGTCACTAGCCTTACTCACTACTTAATCTAACTGAAACTAACTTACGCTAAGGACAACACACACACCCATGGCCGAGCAGGCATTCGAACACCCGACGGGGGGGGGGGGGGTGACCGTGGCAGGACACCTGAGCCGCTTGGCTACCCCGCGCGGCTGACACTGAATTAAATATGTCATCTAGAACCGTCCTTCCTCCATCAAACTCATACATACGAGATCACATTTACCCTACTGCCTGGCTACTTCAAAGCTCTGTCCTCTCCTCTCCCTTTTATAATCTGTATACTGCAGACTTTTCCGAACCCTCACCTTCCTACCTGCCTCCTTAAACATCGTAACAACACTGTGTACCAAACAACCCATCAAATCCTCCAAGCAATCCTTTCTGTCCCTCAACATCACCTGAATTTCCTGGCCGAATGGTCTGGTAAATGGAAACTGCAAATATATACACACTTAAAGCACGCCAACATCTTTAGCAGCATCATTCCGTGATTCTGTTGGCCTGATTTCCACCTATCCATCTGCAACCAATCCATTCTTACCGTTAAGCGTTTTGATACATCGCCAGATATCTTTGACAAATATTTTATAAAAGATAGGACCAAGCATCAACTTATGTAAGGTATCATAAAAGTAGTCAATACTTCTGCATTTGAATATCCACCCTCATCCACATTCTGGACTAAGTCGTCCATATCATACATTCCTTTTTTTCTGGAGCATCTAAAACTCCAGAACATCGCCACGAAAACATAGTCCCAACACCTAAGATCTTATCGATCCTCATACGTCCTACGTGCTACGGCCATATCACGTTTTTCTCGTAGTTTCATATTTTGTCCAGCTTCTCCTACCAAAACTTCAGGTAAATTCCAACCTCCTGTGATGAAATTAGTCCCGCATATACCCTTCCTACACATAAAACACCAAATATTTGGACGACTAAAACGATCTTGTTTGACAATGTTCCTTAGCGCATTTAATGTTCCCACCCCACATCATATGACGGTAAATAGTGCACCCAGAAACTTGTCGAACACTCTCGATTTGGTGGTCCAGAAGTTATGGGGTATGGAGGCATAGGGTTGCAAGGGTGCGATACTGAATTCCTTCCCCTTGCGCGTCTTTGCAGGTGCTGATGCAGCTCTGACTTCAATTTTATGAATGAAAATGCGCTACCGCTTCGAACAGCGCGGGTGGATGAGCTTTTCGAACGAGAGTATATTCAGCGAATGGAACAAACTGTCCGTTCCACATACTGAAATCCCATCGAGCACGTGTGGGATGCATTGGGGAGACGAACTGCAGAAGAATGAAACGACCTACCATAAGAAATCCTTGCCACCTTGCCGCCAGGATGGGACCAAGTTGTAGACCATGTGTCGCTGGCCGTGGTGAACACAAACTGCATTAAAAACCATGTTCCAGCATCTGTAATGTCCAGCGAACCACGATAAATCGTGATGAATTCATTGTACATATTGTCTTTGAATAAAGCCTTTCCCTTCGACTCATTGGTTATTTCGTCCAGGTCCTTTCTGTATTATATTGCAGCAGTTGTTTTTATGTGTGTTTCACGTTTAGTTGATCTGCGTTACCTGGCAGTGATGCATCACGCAGAAGCTACTTCCGTCCTTAAATTTTGCACACCAGTGTACTCCTTAAAGCAGTAAACCAGCTGTGCAGTACCGTTGCCGGTATTTGCAGGTGACGAGCGGTGTTCCACAATTGCAAACACCTATTGCTAATATATTGCCAGTATATTGTTGTTTCCCTATTTTGAAAATTCTGTTTGGCTGCTACAATTTTCACATAAACCCGCCGAACCAAAATTAATCGTTCACGCAGAACATCACGCTAATACCGTATAACTCTGGCTCCAGACTTGATAGTGGCCTCTGTTCGGCGAGGAAGGGACTCCACAAGTTTCTTCAGGTATTACACATCCATCTGAGACACTCAGTGATGAATACAGTCCAGAGCGCTTCCATACCGCAGTTATGTTGATTGCTACGTTTCACCCCATGGCCATCGCTGTCCCAGATGAAGGGTAGACCTTCGGGTGGTTTAATATGTCAGTCGACACGCGATAGGATGTCCGACAGTTCGTCAAACCAGGACCGTACGCTATCTGATCAAAAGCGAACGGAAACCTCTGGGTAATGCCCCCCTTCCAACAGCCGTGTATCGCAAGTCTCTATAGGAACGGAAGGTTCCAAATGATTGGAAAAGAGCACAGGTAGTCCAAGTTTTCAATAAGGGGCGTCGGGCAGATACGCAAAACTATAGGCCTGTATCTCTGACATCGATCTGTTTTAGAATTTTAGAACCTGTTTTTTGCTCGCGTATCATGACATTTCTGGAAACCCAGAATCTACTCTGTAGGAATCAACATGGGTTCCGGAAACAGCGACCGTGTGAGACCCAACTCGCATTTTTTGTTCATGAGACCCAGAAAATATTAGATACAGGCTCCCAGGTAGATGCCATTTTCCGTGACTTCCAGAAGCCGTTCGATACGGTTCCGCACTGTCGCCAGATAAACAAAGTAAGAGCCTACGGAATATCAGACCAGCTGTGTGGCTGGATTGAAGAGTTTTTAGCAAACAGAACACAGCATGTTGTTATCAATGGAGAGACGTCTACAGACGTTAAAGTAACCTCTGGCGTGCCACAGGGGAGTGTTATGGGACCATTGCTTTTTACAATATACATATATAAACGCCATAGTTGCAAGTCGGAAGTTCCATGCGGCTTTTCGCGGATAATGCTGTAGTATACAGAGAAGTTGCAGCATTAGAAAATTGCTGCGAAATGCAGGAATATCTGCAGCGGATAGGCACTTCGTGCAGAGAGTGGCAACTGTCCCTTAACATAGACAAATGTAATGTACTGCGAATACATGATTATATGATAGCGGAACAAACACTGGTAGCAGTTACTTCTGTAAAATATCTGGGAGTATGCGTACGGAACGATTTGAAGTGGAATGATCATATAAAATTAATTGTTGGTAAGGAGGGTGTCAGGTTGAGATTCATTGGGAGAGTCCTTAGAAAATGTAGTCCATCAACAAAGGAGGCGGCTTACAAAACACTCGTTCGACCTATACTTGAGTATTGCTCATCAGTGTGGGATCCATACCACGTCGGGTTGACAAAGGAGATAGAGAAGATCCAAAGAACAGCGGCGCGTTTCGTCACAAGGTCATTTGGTAAGCGTGTTAGCGTTACGGAGATGTTTAGCAAACTCAAGTGGCAGACTCTGCAAGAGAGGCGCTCTGCATCGCGGTGTAGCTTGCTGTCCAGGTTTCGAGAGGGTGCGTTTCTGGATGAGGTATAGAATATATTGCTTCCCCCTACGTATACCTCTCGAGGAGATCACGAATGTAAAATTAGAGAGATTCGAGCGCGCACGGATGCTTTCCGGCAGTCGTTCTTCCCGCGAACCATACGCTTCTGGAACAGGAAAAGGAGGTAATGACAGTGGCACGTAAAGTGCCCTCCCCCATACACCGTTGGGTGGTTTGCGGAGTATAAATGTAGATGCAGATGTAGAATTGGTTTTTAGATGTCACAAGAGACGAGTCCGCTAGAATAAAAGGAGTAGTATGGTGTTGTCAGCTGAGAAGCGGTAACAGCACGATGGGTCGGTTAGGAGACTTCAGTGACTTCGAACGTGTAGTTATTGCGTGTTATCTAAGTAACAAATACAAAAGGAACATTTCAGCTCCTCTGAAGCTGCCCACAGTGACTGTTGCTGATGTGACTGTGCAGCGCAAATGCGAATGAACAATCACAGCTACACTGAGATCAGGCAGATCTAATATACTGATGGACGGTGTGAGGTAACGGGCGAGTCGTCGCGCCCTGGAGATATATGTTCGGAGTTGGGGAGGCCGCACATGACGCTGGTCAAAGCCGGGGCCCAGCAGCAAACACGTGGTCCCGAACGTTAGCCGGACAAGAGGGGTAGCCCCAGCGCATTGTCCAGCGGGGTGGCTGGGGATTCCACTGTGACGCGGACAGTGCTTTGTGTCGATGAAGGAGATGTCTATGCCGGGGAGTGCCAAAGATGGCGAACTTTGTGAAACCTTAATGGCAGACATTTCACAGTTCGTATGGAAATTAATACACTACTGGCCATTAGAATTGCTACACCAAGAAGAAATGCAGATGATAAACGGATATTTATTGGACAAATATATTATACTAGAACTGACACGTGATTACATTTTCACGCAATTTAGGTGCATAGATCCTGAGAAATCAGTACCCAGAACAACTATCTCTGGCCGTAATAACGGCCTTGATACGCCCGGTAATTGAGTCAAACAGAGCTTGGATGGCGTGTACAGGTACACCTGCCAATGCAGCTTCAACACGATACCACAGTTCATCAAGGGTAGTGACTGGCGTATTGTGACGACCCAGTTGCTCGGCCACCATTGACCAGACGTTTTTCAATTGGTGAGAGATCTGGAGAATGTGCTGGCCAGGGCAGCAGTCGAACATTTTCTGTATCCAGAAAGGCCAGTACAGGACCTGCAACATGCGGTCGTGCATTATCCTGCTGAAATGAAGGGTTTCACAGGGATCGAATGATGGGTAGAGCCACGCGTCGTAACACACCTGACATGTATCGTCCACTGTTCAAAGTGCCGCCAATGCGAATAAGAGACGACCGAGACGTGTAACCAATGGCACCCTATACCATCACGCCTGGTGATACGCCAGTATGGCGATGACGAATACACGCCTCCATTGTGCGTTCACCGCGATGTCGCCAAACACGGATGCGACCATCATGATGCTGTAAACAGAACCTGGACTCATCCGAGAAAATGACGTTTTTCCATTCGTGCACCCAGGTTCGTCGTTGAGTACACCATCGCATACGCTCCTGTCTGTGATGCAGCGTCAAGGGTAACCGCAGACATGGTCTCCGAGCTGATAGTCCATGCTGCTGTAGACGTCGTCGAACTGTTCGTGCAGATGGTTGTTGTCTTGCAAACGTCCCTATCTGTTGACTTAGGACTCGAGACGTGGCTGCACGATCCTTTACAGTCATGCGGATAAGATGCCTGTCATCTCGACTGCTAGTGATACGAGGCCGTTGGGATCCAGCACGGCGTTCCGTATTACCCTCCTGAACCCAACGATTCTATATTCTGCTAACAGTCATTGGATCTCGAACAACACGAGCAGCAATGTCGCGATACGATAAACCGCAAACGCGATAGGCTACACTCCGACCTTTATCAAAGTCGGAAACGTGATGGTACGCATTTCTCCTCCTTACACAAGGCATCATAACAACGTTTCACCAGACAACGCCGGTCAACTGCTGTTTATGTATGAGAAATCGGTTGGAAACTTTCCTCGTGTCAGCACGTTGTAGGTGTCGCCACCGACGCCAACCTTGTGTGAATGCTCTGAAAAGCTAATCATTTGCATACCACAGCATCTTCTTCCTGTCGGTTAATTTTCACGTCTGTAGCACGTCATCTTCGTAGTGTAGCAATTTTAATGGCCAGTAGTGTAGTAGCCAGATGAATCATGATACCTCAAAAGCAAATATGTATATTACCATTATTTGCACGACGATTCTGACGGTGTAATCATATTTCCAATATCTTTAGTAGTTTCAAGTTTAGTATTTGACGATAAATTATACAAGTAACACCCAGCTACGAGTTTCCAAAATCTAAACGGTTCACCCGATTTCGTCGATCTACGCCTCTTTAGAAAGGTATTAGTGTAAACCTAAATTGGTATGAATTACAGGCATTTAACTTGAATACTACATGAGTTATTGGAGGACAAAGTGGAAGAATACTATCGATCGAGTCAGGCCATAAGTACTCCACAGTTCCAAGAAGAAACGGTAGCAGCATGCTTTTACATAAATTTATTCATCTGTGTCTTTGTTTATATCCGATATATATTATTCATGAAGAAATTGGTTACATATTTACTGTGTTTTAGAAAGCAAAGAGACACTAGGCTACTGGCCTACCTTTTGTTCCATTCCTTTGATATAAGTTTATTTAATTTGTTTATGTATCTAATGATGTGTGTTAGAGCCTGTTTATGGTCCAGCCGTCGGAATATTTATTTAATTTCAAGTTATTTCAATGTAAATCCCGTATTTAGAAAGTGTTTCATTATGTTTGTGAATGTACGTTCGCTTGAAGTTATGGCGGGAGAGCTCTAGCTAATCACAGAACTCCTGAATAGGGAGACTGGATGGAACCGAGTTCGTAAGGAGTTCGGGGGAGGACGGCACACGACACGGGAGTGAGTGAGTGCTGGACGCGGACGCTACACCGCGACGAACGCACAATCGGCGGAAAGACTTGGACAGTGGTGCAGTTTGCGCGTGGTCGCGGAGGATGGAAATATTTCGCAGTGCCAACCTGTGCTCTTGTGTGATTTCCGTGGCTTCTGCAGTGAAGACGTAGTGTGCGTTTAGAAGTGAATATCTCGCGAGCTATGTTGTCGTTCATAACTAATTACCTGCAGTAGGAATCTATTGCTGGACCATCGAAACCAATAGGTGTTTGCAGAAATATGCGGCATTCTTAAAAGTGCTTCTGATATTTGTACTGTTCTCCTGGGTGGACTTGGGTTTAAAAAAATATGTAAACTAAATATTACGATAGATTTTTATAAATAATCGACAAGTACGCCAAAGAAGAAGTTCAAAAATGTTCAAATGGCTCTGAGCACTATGGGACTTAACTGCTGTGGTCATCAGTCCCCTAGAACTTAGAACTACTTAAACCTAACTAACCTAAGGACATCACACACATCCATGCCCGAGGCAGGATTCGAACCTGCGACCGTAGCGGTCACGCGGTTGCAGACTGTAGCGCCTAGACCCGCACGGCCACTCCGGCCGGCAAAAGAAGAAGTGATAGAACTACAATGGACATGTTATTCCATGGACCCTTGCGCTTCTATGCATGAACTATCTTTCCTTTGTCATTCGCTTATCTTATTTGCTTGGATTCGGACCTAAGAGGACGTTCGTGTGTAAAGCTCATCTTGCTGTACCAGCTGATAATGTAAGTTGTACTTAAAACCCGTAACATATAATGATTATTTTGTCAAAAGAATTTGTGTATGTGCTCAATTAACTGATCGTCTGATACCTAAACTGTCTTAAGTAGATGTGGGTCTTAACAAAGAATTTTCATTGTTAGGCGTTATCTTGGAAAAATCTTTAACATTTTTCTTTTAGCTCATCTACGAGACGTGCCGTCGATTAGGACAATTAACTTTATTTCAGATTCCACGAGGCCGGAGGCAGCTACTAATAATTTAACAATTTTACTTACAGATTTTCTTTATATAACGAGATAACATCCCAGGCAGAAAAGGTCTGGTCACAGGATTCCAGTTCCCTTATAGGATTTCATTTGTAGATGCTACTCTTGTTATCTTATATTGGGGAATTGAGACGAAACCACGACATTAAGTTACGTACTACAGTAGTGTACATCGAACAGACTTGGCAAATATTCTCTGGTGCAATAAGCACACGACTTCTCACGAGCCTAGTGTTGCATGAATAAGAAAAGGTCAATTAATTATAGACGACAACTGAGCTAGTTTACTGAGTGCTTATACACGTCGGGCTAAATTGAACAACATATTACACCGTTAATAATTTATTACATTAGTTATTTCTCTTTTATGCTGAGCCACTGCATTAATGTGTGTTTCTTTTTTGTATAAGTCACGGCTCATATTTTATTTTATTACATTACACTAATAGTCACAAAAGGAATAATTTTTTTTATTCTATTACATTACACTTACATTACCATCGTACTCATCATTTAAAGTCGTTAAAATAGTAGCTACAGATTTTGTTTTGTTGCAACCTTTCACTTATAAATTTGTATATTATTTCGCAATTGCCGAGTGATAGGAACCTTTTGATCATTCGATTCATGTGTATATTCATATTGTATACTGTAGACTCAGCGGTATTTGGCTTGTAATGCAGCAACTACGTATCCCAGCCCCTAGACAACGAAACCACCCCAAAACTTTTAATATTGCAACTCTGAGTCAGTGGGTGCGTAGTTACCTGAAAGCCCGCAACGGAGATCGTCATGCATTCCGAAGAGCGGTTGTAAGAAACAGCGTTGAATGAGCAGAAGAGATCATTCGTGAGTTACAAAACCGCTGCAAGCGCACCTGATAGCAGAACGACTGTACGTATGACTTTCAAAATAATTGGAGTACAATGGTTCAGGACGTCCTCATAACCCACACAATGCTGTAGCGCCGTTTGAGGTGGTGCAAAGGTCGACGCGACTGGACAGTGGATATCTGGAAACATGTAATTTGGGGTGAGAAATCACGCTACAAATTAAAGAATCCAGTCAGATGGAACAGCCTGGGTTTGACGAATGCCTGGAAAATGGTTCAAATGGTCCTGAGCACTATGGAACGTAATTGCTGAAGTCATCAGTCCCCTAGAACTTAGAACTACTTAAACCTAACTAACCTAAGGACCTCACACACATCCATGACCGAGGCAGGATTCGAACCTGCGAGCGTAGCTGCCACGCAGTTCCAGACTGTAGCGCCTAGAACCGCTCAGCCACTCCGGCCGGCTGAATGCCTGGAAAAGTTACTTGCCAACAACAAAGTACAGAAGTGGTGATGTTACTGTGTTTTCCGTGTATAGAGTGTGATCCACTTGTGCTTAAAAAAAAAAAAGACCCTAACTGCGAATGGATATGGACACGTTTTACAGCAGTGTATACCACGTAGAGAAACTGTTGGCAGACGACCGTTGTATCAGCGTGACGATGTACCCCTATACAAGTAGCGTCTGTGTGGCAATGGTTTGTGGACAGTAACAATCCTGAAATTGACTGCTATACCAGAGTCGCGACCTGAACGCAATAGAATACCTACGGAATGAGTTAGAACGGCGACTTCGCTCCGGATCCCAGAGTCCAGTATCCCCACCTTCTGTAGATTCGGCTCTTGAGGTAGAATGGGCTGGCATTTCTCCAAAGACACTTCACTGAAAATGTCTCCAGCAAAGTTCAAGCCACCGTAAAGGCGAAGGATGGTCACACTCCTTCTTAATGTCCACTGACAGACGTCCGGATACTTTTGATCGGATAGTTGATGTGTGCAGCCCTTTGAACGTGGTTGTAGTCATCTTGGAAGACAGCAGTGTCGACAGCATAGTCATGACGAATTTGTAGAAGAAATGGCAACCACTAGTTACGGAGAACGTTGTTATACACACCCTGGTTCATGTTCACGGTAACTTGGAAGAACAGATTCAAGTCATAGTAGGAAAAACACCCCTGAAACGTCACAGGAACACCACAAACCTGAACCACATATTTTACATATTGCCAATTAAACGGCTGATTGAGGCCATCTGTGAAGATCGCAAAATCGCAACTTATCGGACCTTGCAACACGTTTCCGGTGTCCTGAAATCCAGTTTCTCTATTGTTTGGTCCACTGAAGTCGTCCAGCCTTACGTGTCGCTGTGACTAATGGTCTGTTCCGAGGCAGCCGACTCCATACATTCATGGCATACATTTGCCTCCCTAATGTTCACTCGGAAACTAGTTACGAGAAGATTTCATTCACTAACAGGAGAAGGGCCTAATTCCTGTAGGATCTGAAAGCGACAACACAGCAAAGACATAAAAATCATGTTTCTTAATGTCGACCCACCTTAGTACGCTGACTCCATTCAAATCACTGGCACATACTTATCAGTCCACTGCTGTCACTTAACGTCAGCGGTTGAGGGTCACACGTTCGCACCGTAGACGTTCTGCTCAGCTAAACCGCTCTAAACCGACCAGTGTACTCTTTTAAGAGGTTTGGTGCGCTTATACTGTGATATCTTGTCACTTGGCTTTTCGCGAAAAGTACCGGTAGCTAACCACACACCGCGCCGAGCCACTGTGCAATAACACGCCTCGGTGCACGGCTGTTCCAGTCACACATGCGAGCTCGGAGAAAGTGAACGGCATAAGTCCTCCCTGGGGCTCCAGTGGCGGTGCCCGCCCCCCTCCGCCCCCTATCCACTCCTCCTCAAGACGCCGGCTATTACCGCCCCAATAATTGTGCCCTCGGGGAGGAGCGCAGCGCCGTCGCCATATTTCACCGGCGGCTGCTGCCCCACACCCACGCGTGTTACGAAGCTCGTTAAAACGCCCTGCCGGGTCCTAGGCCTGCAACTTCGCCGACTTTGGTTTGGTGGGGGCGACACTTTAACACAGCACTGCTGTTGACATCTGCCTGCTTTTATGCGAGACTTTCGACAAGCGCTATGTCCTACGCCTCAAGGATTTAGTAGAATCATGAAAGTCTGACGATTTTTCTTCTTTTCTCACCATGTTGTAAACGTTCCAGCTTTGCTTAAAATTTTCTCTTGGCCGCTTTGTCTTTTTAATGCAACATTTAGTGCTACAACAACAGAAAGCCACAATCAAATCAGCAACAGCCAGAATTTACATATCATTAATATGACCAGTATGGTAGTAGAAACAAATTTAACATAGCTTTACAAGGCAATAAAAGTGGAGTAAAGGCTGTGGTATAACCCCGTAAATGAGCTGTTTGTCTGACTGCAGCTAGAGTACAGCCTCTTATGGTCGTGGCACTAAGAGGGGGACGGTAGCGAGCCCAGCGCCCTGGCCGCCTTTTACCCCGGGAAAAGATCCCCAGTACTCACTTGACACCGCAGCAGCCTGAGTTGATCTGGCGCCGTGCTGGAGAGACTGGAACGGGGAAAATCCATGCGACTATCCAGCATTGGAACCGTGAGTTCCAGAGCCGGAGCCTAGCCCTCTACCCGCTAGAATTCTACGGTCACTTTGCAAGGTAAAAATCCTTAAGAAATGAGATGTAATTTATTTTCCGTCGGTACCTCGATAGAAACATATTAAAAACTGAAATAATGTTCCACAATAATGTTTATTTTATATTTCATTGTGAACCTGCTCTGCGCTTCCTAAGTCATCTAACACAACTTAAGACAGGACAGACAGTCCACACAACATCAACGAGAGCATCTAGCTGTTTAAAGACTGTTGTTTTCAAAGATGTGACATTTGGAAGGTATGGATCTATACGAAAAACACAAAATGCAATGCTTGAATATGACATCGGTACAATACAAGAAATGTTATGTAATGATGTGCACAATGTTTTTCTAGATTCTAAGGCTATGAGTATAAACACCATACCCCAATGAAACTTCCTGGCAGATTAAAACTGTGTGCCGGACCGAGACTCGAACTCGGGACCTTTGCCTTTCGCGACCAAGTGCTCTACCAACTGGGCTACCTAAGCACGACTCACGCCCCGTCCTCACACCTTTAGTTCTGCCAGTACCTCGTCTCCTACCCTCCAAACTTTACAGAAGCTCTCCTGCGAACCATGCGAGTTCGAGTCTCGGTCCGGCACACAGTTTTAATCTGCCAGGAAGTTTCATATCGGCACACACTCCGCTGCAGAGTGAAAATCTCATTCTGGAACCATAACCCAATGTTTGACTGGCTTGATACAGGGTCTAACATACCGGTGTAAATGCGTTCAGTTGAAAACACATGATAGTAGAAGCAGAAACGTTCAATAAACATGGGCCCTCAAAAAGCTATGGACATTCTTTCATCTCTAATATTGTGAAACAAATCGCTTTTACTGTAAGCTCCTTGTTTTCCATATTTTGAAAGGAGGTAGTATAAACCAAAACAAGAAAGAAAGTGTAGTAAAATATGAGCTCTACAATGCATACTTTGAGAGGTATGCACATTTTTTCATAAAGAGAAATGTGGTTCACAGTAGCGAAGATGAGCTCATAGCTCTTAAGTTCCGCATTTTGGCGTCCATGTTTGCTGGCAAAATATTTCTTCTTCAGTAGAAGAGATATTTATCACAGGAGCAAAGATCAATTCTGCATACAGCGAAAGATTACGCAGCGGGTTTTCCATTCAGAAATAGCATTTGAACTGCGGTTCTTTCGTGCGAAGGTCGTTTTACGCCTATTGCAAGAAGATGAAACACCACCAGCAGGTGCCACTGATTGTTTTGTGTGATGGACGCTAAACCTCTTGCAACCTGTCGCTCGCTATATTGATTTGATTCGAAACTGAAACAGGTTTCTTTGCAGCGGTGAGACATGGGTAAGTGGTGGCTAACAGAGAAACGCGACTCATACCAAACTTCTCAGTGTTTCCTAAAATGGAAATGTCTCTGTTTTCTTTACGAATGTTGAAGCTCTTTAACTTTGAAGTGAAAATGGCTGCTTTGAATGGGTACAACCTAACACCATCTACTTCGTTTATTGAGTTCGTAACAAACACAATTCCTAGCACTGGTTACAGCCAACCATGCGCATATTAGCAATTAAATAAACCTGTGATTGACTCACTGTTGCTCTACCATTCGACAGAAAACTTGCGTAGTCACATTTCATCAACATCCGCAAACTCTTCATCCTTTTTTGTGTGACTCGATACCTTACGACCGTTCCAAGTGAAACGTAACCAACGAATACCTTTGCCTCGCATAAATAATCTCGTTAGTTTAGTTGTATTTATCTTTTGGTTGCCAGTAAGTACTGTAACCATAAAAGTGTTTACACATTTGCTGTAAAATGTTTCAAATAGCTCTGAGCGCTATGGGACATAACATCTGAGGTCATCAGTCCCTAGAACGTAGAACTACTTAAGCCTAACTAACCTAAGGACATCACACACATCCATGCCCGAGGCAGGATTCGAACCTGCGACCGCATTTGCTGTAGTTCACTGTCAAATGGTGACAAAGATGGGAGCCACAGGAAAATGAATGAAGTACAAAGATGGAAGTACATTTTTTGTGATTTATATGAGTCTCAACTTTATCTTCCATACTGATAGAAGTTGAAGAAATGAATTAAAAGTTGTGGTATGACTGGAACTTAAACCTGGGTCTCCTCCTTTCTGAGCATATGTGCTAAGGGGAGGGCACTGGACGAGAGTAGTCCATGAAGCTGCCTTCGATGTAACGCAACAGCTATGTAATTGTTACTCATCTGCCTAGTAAGCAGGAGAGTCCTGACTGTTGCACAATTTTTGAATCACTTCTTCAGTTTCTGTAATCGAAGTAGAAATAATTAATATTTGAAGGTCTCAAAGGAAGTAATAAGAAGCATCTAATAATAATGTAAGTTTACGTCTAATGTCTTTGTAAAATTTGTCTACAGATGAATAAGACAACAACCACTACTACTCCCTGTGCTACTACTAAGTTCTCGATAAGTCATAGGCTGTGGTATTATAGATATCTGGAGGAGATGTCTCAAGGTCTCTCAGATATCGTTGAACACGGCTGACAAAATCAAAAGTCCCGTGGCAGTACGGCAAGAAGAGATGACGAATTCAGTAGAATCTACGACTTCGGAGTGATGTAACTAGAGAACAGTGACAGTGGCAGAGAGAAAACAATGCTGCAGTGCTGCTGGCGAGGATCTTCCTCTGGTTGCTGCATCAGGAAAGCTGACTCCTCCTATTCTGCGAACGATTATATTGTCATTTTCGCAGTTCTCCTGGTGGTCGACTTGCATCACTTGTGGCTTGATGCCATAGTTAACAGCTTCTTGTAATGTAGCCGCTTAGATCGACGACGTACATGGTGTATTTCATTGATGTGTATTCATCCATCGATGTTAAACATATAAGAGAAAACAATATGAAAGGAGCTTGTAAAAATGTTTATGTAATGTTGCAGTGTGGAACAGCTCCCTTAGACTTTTTCTGCATCCTCTCTGCAATAAAGATGATGTTCTTAAATATTGTCGCCAACAGTAATAAAGTTTGTTTAATCAAACATATGAACAAGCAGCCTTTAAAAGTGGATGGAGTGCAGTAGGTCCTTTGCAAGTCTAGAATGAGATCAGATAATGGAGCAATGAGCATGACTTACCATGTTGTCTGAGATTATTAAATCTTGAGAAAGTTTTGCCATCAGTATAAATTAATATTACACTAACTGACCCATAGGTACAACGTATTGATTTGAAATACTTTGTTGTTGTTGTTGTTGTGGTCTTCAGTCCAGAGACTGGTTTGATTCAGCTCTCCATGCTACTCTATCCTCTGCAAGCTTCTTCATCTCCGAATAACTACTGCAACCTGCTTAGTGTATTCACCTCTTGGTCTATCTCTACGATTTTTACCCTCCATGATTTCCTCCAATACAAAACTGGTGATCCCTTGATGCCTCAGAACGTGTCCTACTATCCGGTCCCTTCTTTTAGTCAAGTTGTGCTACAATTTCCTCATTAGTTACGTGATCTACCCATCTAACCTTCAGTATTCTTCTGTAGCACCAAGTTTCGAAACCTGCTATTCTCTTCCTGTCCAAACTATTTACCGCCCATGTTTCACTTCCATCCACGGCTACACTACACACAAATACTTTCAGAAAAGACATCCTGACACTTAAATCTATACTCGATGTTAACAAATTTCTCTTCTTCAGAAATGCTGCCGTTGCCATAGCCAGTCTGCTTTTTATGTTCTCTAATTCGACCATCAGCAGTTAGTTTGCTCCCCAAATACCAAAACTCATCAACTACTTTAAGTGTCTCATTTCCTAAACTAATTTCCTCAGCATCACCTGACTTCATTCGACTATATTCCATTATCCTCGTTTTTATTTTGTTGATGTTCATCTTATATCCTCCTTTCAAGAGACTTTCCATTCCGTTCAACTGCTCTTCCAGGTCCTTGGCTGTCTCTGACAGAATTACAATGTCATCGGAAAACCTCAAAGTTTTTATTTATTCTCAATTAACTTTAATTCTTACTCCAAATTTTTCTTTTGTTTCCATTACTGCTTGCTCAATATACAGATTGCATAACATCGGGGATAGGCCACAACACTGTCTCACTCCCTTCTCAACCACTGCCTCCCTTTCATGACCCTCTGCTCTTGTAACTTCCATCTGGTTTCTGTTAACAGCCTTTCGCTTCCTTTATTTTACCCCTGCCACCTTCAGAATTTTAAATAGAGTATTCGAGCCAACATTGTCAAAAGCTTTCTCCAAGTCTACGTTAATGTGTGATGAAATTTTTACCGAAATTACAGAAATTACCCGATTAAAGTAGCTAGTATGATTAAAAACCAATTATATGTTGAAAGCATTGTGAAATGGAAGTTATTGGCAAGAAACAAAAAAAAATTAATTTTCAAGACAGAAAAAATTGTTAATAAATCCAAAATCTCAGTTCATTTGCAAATATCACGCCTTCCATTTTAGAAGACCATCCATTTCAAGGTACAAGATAGTGCACGACTGATGAGGTGCAGCTGAACCGTCCACACGATAACTAATTTCAAAAATGTACAGAATTTTACCGACCACAAAATTGTCTAACTGAGCAATTTACAATAGCCTGAAAATAGCTGATATACATAATACAGCTTGAGAGTATTATTGTTCTGTCGTTGCAACTACAAAAATCCGTGATTTTTCACCAGACGCGTTTGCTTTATTGAGGTAAATCATCATCAGAGGTTTCTCATTAAGTTATTTACATTTTAATTTGATTTTAGATGGAAAAACAGTTAGTTAAGAATAAGTTGATTTAATTAGATTATTGTGCTTATGTAATTCTATTTAATTATGTTTCTGTGCATTTATGTACAATTATGTTTCTGTGTATTTATGTACTGCGTAAGAGTAGAGACGGAATATCGATGGAGGGATTTTATTTATTTTTTTCTTTCTTTTTTTATGGGGGGGGGGGGCATGAAGAGTGGACATCAGTATATAGCAGCATGATGAAATGGATGAACTGTGAGTTGGAGAAGAAGGTGAGGAGCGAGAAGTGAAATGAAACTGTGAGTGGGGGGAGAGGGAGGGGACGGAGGGGGTTGTGGGAGATGAGAGGGGTTTACGGATGGAGAAGGGTCTTTCCTTTTTCATGTAATTTCATCAGTTATTCTATATAGAGCCTGATTTACAATATTTATCTGCTCATTGAACAACTGTTATTTTGTGTTAATGCTTTTTGAATGTGGAAATTTTCTTGCAAAAGTTGGAGGTGTCTGTCTTTGCTGATTTTTATGACGTTCATATCGTTTTCAATATTCTCTGGCTTCCCACTCAGCTAAAAAATTGCTGTGTATTTATGTACTCCTACACAGTACATAAATACACAGAAATATAATCAAACAGAGTTACACACTTAAATTAATCTAATTTAAAAAAGGTGTAGGTCAAAGAAAAAGTAGTGGAAAGGCTATGTTGCCAACACTACAAAACACAAACAACAACACATACTAGATGTACAAAAACAAACAGAATGCAGTGTTGTCCATAAAAGTGTGTTGTGAAAAACATAAAAAAATGCATAGTGCTGCAGAACATCTTAAAATTAGACCAAAATTATCAGTGTCTAACACAGAAAAACAGCGATGTGCTAGCAGACGGCATTCCCGACTTAAGCGAGAAATCAGCCGAAACATAACCGTAAGTACAAATCAAACTATTCACAACGAACTGATTTTTCGGTCTAAAAGCAAATCAAAATGTAAATAACTTAATTACAGACCACTGATATTGCTTTACCTCAATAATGTGGCACACGTCTTGTGAAAAAATCACGCATTTTTGGATTTGCAACGACAGTACAAAAATACCCTCAAGAATTAAAAAGCAACTACCGACACAATGGCCACACAAATGAAGAATGTAATACAACACTTAAATTTGTAGAAATCATAATACTTTCGAACACTGAATAGAACACAACCACATGTCTCACAACAAAAACAATAGACAATGCTGGAAACTGCTTCTGGCGGTCTCTAGACCACATTCCTTCATGTCATTGTAAAATCGTTCAGCAGACTGAAATATCGACTAAGGAACATCATGGTTTCCTTGGTACACTATCCACCAAGTATAACACTCTCCCTTACCAAAATAACGCAAACGAATACATTGGACAGCAAACAGCATAAAATAACAATGAAGTAATAGAACCAATACTTGAGATTTTGTCTTTAGGTCAGTTTAGTACGAGTGTACAGAATTTATTTTCAAGACTGAGGTTCCGATGTGCCTGAAAAGGAAAGTTCACCAAATATGTATTATTAGTTCTCCCATACATCAGTGAAACTTCAATATTCGTATACGAAGTTCTTTGCTTAAATGAGTACAGTTGTCACCCTCGACGATTGTACCTCAACTTTTTTTAACTCCTTACGTATGGTCGTTATCCTTGCTGGACTTCCGGTGTGAATATGGAAAACAAGAGTGATGTCTTCCACTGATATCATGCAGCTTCTGTTACATGACCCTCCGCGACATTCGACAGTCCCCTATCTCTCAGTACATTCTTCCTGGTCTTGGTTTACATGTGGTTGTACCCTCGAGTTTCCACTTCAGTTTCACGTCACGAACAGTCGACGTGGGCTACATTAGAAGGATTGAAATGTTCCTGATGCATGCATTTCTCAGGTGCCAATCAGTGACTAGCCCACGGTCGAAGTAACTGAGGTCCCCTGACCGAACCATTCTGCTCTTACTGTTTCTCTGCTGACAACACTGTACACCCCACGTCCTTCTTTTGTGGCGGATCCGGCTCTCGTGACGTCCGCATTACGTAGAAACGTCCAGTTACTTCTGGTCAGCTAGTATATGTATTTCATCAGTGAACATAATATGACGTACTTCATGAGATATGCATTACAATCACATCTAGCAGACCATCACACTAAAATGAGCCACAATAGTACTTGCTAAAGGATGGGTCCACAGCCATCACATAACTGCTGAACATGATACTCTTCGCTTGTGTCAAAATATACATATAAATACAACCGCCATTTCAAACTTCAAATGTGTACAGTTGCATAAATTGCCTGCCCTTCTGGATGATAAGCACCTAGTGCATGTACGAAGAAATACTGAGTTTGCTGTGCACTTCCTCCGTATGGAGAGTAGACATTTGTGTTGCACATTCATGGCAGACGTCGCATGTATGCATCACGATTCTTCTATATTTAAGCACCTTTAAAGCGAACGGCTTGTTGTAACACCAAAAATTTTATTTCATAGTGGAACACGGACATTAATGTACGTCAGTTCATTTTAAATCCTGCTCAACATGAAATAGTCATTTTGTCTGTATTTCTACAATAAAATGTGGATGTAGCGAAGAGATCGGTGTGGATGGAGAAGACGGAGGATTAGTGCACTCTCTTGACTAACTGCTGGGCGATAAAGCTGATCAGTGCCTCTCTTATCGAATTACAAAACTCGGCACAGCTCAGACGCTACCAGATGAAAACTCCTTAGTCAGGAAAGCGGCGCACACGTTCGCATTCTAAGGAGTGAGCGCTCCTGAAAACTTTTTTTCCAGAATTCGTGAATAACTTTGCCTTAATTCTGAATTTCATCGAGGGAAGACAGAATCGCTCCCCGGAGTATAACTCTCCGGAATGTTCACTATTTTTCACCGGAGGGTGGCTGATCAGACTTGCAAATACCCTATCACTCCATCGCACGGAGCAGAAAATCAGGTGAATACCTGATAAAATATGTATTGTTTACTAAGGAGCTCGTTTCCTCTTTGATAGTTGCTGTTTACCTATGCGTTCCGAATATCGATCGGACAAATGTCTTCCACAGTAAATGGAGTAGCGCGTTCCTCTCGTGATTCCCTTCCTTGGAAACAACGTCATTACTTCCAAACGTAGTTAGCACAGAAATCTCGAGGGAATTGGTAAGATTTCAATTATTCGACAAATGTGTATGGATGAATTTCTAAATAACGTTAGAAGTGCTGTGATGCTGCTCTGCGCACTGTATCGTCATATTTTTTATGAAGGAAGCATCCAAAATACTGAAAAGAGGTGAGAAAGTACGAAGTATGCTGATGAGCCAAAACAATACGATCAGCTGCTTGATAACTTGTTTGTCCGCGTTTGGAACGAAATACATAACTGATTCTGCGTATCAGGGGTTCGAAAGTTTGTTGGTAGGTTTCTGGAGGTATGCAGCACTAGATGTGTGAACACAGGTCATGTAATTCGTGTAAATAATGGGTTGCTCATTTGCGTACACGATGATGGCGCCCGATAGCGACCCACACGGTTGCATAAGACTTACATCAGGTGAATTTGTTTTCGAGACATCAACCTGAGTTCACTACTGTGCTCTTGTAACCTCTGTAGCACAAAAAATCAAATGGCTCCGAGCACTATGGGACTCAACTGCCGTGGTCATAAGTCCCCTAGAACTTAGAGCTACTTAAACCTAACTAACCTAAGGACAGCACACAACACCCAGCCATCACGAGGCAGAGAAAATCCCTGACCCCGCCGGGAATCGAACCCGGGAACCCGGGCGTTGGAAGCGAGAACGCTACCGCACGACCACGAGATGCGGGCCTCTGTAGCACAGTTCAGGCTCCAAGACATGAACATTAATACCGCCCTCTTGTAAGACATCATGCACGGAGGGATGCAGGTGTTCCGCAGTTGTCACCGTGTCTTCGATTACTATCGCAGGTCCCATGCAAGCGCAGGAGAATGTCTCCCACAGCTTAACACTGCTCCCACCAGCCAGCGTCCGTGGCGCGCAACACGTTTCGAGCTGCCGTTCACCTCGATGACGGCATTTGTGGAGACGACCGTAGTGTAGCAAAAATGTGATTCACCCGAAGAGCCAACACATTTCTATTTATCGACAGTCGAATTCCAATGGTCTCGTACGCACTGCAATCGTAATTGACGATGTTGTTGAGTCAATATTTGAGCACATAAAAGTGGTCCGCTGCGGAGGTCCATGTTCAACAATGTACGATGAATGGTGCGTTCACCAGCACTGTGCTCTTCCGACAGAGATGCCACTCATCATGTATCTTACTTTACAGAGCAGAGCTCCGAACCACACGTACTGTGAAGAGATATGCACGTCCGACCATTTAGCGCCTAGTGGCAGTTTCACCGTTCTTCCATCTCTTTCCTTAGATGCTCACGATAGTAGTTCGTGAACATTCGACAAACTTCGCCGGTTTTGAGTTCACATGCTCTGCGTAATAATAATCTGCCCTTTGTCAATATCGCTTACCTCAATGGAATTGCCCATTTGCAGTCCATATCTTCGCTAGGCTGATTACCCGTCCGTGTCTGCTCCGCTTACATACTTAATGCGTCCCGTGCCCGCTACGCCACCGGCGACATCCAGCGTCGCCGTGAGTAGTGTTCATAATATTTTGGCTTATCCGCGTATAGTTAGTTAATGGAGTCTAGTGAGGTATACACGCAAACAAACAGTCACCAGACGCGCACTGGTCAATTTAGGCCCTGAACACTTAACGTTCCCACATGTAGCTGTAGAAGTTGCTTTTTCTAATTGAATGAAGGGTCTTATTTAATGAGAATGATGTCGGTGGACATTGAGTTCTATCCTCCTGATTTTCTCAGCAAAAATGTTACCGTATTGTATGTCTCATTTATTACCCTAATAAAACCTCTTTACACAGTATTTCGGATTCGGTGCAGGTGGTAGTTGTCCCCTGTTATTACGAGTTGACAACGACTATACAACATTTACGTTTACTGCAATTTGCTTTTCGCCAGCAGAAAGATTTTTCGGGCCGTTTAGTCTCATCTCCTGGGTATGAAATACCTGTTTGAGTAACATGGTATTCGACTAGTAACTGCTTGTGCAGCGTGAAAGAAAAACGCTTACTGAATAGAATTCAGACTGCGTGAGACCTGGGTTTCCAAATAGTAGTCATTCGTGTGCGCTAACATCTCTTCGTTATACAAACCAAAAAAGGCCCACCGAATACGGTTTGTAACATGCCCTTTTATTTATCCGCTCGTTCGGGATCAAAATAGCAGCCCAAAATTAGATAATTGATTAATGTGACCGTGTACCTAATGGGCTGGCAATCGGATTGGACTGCTCAGGGGATGTTACATTCCGTATTGTACTTCGCAAATACTGTAATACGTATTGTTTGGTGACAAGGAGGACACAACACAGTTTCACAAACAAGATCTATATTCTTAGCAAAAGCACAAAATACGGAGACAGCCACTGCCTTCGTCAATACACTGTTAATGACGGCTAATCTCAGCACAGGTTTCTCTAGTTATTCTTCATAATCGTCACACGCAACATCCAATCACTGTAATCCAAGTAATGCCGGCGCGGTAGACGCGGAAGTTCAATAACGGCACTTAATATCACTGCAATCACTCTGTAATTAAACTTTCTCACCTTCCCGTATAATACTAACACAAAGGGGTTAAACCGCGGCGATGGCCACTCCCTTTGTCGATAATTTACATTAATTCAACTGCTGGCTTCTGCACAGCTCTGCCCGCCTTGCGGGAACCTACCACACCCTGACTCCGCACTCTCCACACTAACTGCTCTCCGCCCAGTTCTTCCCGCCTCGCGGGAATCTACCCAAGCCGCACTCGGCACTCCGGTGAACCCCCTTTCGCTCTCGCAACCTGCACACGCACTACTCGATAGTTGCCCTGTCGACCTGTGTGAGCGCAAACTTAGTAGTAAGGGCCTGCGGACCCCTTACATCCCCGCCCTCAAAAACTTCTTTTGAACCGCAGGTGAAAAAGAATCGGCAAGGGATTTAAAAACATAGTTACATTGAACAAAACATGCAATACAAATAATTAATGAATTTACAATTTGCAAATTAATCCTGGACTCCGGTAGTGGGCTGCCTCCACAATGATTTCTACAAAGGTTATTACATCACATAAATGGCATTGTCCAAATTTACAATTTTTCATCTCAACCAGCAATAGTCCTCTATAGTCCAATATCAAAATGACAACACACACACCATATATACTCAAAAATTCTTACCTAAACACAGAACATATGAATTATTACTACAACATAGTTATTACAGGTTTTATATTCATCCTTAGATAATTTTTGATATGAAATATACAACTGTAATTGTAATACATTACAAAACACAATGTAAATAAACACTTCCCTCTTTCAAAAGTCCATTTTTCAGCTAAATGCTCTAACCATGTCTTAGCAGGTTTATTTGGGTCCTGGTAGCCCTCACTCTTAACCGGACCTCACCTGGAGTGTCATTCGGTTTTTCGGTTCCTCCGCCTCTTCCTCGGTAATCAGATGAATGATTAATATGAATCCTTGGGTCATTACTCCCTTCTCTGTTTCGATCATTAGCTTGCTTGTATTTCTGTGATCTAATAGACTCCAACTGCTCCAGTATCTTCATTAAGGCCTCTCTACCTTTAATTTGGCTCCTGGATACGGTTGCTTGCCTTTTCTGATTCAGTCTTCCTTTTATTGCAGATTTCATTACGTTATCACTCAGGGGTTGTTCCAAAGTCTCGTTCAATTCCCACAAATGTTTGGCAAATTCTTCCGACGTTCCTTTCCAATTACTAAGTGGTCTGCATCGTAGTGGGTCCTCAAGTGCTGCACACTGACGACTTTTGGGCCAGCATTTCTTCAATAATCCTCCTCCAAACTGATCATAATCCGTAGTCCCTTTCTTCCTCTTGATTTCACAAGTGAAGGCCTCACCTTCGATTGCACCCCTCTGGTTATCCTCTTCTCGCTGCATGGCTACAGCATTTCTCAGACTGACAGGTAATTGGTTTTGCCTATCTCCTATCCCCTCAACCACATCGTTGCATCGTTTCTGCATCTGCATCACCTCAGTGATCTTTTCTCCCAATTCGGTTCTAGTTTCTTCAACATCGTCTTCTATCTTCTTTGTTAACTCTCCTTCCGTTTCCTCCATGTCTCCCTGGACCTGGTCTATATTTTTCTGTAGCTTACTCTCTCTCTCATCGTCGTTCATCTTCAGTCGTTTTGGTAACTCCTGCATTTCCTTCTTCAAATTATATTCCATCTCTGTGTACGATGTTTTGATCTCATGTAAATCTTCCTTTAGTGATCCTCTCGTTTCTTGTGAACTCTTCTTAAATAATTCTCCAGTTTTTCGGAATTCTTCTTTTACTGATTCTCTAAATTCTCGTACTATTTCTTCCCTTTCTTGAAAATATTTCTTTAATGATTCTCTTGTTTCTTGGCCGCTCCTCTCTATCGATTTGAGTAACCTTTCTTCCCTCTCTCTCCTTTCTTGTGAATCTTTCTTTATCAAGTCTACCAACATCGACCACTTATCTTCATCCTCTAAAACTGACTTATTTCTCGTCGTTTGTCCCGGTGTCTCAGGGTAACTAGTTGAATGTGCTGATGGGCTTCCTAATGACAATCCACAATCACTAATTCCTGAATCATCCCTGTCTTCCTGTCCTATCCCTTTTCTTTCAACTACTGCCTCACAGACCTGCTTATCTTCAGAAGACATGTTTGGTTTATTTTTAATGCCCAGGCAAGTAATACAAAATAACCTCCAATAACCCAAAACACTCCTAATTACCATGAAACTAATCAAACAGTACCTGCAATCCTTTCATTTAGTTCCCAAAATGATACAACATGCATGAGTACTGAACATAACAGCCCTCAAAAACCTAAATTTCCAGTAACAATTTCCACATACACCGTTTATGTAAAAATGTTTTAAAAAAGATAATCATAACACTCACAAAATCTATAAATGCAAAATCATCAAAACAATTATCATTTATACAATGCAGTGTGCACAAATAAGCATGCTAGACTTCATAGTATGTTTCACAACATTTTTTGAAATTACTGCAATTGAGCACTTTTCCTAATGTAAATATCAGTTAAAAACTGTTTATTTATTGCGAATATTGCACACTGCAATTTACTGTTATTACGTCTTCACTCACCAACCGACGTTACCGCGAGTCGCGATGTTTTGACGTTGGAGATGGGCGTGGCTGTGCCGCCGCTGGAGCTCGCGTGAAGTTGAAGATCAGCTGCAAGGCGACGTAGTTCCCCGTCGGCCGCTCCGTGGCGCTGCAGGCGGGCGTAGTTCGTAGTTCGGCCGCTAGATGCCGGGACTGCGCTCGTTGTCTCGAAGTTGCGTCGCTCGCCGTGGTGTCGTGTGAAATCACCTCGCGGATCGAAGCTCTTTGGTGCGACTGCTACGTGGCTCTGCGTGACGTCACTCACTAATTGCGTCGCCACAATACGTTATCGTCAGCATACCAGTTTCTGGGTCCACACGAAACCGTCCGATTTTCACCGTTCAAAAGGCAATTTCGGTCAACATATTACCACAAAACACCTTTCTGACGACTTGTATGACGAAATCTTGTCTCGTCTCACTATTTTACTGTTCACACGTGTCTTTCTTTAGCGTCCACTTTTTACAGTTTTTCGTGCGGATTCTCGCATTTGCACTTTACAACACAGTTTAATATGGCCAGAAAAACAGTTTAGTCACGATCGTGAGATATTATTACTTCGTATTGTTCAAAAAATGCACTGTTCCTTATCGCGATCTTAACGTTCATGCACTGTCCCGATTCCACATTGAAAAATTAGTATGACTCGTCCGAAAATTGCACTTGTCCTTTCACGGTAAGCCAAGGGTGTAACCTACCCTTTGTATTTATCTGCTCGTTCGGGATCAAAATAGCAGCCCAAAATTAGATAATTGATTAATGTGACCGTGTACCTAATGGGCTGGCAATCGGATTGGACTGCTCAGGGGATGTTACATTCCGTATTGTCCTTCGCAAATACTGTAATACGTATTGTTTGGTGACAAGGAGGACACAACACAGTTTCACAAACAAGATCTATAATCTTAGCAAAAGCACAAAATAAGGAGACAGCCACTGCCTTCGTCAATACACTGTTAATGACGGCTAATCTCAGCACAGGTTTCTCTAGTTATTCTTCATAATCGTCACACGCAACATCCAATCACTGTAATCCAAGTAATGCCGGCGCGGTAGACGCGGAAGTTCAATAACGGCACTTAATATCACTGCAATCACTCTGTAATTAAACTTTCTCACCTTCCCGTATAATACTAACACAAAGGGGTTAAACCGCGGCGATGGCCACTCCCTTTGTTGATAATTTACATTAATTCAACTGCTGGCTTCTGCACAGCTCTGCCCGCCTTGCGGGAACCTACCACACCCTGACTCCGCACTCTCCACACTAACTGCTCTCCGCCCAGTTCTTCCCGCCTCGCGGGAATCTACCCAAGCCGCACTCGGCACTCCGGTGAACCCCCTTTCGCTCTCGCAACCTGCACACACACTACTCGATAGTTGCCCTGTCGACCTGTGTGAGCGCAAACTTAGTAGTAAGGGCCTGCGGACCCCTTACAGGTTGGCTATAAAACTTACGACTACAGTTTTTGTTTTGGAAGGCCGAGGAAAGTTTTTTTTTCTTTTCTTTTTTCTTTCTTTTTTTTTTAATAGAAAGGGCGATAAATATAAATTCTGAAGGCTTAATCAAATGGCAAATTTTGAATATCGGCCTTAACACCCGAATTTAGCTCCAAACGATTACCAACTCTTCACGCTTATTGAATGACAGTTCGGTCATGTTGAAGATCGTCAAGGTCTTGTCACTGGAGGGTGGAAATTTTTGCAAAGAAAATTTATCTACCAGCTAAACTATATATTTATAATTAATGAGTGATTTTGAATAGCAAAAAACTATATGACGCTGCATACTTAAGATTGTTTTAATCAATTTTCTTGAATGTTTCCAATGTTTTAATGAGAGTCTAAAGGAAGTTGCTTTCTGGATACTTCTTACGTGAAAAAGAAGGTAAGAAATGTACCCCGATCTCCAGATGAAAGGAGAAGCATTGAAAATGATACCATAGCTGGCTACTAACAGATGTAACTCCACAGTGAGTGAAGAATGTTAAAAAACCAGTTTAACGAGGTTTCTGGATCGTTCTACGAAAGTGGAATAGGTAGTTTTGCTACTATTACAGAGCAGTAAACGACACAGAATATGCCATGAAAGTTAATGTTCCCTAGATATCGAAGACCGACCGGAAGGATGAGCGCATAATGTCATGCTTAAACCACTTCATGTGTGACGCTGCAGTCATTCATTAATCTCTGAAAAATGTAACTATGTTTCCTGTGAATTCCACAACATGTACGAAATAAAGAGCACCTCTACGAAACAAAGATACCGATTCACCAGCAGTGTGAGAGAGAGTGCAGTTATGTTTTGGGGGAGTTTCTTACACGCGAACGTTGTAACCTACACAACGATATTGTTGTTCCAATGATACTGCACGGCTGTCGTGATGAACGTGAGATTAACGGTCACTGCATGACAATCATCTTCACTTCCACGTCCCTCTCTTTTACAGCTTCTACTACTTTATCAAATCATTGTGAAAATTGGTTAGGGCATTCTACAGCGTCCTCTTATACTTCGCAACCTGAACTGTGGGACTTTCATCCATTTCCATCTGTGAAGACATTATCGGGCAGACAAAAAAGAAATGAAATGATCCTCTTCTGAAGGCTATAATCCCTCACACCAGAATTCCGCCAATAGAACAACTTAATATAATGTTACGTCTATTGGATCTGAAAAAAATATACATAGTATGGATCAAGTCAAATTTTTTTCGCAAACATACAAAAAACAATTAGGTAATTACTGTTGTATAGAACAATATTATACGTTTATAGCATATTTGATTACAATTTTGTTTACGTAGATTATGTACATGTACAGTATTTCTAAATGGTTTGAGAGTTACTTCTATTTCTTTTAAGAAAAAATTTTGCGATTTATGTAAGGCTTGGTTCAAATGGCTCTGAGCACTATGGGACTTAACTTCTAAGGTCATCAGTCCCCTAGAACTTAGAACTACTTAAACCTAACTAACCTAAGGACATCACACACATCCATGCCCGAGGCAGGATTCGAACCTGCGACCGTAGCGGTCGCGCGGTTCCAGGCTGTAGCGCCTTAAACCACTTGGCCACTCCGGCCGGCATTTATGTAAGCTACATGTCATTTTGTACGCAGTATTTCCTTCCAGTTTGTCTTATTTTGTAGAGCACGTGAAATCATTTACACTATATAGAAAGAGATTTGAATGAAAAATATTTTGAGAAATTGTCAGAAAATATTTTTATTTTTTATCCGTTTAAACTTTGAAGGGTGTATTTCTAGCGCTTTTCGCCCTGCATAAAATGGCTTTGATTTGAATTTCACTCTGTAGTGTCTGGACCCACGAAAGGAGTCCCGTTTCTCACGGATGTAAATGTTTGATAGTGTTAGTATCTTAAGTGCTTTACGCACTGGACTTGCATTAGAGAGGACAACGGTTCAAACAGGCGTCCACCCATCCCGATTTAGGTTTTCCGTGATTTCCCTAAATCGCTTCAGGCAAATGCCGGGATGGTTCCTCTGAAACGGCACGGCCGACTTCCTTCCCCATTATTCCCTAATCCGATGGGACTGATGACCTCGCAGTTTGGTCCCCTCCTCCGAGTCAACCAACCAACTTTCAGTGCAATCATCCTGTCTGAGGAACATCCGCAACTGAGCATTATACCAGAGGTTGAAAATACCGCTACAGTTGCAAGGTTCTTTACTTTAGAACACGACCGGTTTCGGCCTCTTATACGTCCATCACCAGGTATTATTACTTCGTGCTGTGACTCCGAGTACAGCGGCGACGAATACAGGACGCGGTGTTCAAATGGTTCAAATGGCTCTGAGCACTATGGGACTTAACATCAGTGGTCATCAGTCCCCTAGAACTTAGAACTACTTAAACCTAACTAACCTAAGGACATCACACACATACATGCCCGAGGCAGGATTCGAACCTGCGACCGTAGCAGTCGCGCGGATCCGGACTGAGCGCCTAGAACCGCTAGACCACCGCGGCCGGCACAGGACGCGGTGTATTAGCAGCGAGCGGAAAGCGGTGGATGTATAAGAAGAGCCCGTAACCGGTCGTATTCTAAATAAAACAACCTTAAAACAGCAGCGGTATTTTCAACCTCTGGCAACTTTAAGTGCTTTAAATGCTGTCACTCTACCGAAGTTTGAGACTGGTACCAAGATCTATCAAAAAAATTTTCATCCAAAAACAGCACTGCTCACCGGGCATCGGGGGAGCGCGTGTTGGGAATTACTACGACGGACAGCAAAGCCAACAAATGGATCACAGAATATACTGGAATGGGACACTTAATATCTACATCTACATTTATACTCCGCAAGCCACCCAACGGTGTGTGGCGGAGAGCACTTTACGTGCCACTGTCATTACCTCCCTTTTCTGTTCCAGTCGCGTATGGTTCACGGGAAGAACGACTGTCTGAAAGCCTCCGTGCGCGCTCGAATCTCTTTAATTTTACATTCGTGATCTCCTCGGGAGTGATAAGTAGGGGGAAGCAATATATTCGATACCTCATCCAGAAACGCACCCTCTCGAAACCTAGACAGCAAGCTACACCGCGATGCAGAGAGCCTCTCTTGCGGAGTCTGCCACTTGAGTTTATTAAACATCTCCGTAACGCTATCACGGTTACCAAATAACTCTGTGACGAAACGCGCCGCTCTTCTTTGGATCTTTTCTATCTCCTCCGTCAACCCGATCTGGTACGGATCCCACACTGATGAGCAATAGGTCGAACGAGTGTTTTGTAAGCCACCTCCTTTGTTGATGGACTACATTTTCTAAGGATTCTCCCAATGAATCTCAACCTGGTACCCAACTTACCAACAATTAATTTTATATGATCATTCCACTTCAAATCGTTCCGCACGCATACTCCCAGATATTTTACAGAAGTAACTGCTACCAGTGTTTTTTCCGCTGTCATATAATCACACAATGAAGGATCCTTCTTTCTGTGTATTCGCAATACATTACATTTGTCTATGTTAAGGGTCAGTTGCCACTCCCTGCACCAAGTGCCTAGCCGCTGCAGATCTTCCTGCATTTTGCTGCAATTTTCTAATGCTGCAACTTCTCTGTATACTACAGCATCATCCGCAAAAAGCCGCATTGAAGTTCTGACACTATCTACTATGTCATTTATATGTATTGTGAAAAGCAATGGTCCCATAAGACTCCCCTGTGGTACGCCAGAGGTTACTTTAACGTCTGTAGACGTCTCTCCATTGATAACAACATGCTGTGTTCTGTTTGCTAAAAACTCTTCAATCCAGCCACACAGCTGGTCTGATATTCCGTAGGTTCTAACTTTGAT
This sequence comes from Schistocerca nitens, assembly GCF_023898315.1. Taxonomy (NCBI): domain Eukaryota; kingdom Metazoa; phylum Arthropoda; class Insecta; order Orthoptera; family Acrididae; genus Schistocerca; species Schistocerca nitens. The sequence goes on from NC_064614.1 coordinate 815,070,961, forward strand.
TATCAGGCGACAGTGCGGAACTGTATCGAACGCCTTCCGGAAGTCAAGGAAAATAGCATCTACCTGGGAGCCTGTATCTAATATTTTCTGGGTCTCATGAACAAATAAAGCGAGTTGGGTCTCACACGAACGCTGTTTCCGGCATCCATGTTGATTCCTACACAGTAGATTCTGGTTTTCCAAAAACGATATGATACTCGAACAAAAAACATGTTCTAAAATTCTACAACAGATCGACGTCAGAGATATATGTCTATAGTTTTGCGGATCTGCTCGACGACCCTTCTTGAATACTGGGACTACCTGTGCTCTTTTCCAATCATTTGGAACCTTCCGTTCCTCTAGAGACTTGCGGTACACGGCTGTTAGAAGGGGGGCAAGTTCTTTCGCGTACTCTGTGTAGAATCGAATTGGTATCCCGTCAGATCCAGTGGACTTTCCTCTGTTGAGTTATTCCAGTTGCTTTTCTATTCCTTGGAGACTTATTTCGATGCCAGCCATGTTTTCGTTTGTGCGAGGATTTTGAGAAGGAACTGCAGTGCGGTCTTCCTCTGTGAAACAGTTTTGGAAAAAGGTGTTTAGTATTTCAGCTTTACGCGTGTCATCCTCTGTTTCAATGCCATCATCATCCCGGAGTGTCTGGATATGCTGTTTCGAGCCACTTACTGATTTAACGTAAGACCAGAACTTCCTAGGATTTTCTGCCAAGTCGGTACATAGAATTTTACTTTCGAATTCACTGAACGCTTCACGCATAGCCCTCCTTACGCTAACTCTGACATCGTTAAGCTTCTGTTTGTCTGAGAGGTTTTGGCTGCGTTTACACTTGGAGTGAAGCTCTCTTTGCTTTCGCAGTGGTTTCCTAACTTGGTTGTTGAACCACGGTGGGTTTTTCCCGTCCCTCACAGTTTTACTCGGCACGTACCTGTCTAAAACGCATTTTACGATTGCCTTGAACGTTTTCCATAAACACTCAACATTGTCAGTGTCGGAACAGAAATTTTCGTTTTGATCTGTTAGGTAGTCTGAAATCTGCCTTCTATTACTCTTGCTAAACAGATAAACCTTCCTCCCTTTTTTTATATTCCTATTAACTTCCATATTCAGGGATTCTGCAACGGCCTTATGATCACTGATTCCCTGTTCTGCACATACAGAGTCGAAAAGTTCGGGTCTGTTTGTTATCAGTAGGTCCAAGATGGTATCTCCACGAGTCGGTTCTCTGTTTAGTTGCTCGAGGTAATTTTCGGATAGTGCACTCAGTATAATGTCACTCGATGCTCTGTCCCTACCACCCGTCCAAAACATCTGAGTGTCCCAGTCTATATCTGGTAAATTGAAATCTTCACCTAAGACTATAACATGCTGAGAAAATTTATGTGAAATGTATTCCAAATTTTCTCTCAGTTGTTCTGCCACTAATGCTGCTGAGTCGGGAGGTCGGTAAAAGGAGCCAACTATTAACCTAGCTCGGTTGTTGAGTGTAACCTCCACCCATAATAATTCACAGGAACTATTCACTTCTACTTCACTACAGGATAAACTACTACTAGCAGCGACAAACACGCCACCACCGGTTGCATGCAATCTGTCCTTTGTAAACACCGTCTGTGCCTTTGTAAAAATTTCGGCATAATTTATCTCTGGCTTCAGCCAGCTTTCTGTACCTATAACGATTTCAGCTTCGGCGCTTTCCATCAGCGCTTGAAGTTCCGGTACTTTACCAATGCAGCTTCGACAGTTTACAATTACAATACCGATTGCTGCTTGGTCCCCGCATGTCCTGACTTTGCCCCGTACCCTTTGAGGCTGTTGCCCTTTCTGTACTTGCCCGAGGCCATCTAACCTAAAAAACCGCCCAGTCCACGCCACACAACCCCTGCTACCCGTATAGCCGCTTGCTGCGTGTAGTGGACTCCTGACCTATCCAGCTGAACCCGAAACCCCACCACCCTATGGCGCAAGTCGAGGAATCTGCAGCCCACACGGTCGCAGAACCGTCTCAACCTCTGATTCAGACCCTCCACTCGGCTCTGTACCAAAGGTCCGCAGTCAGTCCTGTCGACGATGCTGCAGATGGTGACCTCTGCTTTCATCCCGCTAGCGAGATTGGCAGTCTTCACCAAATCAGATAGCCGCCGGAAGCCAGAGAGGATTTCCTCCGATCCATAGCGACACACATCATTGGTGCCGACATGAGCGACCACCTGCAGATGGGTGCACCCTGTACCCTTCATGGCATCCGGAAGTACCCTTTCCACATCTGGAATGACTCCCCCCGGTATGCACACGGAGTGCACATTGGTTTTCTTCCCCTCTCTTGCTGCCATATCCCTAAGGGGCCCCATTACGCGCATAAAATGCAGGAGACAGCGACATGTAATATGTATAAGGCTGGTACAAGGAAGAAGGAATTTATTCCCTGGACGCCAAGATATAAGGAAAAACTGTGACGAAGATCTAATGGGGGCGAATATAAGAAAACATGCAAATCGACGTGTGTGTTGGAATGGAAGTGGTTAACGAAGCACTATCACAATTTCACTAACAACACGATACATACCCATAAATTTACTATGTATTCCAATTAGAATCAATTGACAACTTAATTTTTTGTCAAAAATGATTTACAATTTGAGGACAATAAATGAAATGTGAATTTATGTAAGGAATATGCGTCTAACATAAATGTAATATGAGTAACATCAATTTTATAATTTTTCAAATAATTAATTATTTTTCACGTACATAACTTATTCAAAACCTTTGCTATCTAGTGCAATTAAATCTGAAGTCCTATCATTACGATTTTTGGTTTAAACTTTCATTTACCTTAAGAAAAGAGTGCCAAAAACTGACTATATTATTGAACTTGTATTGTTTTTTCAGTATGTATGAGTATTGTCTTTGTTCTCGGTTTTCTCGCATGTGGCGAGAGAATGGTTATCGCTATGCGTTGAGCCAGGAGTTGTATTATGTAGATGCTGTGGATATACGCTAGACATATTGTAACTGGCCTAGTGAATTAAAAACAATGAAGAATCAAATTGAACACCTGCTAATTTCTATTCAATATAAATTACATCCTCTTCCCCACGGAGCAATATTTCATACTCAAAGATGTACTGTGCCAAGACCTAGAAGAAGCCGTTATGGACGTCGTAAAGAAGATAAGTTAATGTAATTACCCACCAATATTCATATTCCAATGAAGATTGAAGTTCCAATCATAATCTCTTTGATTCTGAATTCTAATGGACTGACAACCATTTTACACGAACCAGTTCACTGCAGAAACGAGAGATTTGCAAACAGCATCATAATATTCGATTTTATTAGTGTTCAAAAAGAGTGAATATGTTAGAATGTATCTAGTCAAAGTACCTGATCCATGAAAAAGTGTAGAAGGAAGCTCAGCCCAGTATTGGTTGCTAGCTTTGGTGATGAAGTAAGTTGATTGTTTTTGAATTGTTTTATGTTTCCTACAGAACATTTCGTTTAGGAAACGTTTATGCATTATCTGATGAACCGTCCATATAGTACGAGTAAATCAAGCGCAGTCACAAAGACTGCCACTCGTTATTACATTCATACTAAACGAACCACGATTAGAGCACGAATAACATTCGTTACCAAGAACAAAGAAAAGATGATTTCGTTATTAGTACCTTAAAATACTACATTAATCAGGTCATAAGGACTCGAATACTCCCTCATAATTCTGACGACTGTAGTTACACGACATTTCCTTAGAGAAACAACTCACAGATCAACGTCATGAGTCTGGTGGACTGCGGTTTGAGAATAAGTGGTTACAATTCCAAACATAGAAGAAGAACACAGGCAAGGAATTAATATATATATACTTGACGAAATTATGGCGTTTTCTTTCAAAACAGGACTTAGAAAAAAAGCCGTTCAAATTAAATGTGGAATCACTACCGATCCTTGTGTTTCGATTTACCAGAATGACAATTCATCTCTTGCAGAAAGAGCACATCTATAAACTGCCTCGTAAACTATGCGACGTACTTTTACTGTTTTAGAACGAGTCTTCGTACTTTGTTACGCTCACTGGATTGACAGGAATAGCCGCGCTCGTAAAAAATGAAGCAGGGCCATAGACTGCTGCAGGAGCGTAACATGCGCACTTTTAGTCGCTGCGTCTCTAAACGGTCTGGCAAAACGCTATAAATCCGCAGAAGCGTAGCTTTATCAACGTGGAGAACAAAGACGCACAAGAGATATTCGGAGCCAGTACGATACTGCCGAGAGCAGTTACTTTTAACGACGGCGAATCCTGTACCATGTTTATGGAACAAGGCGAGCAGGTGGTACAGCAACGGACTGCTATCCATCGGTTGTAATTTGCTTCCCACTACCCTTATTTTCTGATTATTAATTGAAACAGGTTTATTTTTGCGGCGATCGGACACGGATAATGTTTGGTTAATAAGAGAAGACACACTGTGCGAAACTTGACCTTGTAAACTAAAACGAAAGTGAGTGCATAACTGATGCATGAATAGTTGACTTAAGGCACAAACATACGCAAATGATATGAACTGTTGTATGGTTTTTCACAGTGACAGCTACTCTCTACACTACGTACTATTATCTATTGCATGTGCCGTCGTTTTTGGTTTTATATTTCACAAGTACTGTCATAGCCATTGAAAAACTCACAACCAAATGCTTTCGGGATTATTTGTAAGGGATTAGAAATCTGCATGGTACTAGGAGAAATTACTTTACACTTTTTAATCTAGTTTAAAACTTGTTGTAGTAAAGCGTTTTATAATGTAAATAATTACTTTTTACTTTTCAGTCTCGTGCGTATCAAATTTTTCAGTGGATCGCGATGTGATAATAAAGGAGACATATGGTAAATTTCAGGTTTATTTCAATTTATCTTCACCTGAGTCAACCAATATACTGATCACTCCTATGTGTATCTCAGGGAAAGACCGTGAAGACAAAAGTTTGAGAGATTCGAAGTCAGACGGAGGCAAGAAGAGAATAGAAGCTTTCGAAATGTGGTGCTACATAAGAATGCTGAAGATTAGATGGGTAGATCACATAACTAATGAGGAGGTATTGAATAGGATTGGGGAGAAGAGAAGTTTGTGGCACTACTTGACTAAAAGAAGGGATCGGTTCGTAGGACATGTACCGAGGCATCAAGGGATCACCTCTTTAGTATTGGAGGGCATCGTGGAGGGTAAAACTCGTAGAGGGAGACCAAGAGATGAATACACTAATCAGATTCAGAGGGATGTAGGTCGCTTTAGATACTGGGAGATAAAGAAACTTGCACAGGATAGAGTAGCATGGAGAGATGCATCAAACCAGTCTCAGGACTGAAGACAACAACAACAACAACACGGAAGCATACCAGCAATCGATCTTACCGCGAACCATTCACGACTGGATCAGGAAAAGGGGAAATAAAAGTGGTACACAAAATGCCCTCCGCCACCAAGCAGACAAGTAAGTGGGTTAACATTGCACTGTGATCAATTTCTGAGCTATGTTGAAAGTTTGATGTCTCTAGCTCATGGGGAAGTTTGAAATCTATTGTAAAATTTATATCGAACCGACAAACTAACAGAAAAATAAAGCACCCTCCGCTATAAACCAGAAAGTAAAGCACCTAATATTGTATCGTCATCCAGTTCTGAGCTATGTTGAACGTTGCAAAACTTTAGCTGACCTGGCTGTGGATGTAGAATCAACTGCAGAATTTGTACAGACAAGAATGTGACCTAATCAAAACATGAGAATAAAATAGAAATGCCATAAATGCCGTAAGGCAACATTTCAGCTTACATTTAAGGAGTTACATTTGATCAGTGAATTTTTTTCAGCTCTACTGGAAGCCTACTGAAAATGAAACCTGCGTAACACTGCACACGTTTCTGTACAGTGCTTAAGGAAGAGTTATCCAACAACAAATCATTTTTCCGTTTAAGTTAACTGAACGAATATCGCAGTTAATCCTGAATGAGTAAATGTTGTCACCAACGAATCCGATGGTGGATTACACAGGCCACCGATGGAAAAACTTTTTTGCTGAAAATACCTTATTCTAATGTGTATTAGGGTGAGAAATCCAAATATGATACTTAAAAAACTGTATCACCCACCATTTCTTCACATTTTAAGTTAAATTTATTAAATTAAACGATTTTTTAAAGTATTTAACAGCTTTTATATAGTTAAAATAATTTAAAAAGTAGGTGTACTGAACGTATATGACGTTGGTAGCACTGATGAAAAACATTTTCTAACAAAAAAGATCGATTCTATTTTTGTGTTAACAGATGGTGTTTTGTTTACTGTCAACCTAACCTCACTTTCCCGTTTCCTGTACATGTGATCAGTACAATGTTTAATCGTTGTTGTAAAAACTCTGCTGACAGTTTTTGTTATATTTGTGGTGCATTTGTGATTAAAAACACCAAAGAAACATTACAGACTTTGTGAAAAAGGTTTATCTATTATACTTTGGATCTAAACTTGGTGATCAATATAAATCTTGAGAGCCACATCAGGTATGTTATGTGTGTGTTGAAGATACGAGAAAATGGCCCAAAAAGGAGGAAAACACCTTTAGATTTGCTGTTTCTATGACATGGAGGTAGCCAAGAAATCATTCCGATGATTGCTACTTTTGCAGTGTTGATATTACTAGTCATAATTCGAAAAACAAAAAGGTAATAAGCTACCCTGACCATCCGTCTGCCATCCGACCAGTAGCGCATGGTGTAGATTTGGCGGTCCCTGAACTACCAGATGATTTAAATTCGATTCCAACAGAAGTATTTTATGATTTCGAATCTGATTTAGACGAACAAGATGATGATGAAGTCCACTGTTATACAGAAAGGCTAGAGCCCCAATTGTTTTCTCAGACCGAGCTTAACGATTTGGTTAGGGATGTGGGCTTAACGAAAGATAAAGCTGAATTGCTTGGCTATAGATTAAGAGAAAATAACTTATTGGCAGCTGGAACCAGCATATACTTGTACAGAAAGAGAGAACAGCAATTTTCCAAGTTTTTTCAACAAGAAAGTGATTTAGTGTACTTGTCAGACATTCCCAGTCTGATGAATGAGTTTGGTATTGAATACAAAAGACTGGAGGCTGTTTATTGATTCATCCAAAACTAGTTTAAAGGCTCTTTTACTACATGTATGCATCTATCCCCCCTATGAACCATGAACCTTGCCGTTGGTGGGGAGGCTTGCTTACCTCAACGATACAGATAGCCGTACCGTAGGTGCAACCACAACGGAGGGATATCTGCTGAGAGGCCAGACAAACGTGTGGTTCCTGAAGAGGGGCAGCAGTCTTTTCAGTAGTTGCAGGGGCAACAGTCTGGATGATTGACTGATCTGGCCTTGTAACACTAACCAAAATGGCCTTGCTGTTCTCGTACTGCGAACGGCTGAAAACAAGGGGAAACTACAGCCGTAATTTTTCCCGAGGGCATGCAGCTTTACTGTATGGTTAAATGATGATGGCGTCCTCTTGGGTAAAATATTCCGGAGGTAAAATAGTCCCCCATTTGGATCTCCGGGCGGGGACTACTCAGGAGGACGTTGTTATCAGGAGAAAGAAAACTGGCGTTCTACGGATTGGAGCGTGGAATGTCAGATCCCTTAATCGGGCAGGTACGTTAGAAAATTTAAAAAGGGAAATGGATAGGTTAAAGTTAGATATAGTGGGAATTGGATCCCTTAATCGGGCAGGTAGGTTAGAAAATTTAAAAAGGGAAATGGATAGGTGAAAGTTAGACATAGTGGGAATTAGTGAAGTTCGGTGGCAGGAGGAACAGGACTTTTGGTCAGGTGATTACAGGGTTATAAATACAAAATCAAATAGGGGTAATGCAGGAGTAGGTTTAATAATGAATAAAAAAATAGGAATGCGGGTTAGCTACTACAAACAGCATAGTGAACGCATTATTGTGGCCAAGATAGACACGAAGCTCACGCCTACTACAGTAGTACAATTTTATATGCCAACTAGCTCTGCAGATGACGAAGAAATTGATGAAATGTATGATGAGATAAAAGAAATTATTCAGGTAGTAAGGGAGATGAAAATTTAATAGTCAAGGATGACTGGAATTCGTCAGTAGGAAAAGGGAGAGAAGGAAACATAGTAGGTGAATACGGATTGGGGCTAAGAAATGAAAGAGGAGGCCGCCTGGTAGAATTTTGCGCAGAGCATAACTTAATCATACCTAATACTTGCTTTAAGAATCATGAAAGAAGGTCGTATACATGGAAGAACCCTGGAGATCCTTAAAGGTATCAGATAGATTATATAATGGTAAGACATTTCCAGGGGCAGATGTGGACTCTGAACACAATCTATTGGTTATGAACTGTAGATTAAAACTGAAGGAACTTCAAAAAGGTGGCAATTTAAGGAGATGGGACCTGGATAAACTGAAAGAACCAGAGATTGTACTGAGTTTCAGGGAGAGCATAAGGGAACAAATGACAGGAATGGGGGAAAGAAATACAGTAGAAGAAGAATGGGTAGCTTTAAGGGATAAAATAGTGAAGGCAGCAGAGGATCAAATAGGTAAAAAGACGAGGGCTAGTAAAAAAACCCTTGGGCAACATAAGAAATATTGAATTTAATTGATGAAAGGAGAAAATATAAAAATGCAGTAAATGAAGCAGGCAAAAGGGAATACAAACGTTTCAAAAATGTCTAAGCAGGGATGGCTAGAGGACAAATTTAAGGATGTAGAGGCTTATCTCACTAGGGGTAAGATAGATACTGCCTACAGGAACATTAAAGAGACCTTTGGAGAAAGGAGAACCACTTGCATGAATATCATGAGCTTTGATGGAAACCCAGTTCTTAGCAAAGAGGGGGAAGCAGAAAGGTGGAAGGAGTATATAGAGGGTCTATACAATGGCGATGTACTTGAAGACAATATTATGGAAATGGAAGAGGATGTAGATGAAGATGAAATGGGAGATACGATATTGAGTGAAGAGTTTGACAGAGCACTGAAAGACCTGAGTCGAAACAAGGCCCCCGGAGTAGACAACATTCCATTAGAATTACTGACAGCCTTGGGAGAGCCAGTCCTGACAAAACTCTACCATCTGGTGAGCAAGATGTATGAGAGCGGTGAAATACGGAGATATGATATTGAGTGAAGAGTTTGACAGAGCACTGAAAGACCTGAGTGGAAACAAGGCCCCGGGAGTAGACAACATTCCATTAGAACTACTGACAGCCTTGGGAGAGCCAGTCCTGACAAAATCAAATGGTTCAAATGGCTCTGAGCACTATGGGACTCAACATCTTAGGTCATAAGTCCCCTAGAACTTAGAACTACTTAAACCTAACTAACCTAAGGACATCACACACACCCATGCCCGAGGCAGGATTCGAACCTGCGACCGTAGCAGTCCCGCGGTTCCGGACTGCAGCGCCAGAACCGCTAGACCACCGCGGCCGGCTCCTGACAAAACTCTACCATCTGGTGAGCAAGATGTATGAGACAGGTGAAATACCCTCAGACTTCAAGAAGAATATAATAATCCCAATCCCAAAGAAAGCAGGTGTTGACCGATGTGAAAATTACCGAACTATCAGTTTAATAAGTCACAGCTGCAAAATACTAACGCGAATTCTTTAGAGACGAATGGAAAAAACTGATAAAAGCCGACCTCGGGGAAGATCAGTTTGGATTCCGTAGAAATGTTGGAACACGTGAGGCAATACTGACCCTACGACGTATCTTAGAAGAAAGATTAAGGAAAGGCAAACCTACGTTTCTAGAATTTGTAGACTTAGAGAAAGCTTTTGACAATGTTGACTGGAATACTCTCTTTCAAATTCTGAAGGTGGCAGGGGTAAAATACAGGGAGCGAAAGGCTATTTACAATTTGTACAGAAAGCAGATGGCAGTTATAAGAGTCGAGGAGTATGAAAGGGAAGCAGTGGTTGGGAAGGGAGTGAGACAGGGTTGTAGCCTATCCCCGATCTTATTAAATCTGTATATTGAGCAAGCAATAAAGGAAACAAAAGAAAAGTTCGGATAAGGTATTAAAATCCACGGAGAAGATATAAAAACTTTGAGGTTCGCCGATGACATTGTAATTCTGTCAGAGACAGCAAAGGACTTGGAAGAGCAGTTGAACGGAATGGACAGTATCTTGAAAGGAGGGTATAAGATGAACATCAAGAAAAGCAAGACGAGGATAATGGAATGTAGTCGAATTAAGTCGGGTGATGCCGAGGGAATTAGATTGGGAAATGAGACACTTAAAGTAGTAAAGGAGTTTTGCTATTTGGGGAGCAAAATAACTGATGATGGTCGAAGTAGATAGGATATAAAACGTAGACTGTCATGGGAAGGAAAGCGTTTCTGAAGAAGAGAAATTTGTTAACATCGGGCCCGCATCTCGTGGTCGTGCGGTAGCGTTCTCGCTTCCCACGCCCAGGTTCCCGGGTTCGATTCCCGGCGGGGTCAGGGATGTTCTCTGCCTCGTGATGGCTGGGTGTTGTGTGCTGTCCTTAGGTTAGTTAGGTTTAAGCAGTTCTAAGTTCTAGGGGACTGATGACCATAGATGTTAAGTCCCATAGTGCTCAGAGCCATTTTTTTGTTAATATCGAGTATAGATTCAAATGTCAGGGAGTCGTTTCTGAAAGTATTTGTATGGAGTGTAGCCATGTATGGAAGTGAAACGTGAACGATAAATTGCTTAGACAAGAAGAGAATAGAAGCTTTTGAAATGTGGTGCTACAAAAGAATGCTGAAGATTAGATGGGTTGATCACATAACTAATGAGGAGGTATTGAACAGAATTGGGGAGAAGAGGAGCTTGTGGCACAACTTGACTAGAAGAAGGGATCGGTTGATAGGACATGTTCTGAGAGATCGAGGGATCACCAATTTAGTATTGGAGGGCAGCGTGGAGGGTAAAAATCGTAGAGGGAGACCAAGAGATGAATACACTAAGCAGATTCAGAAGGATGTAGGTTGCAGTAGGTACTGGGAGATGAAGAAGCTTGCACAGGATAGAGTAGCATGGAGAGCTGCATAAAACCAGTCTCAGGACTGAAGACCACAACAACACATGCGTCTATACCTGTTGGACATTCTATAGTCTACACATATGAAAAAACCTATGAAAGCCTAGAAATAGTGATAAATAAAATAGGCTATTCTGCTCATGTTTGGATGATATGTGGCGATCTAAAAGTAACTTGCATGCTCCTTGGTCAGCAAGGTCTCTTTACCAAATTTCCATGCTTCTTGTGTGAATGGGACAGTAGAGCCAGGGATCAACACTGGTACAGAAAGAACTGGCCTGCGATGGAGTCTTTAAAAGCCAGTGGGAAGAACATTCTATGCAAAAACCTTGTACATCCAAAAAACGTACCCCTACCACCTCTACATATAAAGTGAGGCCTAATGAAACAGTTTGTAAAGGCTTTGCCTAAAGATGGACTATGTTTTAAGTATCTCTGTCAAAAGTTTACACACCTTTCAGAAACTAAACTACAAGAAGGTGTCTTTGTCGGACCTTACATTAGAAAATTGATATTTGATGTTAACAGTGAATCCACAATGACCTTAAATGAGAAAGAAGCATGGGTATCATTCAAGCAAGCCGTTAAAAAGTTCTTAGTACATGAAAAAGAGCCAGAATATGTTTCTAGTATAGCTACAACGTTAAAAGAAGTTTAAAACTTTAGGATATTTAATGAGATAGAAAGTTCACTTTTTGAACAGTCACCTTGATTACTTCCTGGACAATATGGGAGATGTTTGTTAGGAGCAAGGAGAGCGTTTTCACCAGAACATTAAAGTGGTTTAAAAAACGCTACCAAGACCGCTGGAACATCAACATGATGGGGGTCTACTGTTGGTAAGTTCACCGAGAAGTTCAGCAAGCGATTCATCGTAGAAAAAGCTACAAAAGAAGCTTCCAAGAAAAAAGAGACAAAAAAATACAAATCAATTCCAGCTGACAAGTGAAAACTCTATTAACACATATCATTGTTTTAAGTAGCTTACTGTGAATACAAACCATGCTTATGTTGTAAAAAAGCGTTTCATTAACTTCCCCGTTCACCGTATACCATAGGATTTTTACACTATATAGTAAAACGCATATTGTTCGAAAACTATGGGTGATACAAAAAACTAATGCTAGATTTGGATTCAGCTCATAAAAATCTATAAAGATCAGCTACCAAAGTAAAAAGAGTATTTAAAAAAATCGGTGGGACCACAATTAAAGCTGACAGTTACTGTGAGACTCTGAAAAAACTCAAACGGGCAATTCAGAACCGGAGAAGAGGAATGTTGAGCAAGGGCGTACACATTCTCCATGACAACGCTCGCCCACACATCGCTCGGCAAACCGTTACTCTCCTGCAACAGTTTCAGTTTAACACCCTCCCTATAGTCCTCACTTGGCGCCCAGTTCCCTAGGTTAAAAGAATATTTGGCCGGAAAGCGATTCAGCTCCGACGACGAGGTGAAAGAAGAGGTTCATAACTTTCTGAACAGCATGGTGGCGAGCTGGTATGACATGGGAATACAAAAACTGCCACAGTGTCTACAAAAATGCATCGACAGAAATGCTGATTATGTCGAAAAATAGCTAAATGTTCAAGCTGTAAACTGATGTAAACCATTGTAGAAATAAACAGGTCTATGTACTTACAAAAAATAGGAGACCTTACTTTTTGGATTACCCTCGTAAGTAATCCTCTTTCGTGGGGTTGATTTGTTTGAAAAACGCAAACAGTGAGCATTTGCATTCACTGTCCAACTCATGAGAAGCTGCCCCACATACGTTACTAATTCTAACTGGCTTACAGATGGCATCTTGCCTACATCCTGTGATGACCCACACATTTTGAAAATCATAAGGGAACCACACTACTGCTACACTTCAAACTAAACACTATAACTGTAAGGAAACAACACAGAGTAAGGAACTCAACCGATCATATTTGCATCCGCAACCCAACTGACCTAACAGGTGTACTGCCAACAGTTGAAGTAACCGATGGACTTGCCCTGTTCTTTCCGTGAGAAGACCGACTTAGAACGTTCTTTCTGTTACCATTAACAGTAAAACTCTTTGTATCTCGGAACTTTGCTACATTATTTTAAAGTCATTTTACCTGCCTTGTGGTACCGACGAAAGGCCATCATTTTCTAACCAAATGGACTTACCCCGTTTTTTTCCGTGGGGCTTCACTTATGTTCGAAATATACTTCAGTTTTGCAAATTTGATTGTACAATACAATATGATTAGCTGTTTCAATGTCCGGTTAAAACCGACGTTTAGCGAGACCCAGAAGCAAGGACGTGGATGTAATACATTTCTGCTCCCATATGGAACGTGATATAGGTGAGCCCTCTTGCCTCTCACCAGAAGGGTACTTGATTTATTTAATTGTCAATGATAGTGGTTCTGTATTCCGCCAATAGCAGCGTAGCGGTCATCGGGGGAGGGGGGGGGGTTACGGCACTTAGGTCGACCCACACCCAAAAATCAGTCATGCTGATGAAGGGGTACAAGGGCGGCCACCGAAATCAAGCATTCCGAATGTTTGGAGATTCACAAAATTAACAACGTAGGGAACACAGCACCACGTTACCTTACACATAGCTTATTTGCCAGAAATGTCAATGTCTAGCTATGTTATTTATACTGTACAATCACATTTGCAATATCAAAGCAAATTTCGAATGTAAATATAAACCGTCTGAACACAAAGTTTTACATTTTCATCGTAAATGTAAATGTAGTATCAGATACATCGGTTTTTAATTAGAAAGCCAGGCGCACTTGATATTCATAAATTGCAGCGCCAACTACCGCACATGAGAAACAACGGTTTGATTAAACCCTACGTACTTTTGGCGTAGATTCCAAACATGCGCGTTCCGATTTTAAAATACAAAAAAAAAAAAAAAATGGCTCTGAGCACTATGGGACTTAACAGCTATGGTCATCAGTCCCCTAGAACTTAGAACTACTTAAACCTAACTAACCTAAGGACAGCTCACAACACCCAGCCATCACGAGGCAGAGAAAATCCCTGACCCCGCCGGGAATCGAACCCGGGAACCCGGGCGTGGGAAACGAGAACGCTACCGCACGACCACGAGATGCGGGCAATTTTAAAATACAAAGGTGACTCCCCACGCCGCAGGGGTGGTTAGCGGAAGGCTAGATATAGCCCTGACAGATGTCCCCTTTTACTCATATTAGCTTTTCTTCTAGTACTTTTTTTCGTACTGTGTGTCATTTTACAAACATACATACATTTAGTTGTCTCGAGCTGAAACAAACGCACTGTATTTATTTGAGGAGATACAATGTATCAGATGCTGATGTATGGGATGATCTTATGGTGGAGAACGGCGAAACTTGCGATGTGTGCAACACAGAAAATAAAAGTAGTAACGTCTAGAATGTACTTATTAGTAAAACGTGCCGAAATTGCTGCCTCCAAAACAGGTTTGCGATAGGTTAACTCACGGTCACACTGCTGCCTCTACACGAACAGGAAAAATTGAGCCATGCGGAATTGATAAACTAGTAAACATGATAACGTATGGGTTATAGAAAATGGTGCAACCCTGTGTACGGGTACCGAGCTGAAATTGTAAACTTTTATCGCGATGCGAGACCCAGCACAGTCTTATGGGCGGTAAGGTTCGACGACGTTTGTGAGTCAGGTCATACGAAGGCGACTAGAATCCCTACTACAATAACTTATAATTTCCTTTTCTGTCAACTGTGCTGATAGGTTTGCGCTCTGTCTTCAGTGACCTTGCTGCCGACAAACCGCCGATCCCGACGAAAATAAATAAATAAACAGAGAACTTGTTGATTGGTGTATACTGTGGATATGTTAATAATGTAGGGAGCAATTTCCAAGTGGACCGCAGTTTGATCAGCATTTTAATTATGGCCGTCAGGAGGTACAAAACGAATGTTTGTTTACAGAGCGATGTGGAAGCGGCCGCGCGGCATGCACACACCTGCATTAATTGCACACCTGTAACTAAAAAGAAACAAACACGCCGGAGGGCAATTACACCATGCAGTCGTGCGTTACGTCATCTGCATAACAATCTGCAAACGGTTATCAATAAACAGGTCTCAAAACGAGAGCAGCATTCGATACCTGTAGCTGACAAGGAATACTAGGTTTACTCGTATTACGAGGTAAGTGACAGAGAGGGATTTGTGCCTTGACTCAAAAATGTCTAATCGTCAAACATAACGCTAAAAGACACAATCGCGTTACAGAACGTTTGGTGAATGGATCTGTTTGAGTCTTTACACCGGTAAATTTCTGACATTTGGGAGAATTAGCTACGAACCCTGTTGGTGAAGTTTCGGTCATCGAAAGATTTACGCTTAGAACGAAACCGATTCTCACGTAATAATAATACAGCTACTGCAGTCGTCATAGACGCCTACTGTAGCGGCAACACCGCAAATAAACTGGCAATGCGGGTTGCGGGCTCCGCTGCGAAATCTGGCAGACACAGAAGTGTTTATCAGCAAGTACCACAGTTGACATTAAGCTTACCTTAGCAAGAACTACCCAGCGAGTTTGCAACGTGGAGTTCCATTTGGGCCATATACTGCAAGAGCAAGGCCCACATTACCGGCCAATTTTGGTTTTCATTAGTGAACTGAGAGTTGCCATGGCAACCAGCAAAGCACGGAGATCAAGTTAAGGTTTCTGCAAACGTAATTATAATTATCACAAGTCTATTAAAACGCGCAATGAGCATAGCTGCATTGTATTAAAAATCACTTATTATGAATCACTTTTTCGTGGCAGAGTTATCCGAAAACGACTCCGGTGTGGTGCTCGGGCCAGTAACCTCAGTCAGTGGGCGCCTCTCAAAACAACGCTGACCGGACAGCCGATAGGTATTCAGGCAGCGAGTGGGAGTGACGGCGATTGGGTGGTTCACAACAAAACTGTTATTACTGGACGGGCCCTGGCGCAGAGCGCCAAGTCCGTCTGATATTTACAGATATCAATGACTCGTGCTTTGGCTTCGAAGGGAAGCAGTAGTGTTTGCTCCAGTACGCGCGACGGAGTGATAGCGAAGTTTTGTGTTTCGTCCGGCAGCCGGGACATTAATTCTGCACATTCACGATCATGTGCAGTTGTCACACTCCTGAAAGAAGACGCTGATCCAAATCTCGACATCACGAGAAGGCCTCCTGCTGTGGTTTCGACGTTGAAGAGAACATCACAGGGTAAATATCCCCAGGTCTGGCCGTATTCAAATCGCTCTTGCCGAGAAAGGTTCCGGAGGGCTAGTTGTGGGCCATATATGTAGTGCAGTGCGTGTTCAAAGTGTAATTTTCTCCTCTGTTTCAATAACCTTCATGTTGATAAGTAAATCAACCAGAATTTCGTGACCTCTGTCAGGTATGGAAAAGGTGCCAATCCCGCATTGAAAACTGAAAAAAATTAGTACTTTTGTGTTAGTCATCATTTTTATCTACGCAGACTGCCATAACTAAGTAGGAGACATCAACTAAATAATGCATACTGAGATGATAATATAAAAACATAGTAGTAATAAAAATTTGTTTTGTTCTGCAGAGTATTTCTGGCTTTGTTAAAAATTACCCGCCACTTCCCTCAGCCCTGACATTCTTTTGGTGGATTATTATTGCGTTTTTATTGAATTGATTCTAAATTGATTCTTATTATACGTGCGATGTGCGTCCTCACTTGGAATGATTCTTCAAGAGGGACAAGGGATTAAAAGTCAGATATTGCGTAAAGGAGTCGTGTCAGAGGGATTCTTGGTAGAATTCCGAGTTAGCAAAACGCACGATCTGCATACCGCCGTACCTCTCCCAGGGTGGCGCACTGAAGTTCTAGGCTCGCATACAGGAGGACGTCCGCTTAGGTCACCACCTAGCTGCCCTTATGCAGTTTCTCTGTGGTTTCCCCACACCACTATGACGTCCCATGGCCCAGATTACGAGAACTGTAAATTATTAAACAATATTTCACGATATTAAGCAATTATATTGAGAGGCACCCACTTGCCTTTCTCATACTGTGGCATCAAGCAGTCAGGCCTGCAAGATGGGTGGTTTGCCAAGCGAGTGGATTCTTCCTTAATTTATTGAGCAACATGAATTCTCGTATCTTACTATTTAATTACAAATTATCCTCCTGCATGAATAATACGCAACGGAAACACGCATCTGACTATCAGTGATTTATACACTCCTGGAAATGGAAAAAAGAACACATTGACACCGGTGTGTCAGACCCACCATACTTGCTCCGGACACTGCGAGAGGGCTGTACAAGCAATGATCACACGCACGGCACAGCGGACACACCAGGAACCGCGGTGTTGGCCGTCGAATGGCGCTAGCTGCGCAGCATTTGTGCACCGCCGCCGTCAGTGTCAGCCAGTTTGCCGTGGCATACGGAGCTCCATCGCAGTCTTTAACACTGGTAGCATGCCGCGACAGCGTGGACGTGAACCGTATGTGCAGTTGACGGACTTTGAGCGAGGGCGTATAGTGGGCATGCGGGAGGCCGGGTGGACGTACCGCCGAATTGCTCAACACGTGGGGCGTGAGGTCTCCACAGTACATCGATGTTGTCGCCAGTGGTCGGCGGAAGGTGCACGTGCCCGTCGACCTGGGACCGGACCGCAGCGACGCACGGATGCACGCCAAGACCGTAGGATCCTACGCAGTGCCGTAGGGGACCGCACCGCCACTTCCCAGCAAATTAGGGACACTGTTGCTCCTGGGGTATCGGCGAGGACCATTCGCAACCGTCTCCATGAAGCTGGGCTACGGTCCCGCACACCGTTAGGCCGTCTTCCGCTCACGCCCCAACATCGTGCAGCCCGCCTCCAGTGGTGTCGCGACAGGCGTGAATGGAGGGACGAATGGAGACGTGTCGTCTTCAGCGATGAGAGTCGCTTCTGCCTTGGTGCCAATGATGGTCGTATGAGTGTTTGGCGCCGTGCAGGTGAGCGCCACAATCAGGACTGCATACGACCGAGGCACACAGGGCCAACACCCGGCATCATGGTGTGGGGAGCGATCTCCTACACTGGCCGTACACCACTGGTGATCGTCGAGTGGACACTGAATAGTGCACGGTACATCCAAACCGTCATCGAACCCATCGTTCTACCATTCCTAGACCGGCAAGGGAACTTGCTGTTCCAACAGGACAATGCACGTCCGCATGTATCCCGTGCCACCCAACGTGCTCTAGAAGGTGTAAGTCAACTACCCTGGCCAGCAAGATCTCCGGATCTGTCCCCCATTGAGCATGTTTGGGACTGGATGAAGCGTCGTCTCCCGCGGTCTGCACGTCCAGCACGAACGCTGGTCCAACTGAGGCGCCAGGTGGAAATGGCATGGCAAGCCGTTCCACAGGACTACATCCAGCATCTCTACGATCGTCTCCATGGGAGAATAGCAGCCTGCATTGCTGCGAAAGGTGGATATACACTGTACTAGTGCCGACATTGTGCATGCTCTGTTGCCTGTGTCTATGTGCCTGTGGTTCTGTCAGTGTGATCATGTGATGTATCTGACCCCAGGAATGTGTCAATAAAGTTTCCCCTTCCTGGGACAATGAACTCACGGTGTTCTTATTTCAATTTCCAGGAGTGTAGAACTCTGACTGCACACTACGCATTGGCAATACCACACTTACTTTTTGTATTTGATTTAACGGCTTTTATATAAATTCGGGACATTATGATAACATACAATTTAATGAAAAAGGCCACCAATCTCTTTCTATTCACTATTTGATTTATTCCTAAACACACAAATTCTACAACCTAGAACAAAATCACAGGAGAAATTCCGCCCAGTGGGCATGGCTTTACGTTAGTGAATCTCTATACTATGGTCTCGTAATCTATTTGCCCCAACAGTGCACTCCCTGGATCGGATGGTGGATCTTTTATTATACCTCACACTTCGTCTCTCACATTCATCCTCACGAAACTTTCCTCCAGATCGAGCGATACAGAAGGAACAAGCATAACCCACAAATCTTTCGAAACTACCTTGCTACTCCCATGCAAAACACACATACCCAAATTACAAGACATACACATCACAACAATATGAAATATTACACAACGAACGGTTACAACTTCATCACTTTCCGCTTTCCCACTTCAATCAATATCCATCCCAGTTTCACACGACACTGCCCCACTTTGTAATTTTACTTTCCTACTGTGAACTCTGGAGATAAACGCACGTCTTCCTGTGCAATGCAAGCCAAGTGGCGTTGCTGGAAAAACGGCCGACTCACCTTGATTCTCTCTCAGAGTTTAAATTTAGTGTCACACGGAATGATATTTCTTAAATACTTCAACTTATGATACACACGCTATTTCTTAAATATTTCAGCTTATTGTACACACGCTATTAATTCTTAAATATTTCAGCTTATTGTACACACGCTAGTATCTCAACTTATAACTACACGTGGTCTCATTGTGACCGTTGGTTTACTACAATTCCCTTAAAATTACCTGCCTCACTTTGTAATTTTCCCCACAAAAGTTCCTAGGAAAGAGAAATGATTAGTTCTAACTACTCTTAAATATTCCACATCCATACCATGCCTCCACACTTTCATTACGGAGCACAACAAAAAACAGGTCTTTACAGCAGAAGGTTCAGCGCCAGAGTGCCGAAACATGGCCGTATTCCGGTTCTCTCGCACCTCTGTCGAAGTGGGAGAAGCACCTTGCTACCTTATTGGTCAGCCACATTTCAGACGCTCCAAAGCTCTGGTAACTTCCATCTCTTTGATCTCACCAAAGGTAGCCAAAGGATCGACTCAAAGATGATCATATATTCCGATTCACTATCTGTGGTTAGCAGACGACCATACATTCATTCAGTTCACAGATCTCACCAAACTGGATGTAGGGATTTATTTTGAGGTAGTGCACATGTGATCAATTAAATAAATAAATTGTCATTCTTTCCCACACTGGTATCCGGCTTCGCTGTATTAATTGAAATTGAGTTACTTTTACACACAAAATGTGTTGTTCTGACAAGAATTTCGTACCTATTTTCAATGTTGGGCGGTACTGTACCCTTTCAATATTTGTTATACGTAAGAGAAACTCTACTGAAAGTCAAGGAATAATGCGATTATATAGAAAACTATTGTCTGTAACCTAAGTATTAATACTATATTTGTTCTTTTTGGTATCGGCGTGGAACAAAAAGCGCCAGACTCGCTCTTGCTTTGTCTTGTTCTGATAGGACGCCATTGTGCGCAGTCTGCATAATAAGTTGTGTACATGTTTCATTATTTGAGCAATGAGCTCCAATATATGTCTAAAGTATTGCTGTTGTTAATTTTTACTGTAACCTGCACTACATATCGCGTTTGCTTGCCCCATCGTTTTGAAAAGAACTTCAGACGCCGTGCGTGCAGCAAGCCATTAAGCGGCAATTTCAAATTATCGTAATCATTATTCCCTTCTTTCTACAGGCGACGCTGGAGACCGACGATATTATTTTCATCATTTATGATCTATAGGAATCTGGTATTTTCAAAGTACTCAGACGATTTATTCAGACGATTTATGTTACGTGCAACAGGGCACAGACTTGGCCTTTACTAAGACGAAATTAAATCACACGTAGGTCCTACGTACTGAAAATGGTGTATATAGCCCTTAATGATTAACTGGTTTTGGGTACGGATTCGTCTAAGTAACTTCAATAATTATGTAGAAACCGACGCTACTTTTTTGTGTCAGTAAAATCGAAGAACGATCCGGGCCTTCGCATATCTTTGCAGTCAAACCAAAATAAAATAAAATAAAATAATAAAAAAACCCACATTCACATTCCATTCAACGACACACACAGTTACAGCAAATGCTGGGATGGTTCCTTCGAAAAGGAAACTGGTGATCGTCTTCATCGTCATACTCTTTGTGCGCCATCCCTATTGCACTCGCCTAAAGCAAAAATGTGTCAAATGCTTCCCTCTCTGAACAATGGATAGCAAACATACACTCCTGGAAATTGAAATAAGAACACCGTGAATTCATTGTCCCAGGAAGGGGAAACTTTATTGACACATTCCTGGGGTCAGATACATCACATGATCACACTGACAGAACCACAGGCACATAGACACAGGCAACAGAGCATGCACAATGTCGGCACTAGTACAGTGTATATCCACCTTTCGCAGCAATGCAGGCTGCTATTCTCCCATGCAGACGATCCTAGAGATGCTGGATGTAGTCCTGTGGAACGGCTTGCCATGCCATTTCCACCTGGCGCCTCAGTTGGACCAGCGTTCGTGCTGGACGTGCAGACCGCGTGAGACGACGCTTCATCCAGTCCCAAACATGCTCAATGGGGGACAGATCCGGAGATCTTGCTGGCCAGGGTAGTTGACTTACACCTTCTAGAGCACGTTGGGTGGCACGGGATACATGCGGACGTGCATTGTCCTGTTGGAACAGCAAGTTCCCTTGACGGTCTAGGAATGGTAGAACGATGGGTTCGATGACGGTTTGGATGTACCGTGCACTATTCAGTGTCCCCTCGACGATCACCAGTGGTGTACGGCCAGTGTAGGAGATCGCTCCCCACACCATGATGCCGGGTGTTGGCCCTGTGTGCCTCGGTCGTATGCAGTCCTGATTGTGGCGCTCACCTGCACGGCGCCAAACACGCATACGACCATCATTGGCACCAAGGCAGAAGCGACTCTCATCGCTGAAGACGACACGTCTCCATTCGTCCCTCCATTCACGCCTGTCGCGACACCACTGGAGGAGGGCTGCACGATGTTGGGGCGTGAGCGGAAGACGGCCTAACGGTGTGCGGGACCGTAGCCCAGCTTCATGGAGACGGTTGCGAATGGTCCTCGCCGATACCCCAGGAGCAACAGTGTCCCTAATTTGCTGGGAAGTGGCGGTGCGGTCCCCTACGGCACTGCGTAGGATCCTACGGTCTTGGCGTGCATCCGTGCGTCGCTGCGGTCCGGTCCCAGGTCGACGGGCACGTGCACCTTCCGCCGACCACTGGCGACAACATCGATGTACTGTGGAGACCTCACGCCCCACGTGTTGAGCAATTCGGCGGTACGTCCACCCGGCCTCCCGCATGCCCACTATACGCCCTCGCTCAAAGTCCGTCAACTGCACATACGGTTCACGTCCACGCTGTCGCGGCATGCTACCAGTGTTAAAGACTGCGATGGAGCTCCGTATGCCACGGCAAACTGGCTGACACTGACGGCGGCGGTGCACAAATGCTGCGCAGCTAGCGCCATTCGACGGCCAACACCGCGGTTCCTGGTGTGTCCGCTGTGCCGTGCGTGTGATCATTGCTTGTACAGCCCTCTCGCAGTGTCCGGAGCAAGTATGGTGGGTCTGACACACCGGTGTCAATGTGTTCTTTTTTCCATTTCCAGGAGTGTATGTAAGAAGATTAAAACACCGGAAACATAATGAAATTTACGTAACCGATATTTTTGGTAAGTAATCGAGCCCCGTTGAATTTACAGTGGCAGACATACTGCAAAATCCCGTGCGTGCTTAAGAAGTTTACCCTGACCTAGGAAGTTAATCAAGAGCTGGACACACCTTTAAGACCCAAGCTGAAATTACTGTACACAACGAAATGACTAACACAAGGAATTCATGGCTCTTGCTATGCATCCTAAAGTGGAAAATTACGTAGTAATAAGTTGATATTTATGGAAGGTGTTAACAGAAACAGGTTTTAAATGAACACATTAATTTATTCAATTAAAAACAAACACTAAATGCATCTAAGAATAAAAGAACTTCAACGGATAAAATAAATATGCCTCAGGTGAATTATTCAAAGTAAACCTAGTGTTTTTCAGCTTAGCTTGAAAGTAAGTGAGAATGTGCCCTTTAGACGCAAATTACATTCTAAAATCACTCTCGAGCTTTTATTCCAACAAGTCTCACGACTATTGGCCTGAGAGTTAGATTGAGTAGTTGAGTTTCTCTTACGCTTCATCAGAACTTTTACTAGCAGAAAATGTAGGTTACTATGAAGGAACAGATTTCGGTCTGAAGCACTCGGTTATATGTATCCATATTCAATTTTCACTCTGCAGCGGAGTGCGCAGTGATTTGTAACTTTCTCCCAGATTAATACTGTGTACCGAAGTGGGACTCGAACTCGGCACCTCTGTTTCTCACGGGCAAGTACTTTACTGACTGAACTGTTCAAGCTCACGTCATTATTTCGGGCAGTACCACATGTCCTACCTTCCAAACTTCACCTAAGTTCTCCTGCATGCTTTGCGGGGAAAAAGAATATTGCAGATACATGGCTTAACCTCAACCTGGGGGGACTGTTTTCATGATGACTTTTTTCTGCATAGCAGAGTGTGGGTTAGGCTGAAACTTTCCGGCAGATTAAAACTACTTCCTGGACCCCGGGACTCGAACTGGGGCCTTTACTGTACCTGAAAAGTGTGCAGGAGAGCTTCTGTGGAGTTTGGAATACAGGGGATATACTGGCCGAAGTGGCCGTGAGGGCGGGTGTGAGTCGTGCTTGGGCAGCTCAGTCGGTGGAGCACTTGCCCAGGAAAGGTAAAGGTCCCAGTTTTGAGTACCGACCCAGCACACAGTTTTTATCTTCCAAGAAGATTCGCTTGGATGCAGATAGAGTTCCTGCAGTCTTTCTTAAGTCGATAAGAACAGCACAATTCTGTCGTAGCACGCAAAACTATTACATTTTTTCCAGTCTGCAGACCGTAGAAAAGTAGGACTGACATTGATACTAAGAATCGTGTACACTGTATTCTACAGTGGCTTGATGGGTACACGCGCAGATGTAGGTGCAGGAAACAGACTGGGCTGCACGTGGCGCCCTTCGATCACACCCACGCAGCCGCCTCTTTGCAGTGCCGACATTATTGAATACACGCGGGGTAGGCGAACTTAGGCCCCAGATCCAGGCTGGCCCTCCCGGTCCCGGGAATCAGATTTCCCCGTTGTCAGCCTCTTCTCACCTGGCTAATCAATATGAGCTTATCCGCCTCCACAGCCCATCATTCAACCCGCGCTGTAGCCAGCAACCACTGCCGCGGCAAGAGCGACGGCGAAGGGGCAAAAAAGTCTGCTGTGTTATGAGCAGGTAGGCAGTAGGCGGTGGAAGGAGAGAGAAGGGATTTCCCCCAGCAGGCAGGTGGACAAGCGACGGCAGGAGTGAGAAAGAGAGAGAGTGAGGAGGGGGTGGTGTGGTAGTCCTCCCCCCTGCAGGCAAGTAGGTAGGCGACGAAGAGGGAAGGGATTCCCTGGGGACCCTGTGCGAGACATGGCCGGCTTCCGCCTCTTGTCGCTGAAATAATACGAGCAGCCCTTCACCTGCCTAGCCGGCCGCACGCATCCCGAATTAACTTATTTCGCTGCGTGAAAAGGGTGATCCGCCCTGGGCAGAATTTGATTACTGTCGCGTAATGGATTTCCTTTCGAACAGCGCCTTCGGTCCCACGTGACCCACAGATTTAAAAGGCCCTCCTCTACCTCCCATCTCCGCTCAACTCTCCCACCTTTTTTCCGGACAATGTGACGCTAATACGGCAGCAGCTAGGTCGCCGAGGGACACTGTGGCCGTTAGTACGGACGGCAGTTCTGGCAGATATTGCCCTGATTTTCTTCTCCGTCTGCTCTCTCCGATGCTTCACGGAGTCATTTTGATTGTGGCGTGATGAAGCAAGTGAAATCGGTTCAATATGACCTGCAGCACTGAACAATAGGAGGAGACTACCGAGTCCAGAAAAAAGTTAATGAAACCTGTAGCATTCATATCACTTCGCTGGTCATTATTTGTGATAACGTGCATAATGCATTCGTACGCTCTTGTAGTTTTGCAAAGATGGAGAAAAGGCATGTTACCCACTCCGCCAATGCAAATAGTCATACCATATAGACCGGGAGTGTGCAGAAGAGAAGCAAGTAGGCTACGTTGTCCTTCAGCGACGACAGATCATGGGGAAACACGTATCAGATTTTGCGCCTAGATGTATAAGATCTAGTAAAACCCCCTGCTCTATGGCTGGCAACAGAATTCAGTCAAATGATGCACAATAGGGTTTCTACTCACAGACGTTTAAAGGTAAATTCGAAACTCCAACGTTACGAAGAATAAAGAAAATTATGAACCTGTGTAAAGCAACGCGTTCAGCAGTGCCAAAATCAGGAAAGCTCTTTCCTTTGTATGCAGTAATACGACACCTTCGACCCCGTGGAAGAATCTCCATAGCTTGGGTGTTGGTTCAAATGGTTCAAATGGCTCTGAGCGCTATGGGACTCAACTTCTGAGGTCATTAGTCCCCTAGAACTTAGAACTAGTTAAACCTAACTAACCTAAGGACATCACACAGCCGGCTTTTGGGTGTTGGAACAGGAAAAATCAGGAACTGATTTTCAGGTCGCAGCCAATGAACTGAACGAATTTTTCTCCGCAGCAATAACTCCCATGCGACAAGGAACTATCGCTCACGAGAATCTCCTAACCACCCAACGACGACACTTCGCTCTTCAAACACGTAACAACAAACAGAACAGAAAAATCAATAATGATAATTTCCTCTGAAGCGATATGGAAGGACGGTATTAGCGTAACCGCGATGAGTAAAGTAGCCGAAGTGTAATACGTGTTGTAACAAACATATTTAATTTTTCTCTCGTGAATGGACTATATCCCACTATGTCGAACAGAAGAAAAGTCCGACCTATCCTGAGACCGAAAACATGCAATCCCCTTGTGACGTCGACCAATCAGCAAACTGCCTGTTGCTTCCAGAGCCATGGAACATATTACTTATTGTTCACGACCAAATTACTGAACACTTGGGAGCACTCATCTTGTTTGAGAAATATCAATCCGGTTTACGTAACCACCATAAAACAAAAACTACACTAATCAAGGTATCTGAGGATTTGAAATATACTATGGATAATTGTGAGAGCACAATACTGAATCTTCTAGATTTCAATAAAGCTTTTGACACCGTCAATTTTGATATATTGCTCAGGAATGTGCAACAGCTAAATTCCATTGATAGAGCCGGAAGTGGTTTGAAAGCTGCTTGAAAAATTCACAGCAAAGTGCTGTCCATGGGAATCGCTAAACCTCCGGGAAACATGTTCTTGTATGAGCACAAGGGTCAGTCTTAGGCTCACACTTGTTTTCCTTGTATGTCAAATGTGTTTCATAGGGTCTGCCTTTCTATAAATGCCAGTTCTATGCCGACGACTTCCAGAACTACCTAAGTGCCACAGTTAAAGGTGTAAATACTGCTACTGCCCAGGTGAATGATCTGTCTTCAGTGGCAATATGGGGAAAAAACCTACATCTTAAACTAAATGCAAGTAATCTCTGTGTCCCATCAGAAATTAATAAGTTCAGAATACCGCGATCAATTGCTTCCCATTCAACATGAAGGCATCCCAATACCGACTCAGAGAGCATCAAAGAAGCTGCTTGTAATTTTGGATGAGCTTTGATTTCAGGAAATATTTTAGCACTGGTAGATGTGGCTGCCAATGCAAGCAACGCACTTCTTGTAATAACTTCGGCACAATGTGTAAAGAATCTTAGGTCGGTGGCTCAGTGGTAATGTGCCAGAGTAAAACTCCAAAGACCTCGGGGCCGATTCTAAGGATTTTAATCTGTCACTTAGCACTTCTTTTACCGCTGGAAACGTTTGTGGATGTGAAAAATGCCGAGTTACACAGCTGTTTGGAATCCACGTACAACTTTGCGTACCATCGTAACTGGCTTGGTAAGTCGGTTCAAAGGTCAGAGGAAGGCAAAGGCACAGCATCTTCAGTAGGACCACACTTAGTAAAGAACTGTGGAGTTCAAAAGAATGTTATTATTGATGACAGCTCTATTTATTTTATAAATAAGAAAAAAACGAGATGCTGATCAGGGAATGGTTGAAACTGAGAGAGAAATATACTCCTGAAAGCCTGCTAAAAGGAAATGTTACACTCATAACCTAATGATCACATCAACTCTTTCCGAATGGACAATATAATTTTTAGCAAGTTGATTACCACCCGTATAGTAATTGATGTTTCAACGCCAGGCCAGTGGCGCAATTCCGTCATATGGTGGGAGATGGGAACACGTAAAAATGCACCCAGGAACATTGTCGAAACCGAGCGTTTGATGATCCAGTTTTAAGGCGTGGAGAGGAATAATGTTTCATGGGGTACTGACCTCCAAATCTGTGAATACGGCTTACCCGCCGATCAACGTTGTTGTGATATTGTACTGCTTCCAAATGTGTGCATTTTTCTGATGTTCATTCGGCCTTGACTTCATTTTTATGAATCACAATGTGCGACCACATTTTTAACAGTGCAGGAGGAAGTGGAGGAGAAAGAGCTCTTGGAAACAGAGCATATTTGACGAACGTACTGGCCTCTGCTCCCTCTCTCCCAAGTTAAACACCATGGAGCATGTATGTGACGCGATGGGGAGATGCATTGCAGCATGTCAACATCCACCAACGACCATCCAGCAGCTGCCACGAGCGCCGCTGGAGTACTGGAACGTCATACCATAAGAACTTCATATCAGCCTTATGGTCACCATGGGAG
Organism: Schistocerca nitens; assembly: GCF_023898315.1. Taxonomy (NCBI): domain Eukaryota; kingdom Metazoa; phylum Arthropoda; class Insecta; order Orthoptera; family Acrididae; genus Schistocerca; species Schistocerca nitens. Next base: position 815,098,665 of record NC_064614.1, read on the forward strand.
CACGTTCCAAAACATCCACTGCTGAGGGTACTTATCGCACACCCTACAGACAACAACATGATGCCTTATATTAATGTCCGGGGGAACCATCATGAATCGCGGTGACTTCACTATAAGAAGAAGGAATATTGGGTTTAAATGTCCCGTCGACATCGAGGTTATTACAAACGGAGGACAAGCTCGGATTGTATCATGGATGGGGAAGGAAATTTGACGTGCCCTTACAGAGGAACCATACAGGCATTTGCCTCGAGTGATTTACGGAAAACCTAAATCTGGATGGCCAGACCCGGGTTTGAACCGTCATCCTCCCGAATGCGAGTCCAGTGTGCTTAACCACTGCGCCACCTTGCTCGGTAAACTTCAGTACAATCATTGTCTCTGAATGAAAGTATCATTTCTCATCGTCTCACTACGTTTTTTTTGTCAGTTATTGTATTGTAGCAGTCCTTTATATGTATGGCTCAGGTTTCATCGAGCTGTGTTATTTGGCAGAGTCAGTTCATGCGAAAGTTACTTTCATCCTCAAGTTTTGCACACTAATGCATGGACAGCATGCGCCATCCGGTAGGTCAGAGCTCTCGTGCCCTTTCCTGTAAATAGATACGTCTGGTAACAACATACCACATAAGAAACATACTCATTGCTAACTGTAAGTAACAAAGGGACGACAAACATCAGAAAGGCGAACAATGCATCAGAAATCGTAGTGCTCTTCTTAAGATGACTATTCATTTCACCGGGTTCGATTCCCGGCGGGGTCAGGGATTTTCACGTGCCTTGAGATGACTCGGTGTTTGTGTTGTCCCCTCATTTCATCATCATCATTCATGAAAGTGGCGAGTTTGGACTAAGTATAGGTTGGGAATTCGTTCGGGCGCAGATAACTGCGCAGTTGAGCGCCCCGCAAACCAAACATCATCATCATCATATTCATTGCAGAAAGTCATATACCGTTGTCCATAGTCAAACGGACAATAAATTAAAATTATTTATCTTCTAACAGTAGCCATTTAACGAAGCCGTAATACAGATCCTCAACGTATATACACTCCTGGAAATTGAAATAAGAACACCGTGAATTCATTGTCCCAGGAAGGGGAAACTTTATTGACACATTGCTGGGGTCAGATACATCACATGATCACACTGACAGAACCACAGGCACATAGACACAGGCAACAGAGCATGCACAATGTCGGCACTAGTACAGTGTATATCCACCTTTCGCAGCAATGCAGGCTGCTATTCTCCCATGCAGACGATCCTAGAGATGCTGGATGTAGTCCTGTGGAACGGCTTGCCATGCCATTTCCACCTGGCGCCTCAGTTGGACCAGCGTTCGTGCTGGACGTGCAGACCGCGTGAGACGACGCTTCATCCAGTCCCAAACATGCTCAATGGAGGACAGATCCGGAGATCTTGCTGGCCAGGGTAGTTGACGTACACCTTCTAGAGCACGTTGGGTGGCACGGGATACATGCGGACGTGCATTGTCCTGTTGGAACAGCAAGTTCCCTTGCCGGTCTAGGAATGGTAGAACGATGGGTTCAATGACGGTTTGGATGTACCGTGCACTATTCAGTGTCCCCTCGACGATCACCAGTGGTGTACGGCCAGTGTAGGAGACCGCTCCCCACACCATGATGCCGGGTGTTGGACCTGTGTGCCTCGGTCGTATGCAGTCCTGATTGTGGCGCTCACCTGCACGGCGCCAAACACGCATACGACCATCATTGGCACCAAGGTAGAAGCGACTCTCATCGCTGAAGACGACACGTCTCCATTCGTCCCTCCATTCACGCCTGTCGCGACATCACTGGAGGCGGGCTGCACGATGTTGGGGCGTGAGCGGAAGACGGCCTAACGGTGTGCGGGACCGTAGCCCACCTTCATGGAGACGGTTGCGAATGGTCCTCGCCGATTCCCCAGGAGCAACAGTGTCCCTAATTTGCTGGGAAGTGGCGGTGCGGTCCCCTACGGCACTGCGTAGGATCCTACGGTCTTGGCGTGCATCCGTGCGTCGCTGCGGTCCGGTCCCAGGTCGACGGGCACGTGCACCTTCTGCCGACCACTGGCGACAACATCGATGTACTGTGGAGACCTCACGCCCCACGTGTTGAGCAATTCGGCGGTACGTCCACCCGGCCTCCCGCATGCCCACTATACGCCCTCGCTCAAAGTCCGTCAACTGCACATACGGTTCACGTCCACGCTGTCGCGGCATGCTACCAGTGTTAAAGACTGCGATGGAGCTCCGTATGCCACGGCAAACTGGCTGACACTGACGGCGGCGGTGCACAAATGCTGCGCAGCTAGCGCCATTCGACGGCCAACACCGCGGTTCCTGGTGTGTCCGCTGTGCCGTGCGTGTGATCATTGCTTGTACAGCCCTCTCGCAGTGTCCGGAGCAAGTATGGTGGGTCTGACACACCGGTGTCAATGTGTTCTTTTTTCCATTTCCAGGTGTGTATCTTGAACGACACTATGCCTACCACCACTTGACATACGTCAAAACAATGTTCCCTTTTGCCTATTTCAGAAATCTACTGCTTAACCAAAACGGTACTCTCCTTGTTACGTAGATGAACGTATTGGGAGGGGTGATATATAATCAAAGGCTAGTTGCTGTCTTTCGTTTTCGTAGCGCCTTTGGAGTGTTTCGATGCGTGTCGATTTAAGAGCATATTAAGCGGTAATTCAGCATACTCACGCAAGTGGAGGTTATCAATAATGATGTAGAACGGAGTTATCGTGGATGAAATATTTTTCTTATTCTGCAAAACTTTCCTTTGCGCTTCAGAACGTAATGAGTTTAAGAAACACAATACAGAACAAGGGTTTAGTAAGAATTTTGCAAATAGTGACTGGAAACGTTATGTGACGTGGGTCACTTGATTAAACAACGGCACAATCTGTAATAACTGCAATAAACGTCATACGAATAATTATAGCGTTACTATACTTACATTTCACATACTATTCCCTAGTCCGATGTAAGACAGAGCCTTGATACCCCAATTAGGTCAGGCAAATTAAACAATAAAAAAATAAATAAAATAAATAAATGAACAAATAAATATACTCAGAACCGAACGACCATACAATGATCTGTTTTTACTGAATCATAAGTACAAGTGTTAAGCATTTAAGGTCTCTTCGGCACGCCTTTACGATTTTCATACAGTCTCATAGGCAGCGACTCTTCTAAAATTTGACATACGATATCATTCCTTATGCACACTAAAAGGCTCTTCCGAAAATTGTAGAATCTTGCTTGAAACAATGATCATCCTTGAGACGAATAACAGCTATTGTTATACACATGTCCATCTGAAGGTGTGGCTGTTTGTGGCACAAAACAGGTAGTGATCTACAAATCAAGGACTATATACAGCTGAAGCAGTTTATTAATATACAAGATGATTACTAATAGCTGTCGTTGCCCTACCTACAGCTTTATCTACACAATTCGGAAAATATTAGTGTGTTTATGAAACTAAAGGAACTTCCGGTCACTCCTATCCCGTATTCGTATATCTCACGTTCTTCAAAATCCGTCAGAAGAAACTGAACATACCATCATGATAAATTTTATTAGGTTCGTACCCTACAATATTTGTGACTTACTGAAGTAATATGAGTCTACTGTACAATGGGAGGAAAACAGATAAGCTATATATATATATATATATATATATATATATATATATATATATATATATAACATCCATACGATATTTTTAGTGTAACTTAATTGTTTGAACATCTTCAAACTGAAATGAGGAAGTGAATATGTTACTTTTTTATGTAATCAAAAGTATCTTTTGCCCTGTCATACAAAATACTAGCTTATGAATGGTGGCCTAATGCATCGAAATTGAAAAAAGTTAAAAATATTCATGAAGCATACTTTAATAACCGATTCTAATGAACAGTTTGTCTGTACGATACGATACGGGTCTCTGATGGGACAATGTGAACTTTTAATATTTACGGTCCCTGTATTTAAATTGGAGTATCATCACTCTCACTATACGAATGATATCGAATGTGTTAGTGATTGCTCTGAGACGAAATAAGTGTTCGTTTCTTTCTAACCATAAATTCGTTAGAGACTTGTCATTTTACATGGAATTGAACTATGAATGTTTAATTTCGCTCAGTAGAATTTTTATATGTGTTATCCATGATATGGGATTCAATATGTGAATTTTTAAACTGCGACAATAAAAATTCAAGAAAAATATTGAAATTCGAAAAGTTAATATGCAAATAATCTCGGTTGCTGCCACAGGTACACATTGTCCCATTACACTGGCCTGACAAACATTCCTCATTGGCGGGAGAGGAGGGGTGATTTCATATGCATTCAAAGAACCAGCGTCGAATTAAATTCCTTTGGCGAAATCAGAGTGCACCCAATAAAAACAATATGCACTCCGTTTTTTTGTGTTGCAGTAATGAAATCAGCGCTTTTTTGTTTCATCTCTCGTCAGTTTAATAAAAAGCACCGCCAGTTCCAGAACCACGATGAAGCCATTATAATCGCTCACAAAAGGCGGCTCCTTTGATGTATTTCAGAGACAATAGCGGTCCGTGCTGATAACTGCGACAATGCGAAGCACAGCAGCCGTACTCACTGCGGGCGACACCACACACGCCGGTCTCCAAACGGCTTACCTGTAACAGAAAACACGCTGTGAGCACCACAGTCGGCACGCTGCAAATTAGTTTCGGACGTTGCAGCAAGTATAGCGGGCGAGTTGAGATTATAACGATGTCATCAGTCATTGTTATACAAGCTGTTCCATACGACTGTGTTATTGACTTACAGAGAGGAGAAAAAGGAATTAAAATGGCGTGGTAATTACATACAATGGCAGTTTATGTACATTCGCTATCTCATTTGCACACTGTGGAGAATGTGAAATTAAGGGGAGGTTTAGTATCTTTTCGTTCAAAAAATCGATTTTTTTAAAAATTGCATTTTTGCATCCATAAATGGGTTTAGAATCCACCCCCTATATGGTTTTTGCGGATACGGAACGGAAATATTTGTTATTCGCAGTTGAACAAAAAAAATGTACCTGCCTGAAATCGGACTTTTTCACTCACCAGTTTTTTTTTCTTTCGGAGGACGAGTTATTGTACTGGTGCTTTGGAGGAAACACACAAAATTCAAATGAAAGTTTGAACGCGTGTGTTTGGAAGTTAGCCGCCAAGCATTTGCATTCTGGTGCGAAGACTGTGGAGACTGCGGCTTTCCTGTCAGTGAGCAACTTTAACGAAGGGTATGCGGCAATTCTGAAGACCATGACAACGATGGACGTCACCCAGGGACTCTATTTGACGCAGTTCGCCAAGCATTCGGACGACCACCGGATTCAAGCGGCCGAAAACTGCTTGTCACCGGCCCCAGGAGCGGCTCTGGATCAGCGCAGGATGGCCCAGATCGAGCAGAACGCCCTCTATCAGGAAGAGGAAGGACTACTTTATGGACCCGGGATAGCAGACTGAACGTAAGTTGCATAATATTGCATTTACATGAAGTCAAAACTTCAAACCCGTTTTTCTCGATATGACTTTTTTTTTTTTATCGAGCGGTATGGTAACTTGAAATCTACTGAACCGATTGGCATGATTCTTTGTTTCCGATGAAGCTAACTAAATTGTCTAGAGTTGTACCACTTTTATTCCGATCCACCAACTACAAATATTTTTACTTGGCAGACGAATTCGAAAAATTGATGAGAAAAACCCTATTTTTTTTCAAATGGCAGCCATTTTGTTTCCTATGGTCCCAATAACTTAAGCGAGGTACAACTCCTAAAGAATATTATACACTTCGCTAATGTCAACTCACTTTTGATTTCAGACGAGCCGGCTGACCCGTGACATACCGCGCGTGGAGGTCTACACCGAAATTTTGTTTCGTTCCGATGGCACTTCAGCCTTTGCTCTTCGACATTTCCGGTCGATAAAATTCCAGTTTGTAGAGGAAATATCAATAAACAATTTGACAAAATTTGAATGATATCTATAACATATCCCGAGAAAAAAATCTCAGAACATGCTTTTTTCGGGCGAAACATAGTAAACATAGGGGTCCTGCTATGAAAAGAATTGGTCCACAAATAAAAAAAATAAAATAAAAAAGTATCAAGTCATGTCCCTTCACTATTAGTGAGTGATGTCTGTATTATGCTTTAAACAATTTACCCCGCCATACGATAGGAGTGGTAGAGGAAATGCTAGTGATTTGAAAATGCGAGGATGAGTCCTAAGTGGATCGTCCCAGTGTTAACGTGCCACTATGCGGATAACGAGCCGACCTCTACATCTGGGCCGTGACCCACGGAGCTGCGCTTGTCTACCTAGTCCACGGAGCAGATACTCCGCCAGCTGGCCATCCTTGCTCTGCAGACTTCCACTCTGGGAAGCGTCATTGCCGTTCTGCTGGCAAACCGCAACCTACTGCGGAGTGCAGGACCCATCTGCCATGCCTCATGCCGTGTCTGTGACGTCATCGAGTCAACACTTGCCAAACTGGTACACCACTCAATCGCCCGAGCAGTTACCAAACGATAAAGCACTGTGTAAGTCTAAACAGTCCCCATACCACTGGATAGGAATAGTCTCTAGTGTACGGGAAGCTGTCGTCTTTGAGTGACTGTAATGGGGTGCAAGATGACTTGGACAAAATTTCTAGCTGGTGTAATAAATGATAGCTCTAAATACAGAAAAATGTAAGCTATGCAGATGAGCAGGGAAAATAATCCTATAATGTTCGAATACAACATAAGTAGTGAGCTGCTTGACACAGTCACGTCGATTAGATACCTAAGTGTATCGCTGCAAAGCAATGTGAAATGGAATGAGCACGTAAGGGCCGCTGTAGGGAAGGTGAATGGTCGACTTCCGATTATTGGGAAAATTTTAGGAAAGTGTGGTTCATGTGTAAGGGGGATCGGACATAGGCCAATAGTGTGACCCACTGTTGAGTACTGTTTGAGTGCTTGGGGTCTGCACCAGATCGGATTAAAGGAAGACATCGAAGCAGTTCAGAGGAGGGCTGCTAGATTTGTTACTGGTAGATTCGAACAACAAGCAAGTATTACGGAGATATTTAGGAATTCCCTGCAGGGAAGGCGGTGTTCTTTTGCGGAGACCACTATTGAGAAAATTTAGATAACCAGCTTATGGCTGCCGATCGATTCTACTGCCGCCTACGTATTTTCCTGTAAGGACCATGAAGATAACATTACGGACATTACGGAGATTACGGCTCGTACGGAGGCATACAGATAGTCGTTTCTCTCTCGTCCTATTTTCGAGCGGAACAGAAAGGGAAATGACGGTAGTGGTACATGGTACCCTTCGCCATGCACCATACCGTCGCTTGTGGGGTACGTACGTAGAAATACATACCAAGTCTTGTACCTCCATTATTAATGTATAATACCACTATAAGACTGTCCTCACGAAACTTGCAGAGATACACGTGACATCACCAAGTGCACCCTTTAAGGAATTAATGCCACCATAGGAGAGGAACGATAGAGGAAGTGGGCAATTACCTGAAAAAATGAGAGAGGTCATAATGTAATCGACCCAGTGCTCACAACCCCTCCACAGGAAACAGCCCAGAGCCTCGTGTAATGGGTACAGAATGGCAGAGAAATGAACTTTTTTATAAACAAACTAAGAACATGTGCAAGTAGCAGTCCCGCTGTCTTCTCGTAACCAACTGGGAAGCTTGCTCGAGAAAGACTGACATCCCCGCCTACACCAAGACCTTCGACTGGGTTGTGTCCACCAGACAAAACAACTCACCCACACCCTCCTCGTGCCGGCAGCACCGGTGACGGCGTTTAACGGAAGCAAGGAACGCGGTAAAACAGACAAGGCGCCACCAGCAACAGCAGAGGGGGAGGAGAAAGCAATCCGTATCAAAAACACAAAAAAAATTATAAGTCAATTCTCTAATTCTCGAGAATTCTTCCAGAAAATGAAACGTTATTAACATACAACTGAGTTAGCTTGTACTGCTGAACTAGTAAAGCCCTCCATTCAGTAATGTACTTAAAAATCGAAATGGTTTCCCAAATTTATCAGGCAGCCGGAAAAATAATACTACTATATTTTAGGTATTACACAACTAATACCGTTTCTAACTTCTTGTTACCAATAGTAAAATGGAATTGCAACACGTACTGTTACGTGTTTGTGTCATCAGAACACTAAGGACTATATTATATGGGAAGAGACAGCACGAACCAACGAGTCACGTAATCACATTCTGAGAGGCACCCACATGCCTTGCTCATACTGTGGCATCAAGCAGTCAGGCCTGCAAGATGAGTGGTCTGCCAAGCGAGTGGATTCATTCTTATTTATCGAGTAACATGAACTCTCGTACTCACAATTAAGTTACAAATTATCCTCCTGTATGAATAATACGCAACGGAAACGCACATCTGACTATCAGTGATTTACAGAACTATGACTGTTCACTACGCACTGGCAATACCACATTTTATTTTGGCTTTTATTTAACGGCTTTTATCAACACGTGGCCACCGCACTGAATATGAGTGGCGCACACATTATAAATTCGGGACATCATGACAACATACAATTCGAAGGAAAAGTCCACCAATCTTTTCTCTACATTATCTTATTTATTCCGATAAATTCTATAACCTAAACACACAAATTCTATAACCTACAACAGTAACACATGAGAAATTCCGCCCAGTGGGCATGGCTTTACATTGGTGATTCTCTACCTTATGGTCTCGTAATTATGTAACGCTACAGTGCACTTTCTGGATAGGATGGTGGATCTTTTGTTATATCTCACACTTCGACTCTCACAATCATCATCACGAAACTTTCCTCCAGATCGAGCGGTACAGAAGGAACAAGCATAACCCACTAATCTTTTGAAACTACCTTGCTACTCTCCCATGCAAACCAAACATACCCAAATTACATGACATACACCACACTACAACATGGAAAACAATACAATAAATAGTCAAAACACTATTACTTTCCGCTTTCCCAGTTCAATTAGTATTTATCCTAGTTTCACACGACACTGCCCCACTTTGTAATTCTACTTTCCTACTATGAACTCTGGAGATATATGCACGTCTTCCTATGCAATGCAAGCCAAGTGGCGTTGCTGGATAGACGGCCGACTCACCTTGCTTCTCTCTCAGAGTTTGAATCTAGCGTCACACGGAATCATATCACGCAAAGTAATATTAAGAACATATTCATCACACACGCGAGTCCTCAACTGATACCATGGACGAGTACTTCTCTTTATCCTTTGTCTCATACACAGATTGAGACTCACATGGTACTCACCACGTGGAAGTACTCGTCTCTAATTTCTTAAATATTTAAACTTATGGTACACACGCTATTTCTTAAATATTTCAACTTATTGTACACACGCTAGTAATTCAGCTTAACTTAAGCACACGGAAGTATTTCAACTTATTGCTACACATGGTTTCATTGTGACCGTTGGTCACTTCCGAAGATTACTACGATCCCATTAATATTACCGGCCTGACATTTAATTCTCCCCACAAAAGTTCCTGAAATAGAGAAATTATTATTTCAAACTACTCTTAAATATTCCACATGCATACCATGTCTCCACTCTTTTGTCTTTACGGAGCACAACTAAGACAGGTCTTAACAGCACAAGATCCAGCGGCAGAGTGCCGAAACATGGCCGTTCTTCAGGTCCTCTCGCACCTCTGCTGAAGTGGGGGAGCACCTTGCTACCGTATTGGTCAGCCACATTTCAGGCGCTCAAAGCTCAGGTAAATTTCATCTCTTTGGTCCCACCAAAGGTGGCCAAAGGATCGTCTCAAAGATGCACATATATTCACATTCACTATCTGCGGTTAGCAGACGACCATACATTCATTCATTTCACAGATCTCACCAAACTGGATGTAGGGATTTACTTTGTGGGAGTGCACATGTGATCAGTTAAATAAATAAATTGTCATTCTTTCCCACACTGGTATCCGGCTTCGCTGTAATAATTGAAACTGAGTTATTTTACAAAAAAAAGTGTTGTTCTGACAAAAATAATGAAGTATGTTGTACCTATTTTCAATGTCGGGCGGTACTGTACCCTTTCACCACCGGCTACCCATGCAGAAAAAAATGGCACGGTACTATCCTTGCAATGCGAGGGTGGTTCTGAACATTTTTTTAAGAAAAGTGTATTAGAACATACGTAGCAAGTCATCGAAGTAACCAGGAGGAGACCTTAGCCCCTGGTGACCTCAAATGCTATTACTTTACCAAATTATTGACACAGTTGTTCCATTATTGTACTCTCCACAATCCGGAGTAGCGTACACATACAAATTTACAACAATCAACATGACAAATAAAACATTACATCATACAAATAAAAAATAATTTTGAGATAAAAATTTGCTTAGTTACTGGGATCTTCGTTATTTTTATGAATAATCCAAACTTCACTAATTCTATGACAAATAAAAAAAATACTAATTGTACTCATGAAATTTTAAATAGCTCACCGTCCAAACACAGAACAAGTAATCTGACATTCATAAATTGCGTTGTAATAATCTTTACACGGCAACGTCTAAATACAAAACAAAATCAACAAAAGAAAAAAATTGCGTACACTAGTTACACGTAGAAGTCAGGCTCCATATCAGTACTCTAAAATATACATCAAACCTACAGAGAAATAAAACTGAGAAGAAAAACAATGAAATATACCACAAGTTACATACTGGTTACGTAATATAGTCAACCTAAGACATCATGTCATACCTCGTTAACCATCATCACTTAAGCAATTGCCACCACTACTCGGGTTTAACCTTATCCTTGTCCACCAGTACAAATACCTGCTGCTGAGCTAGTAAGTCCATCAACTTTGATCAATACACGCAGTAAATAGTTTAGCAATAAGTGCTTGAATCCACCAGTAGCTCTCGTATCTTACTCTACTGCTCATTTCTATGTTGTTACACATTTAGACGACAAGAACTTGCATTTCGACTAGCCTTCATTACACTTTAATGTGAAATATCACCACTGTGATAATGCAAATAAGTGGCTTCAGTCAACACACCAACAAGATCATTACTGTCCACGACATCAAAATGCATCAATTAATTCCGATATTTGTTGTGCAATGCAAACTCTTGTCCCCTGTGACAACCTTACTGACCTATGCAACAAGAGCCGCTACGTTAGTATTACGCCACTGGCTAATAATTAAAGCATCATTGTACCAAATTTTCTAATAAACATGCTACGTGACCTGGTAGCCCAGAACAAACAAAAAAAAAAAACACTAACTATTCTAAACGCAAATGTTAATGAAATACAATTACACTTGCTGTCCCTTCAGGAATGAAACATATAAAAAAAATTACACAATTACAAGTACAAATACATTATTCCCTATCTTGCGAGTCACACGGAATCATTTCATTCTGTGATTTTCTTGGGGTCAAAAAAGTTGCTGACAGGTTCCCCAGAAACACTGTCTTGGTGTCAAAGCTCTCCCATGGTTACCCGGACGAAAGTCTTTAAGTCACTCAAATCGGCATTTTGAACACGCACTTAACAGTAAACTGTATCTCACATTAAACACAAATGTCATAGTCACTCTCAGAGTACCATCCACACGAATCTGGTCGTCCAAAAATGGCCGTACAACTACTATTACCCACGGTTCTGTCCTTTCAGTTCATGGTGTAATTAAAAGTCGTAAGTTCCAACAAACAGCACTTATTCCCACACCAATTAAAGAAATGTCTCCTACTACAAATGCAAATGTCAATGTCCCACTTTAGTTTCTTGCGTTCATACAATAATTAGTCACCAAACGACAACTGTCCTCTTTAAGTATACCAAGCGTCCCACATGCAATTCACAAAGCACACTTAACAAGTCACTGCCAAAAGTTTATGGATCCCACCGCTCAGTGGTCAAGACAAAACAAAACAATCGTCCTGTCTGCTAAAGACAAAATCTTTTCCACCACTCACAACGTGGAAACACCAGTCCTTCACTTTCCACCTTATGGAGACATACGAGCAGTCATCTTGCTTCACAGCTCCACAGTCCAGTACTAGTTAATAGTTGCTGGTAACAAACACCCGCCGGACTCTGCCCTGCGTCGTTCATTCTGCTGTGGCGCCGCCGCGCGAGCCGTTGAGCAGAAGAAACCACCCGCTGTTGCCTCCATGGGATACTTTCCCCAGTCGTAAGGGTGGCGGAACTCATGAATGGCCAGTTGTACATGCGTGTCGCCCCAGGCCGTTGACCTGCTGTAGCGGGCGCGTGGAATGTACCCCAACCGGCAGTGGAGTGGGGAGTGCCGCGGTTCTGTCGCCTCTCCCATGGCGACGTCAGCTCGGCCTCCCGCCTTCTTATGCAGGTACGAGCGCGTTCTGCATGAGCACCTCAGTGCTACGACACCCAATTAATCAGACCCTTCTGTGCATCTCGCAACATTACAGACAAAAGGATATTCTTACAGTATTTAAATACTCATTGATTACATGTATGATCTATTAGATACATTGGTAATAAAAGAATCTTTGTTTTAAAAAACATAAAATCATACACCCTAGTTTTCTACACATACAACATCAACATTTATCCCTTTTCTATATACAACCCACACTTCTGCTATTGATTGTACCTGTCGTCCCTCATACAAAACATGAAAGTGTAAAAAAAAAAGGAATAAGAAACAATCTATACAGCTCATAATTACAATATCAAATAGTAGACTACTCTAACATCCTATCACAGTGAAAATATTAGGAACTGTTTATTCTAAAACTACAATATACAGTGAACCTTTGTGCTTGTGACAGACTGAAATTAATACCCCTTGAAAGTGTTCTGAGAAAAAAATAAGAAATAATCTACACAGCTCACAATTACCTACCACATGTTATTATATAGTAAACTACTTTAACATCCTAACACAATAAACATTTTAGAAACTGATGACTCTAAATCTACAACATACAATGCACCTTTGTGCTTGTGACAGACTGAAATTAGTATCTCTTTATATATTTTACCTTTTTTATATATATCAACATTTCTAGGACATGTATGTACCATCCACATGATGTCAGATCCTGACCTGCCATCGAGGTTCATCCAAATCAAACAATAACACAATAATGTTTTAGGTTTTCAGAAATTACTGCAACCAGTCGCCTTTTATGTATACATCTACATAAAAGGCGACTGGTTGCAGTAATTTCTGAAAACCTGTTCACACCACAGTCGCAGTGCTCCACATCCACAATGGATAAAAGTCTAATAATGTTTTAGTTATGGATCGGTAGCATCCCCTTTACAGGTGTGTGCGCATTGATCACACTACTCTACAACTCTCACTCACCAGACATCACATTTTCCTTCTCATTCAATCCATTAATATACTAACAGAATAGCTCTAAAAGTCAGCTAACCTTAACACCACCACACTCCCGACAACATACCATACCTTTGCTCCCTTATACTCAACCACATAACACATGAAGCTGTTTTGGAGATAGCTTTCCAGCCTCCGAATTCGTCCTTTCACTCTGGCACCTCTCTCCATCGGCATACCTCTGCATTCACTTTAACGATTGTTCATCCTGCTAAATATCAACTTAGAATTGCGACATTTCATCTAAGAACAAAAAATACACAAATTATTCATCCTGCAAAATAACTGTACACATTCTTGGTACCGTTTTGATTATTTATACTGGTACCAGGCTTCAACAACAACAACAACAAAAATTATTTTTTTCATATAGCAAATGTTATAGTAAGAATTAGATTTACACTTATATTACATCTTACGTCAGTATTCCACAACGTTCACCATCTGGATCTCATACTCCCTTTATGTCCTTTCACGTTGTGCAGTTGTCCTCATCTCTTCATTCGTATTTCAGCTCTCCATCCGTCGATTACTCCATCATTTCCTGGTCTTCCTTCGCCATTCTCATCAATCTCGATTGCAGCATACACAGGCCTCTCTGTAACATACCTCTAAGACATCTCCACATTATTAGTTCTACTCACCTTTATCTACCACTGTTTCATCACGTCGAATCTCTCTTTATTAATCACACTGCTTCACGTCGCTTCTCTCCTTAAATATCACCTTTATCCACTACTATTTATCACGTCGCTTCTCTATCTACCATCTTTATCCACTCATTAATCATCACGTCATTTCTGCTTGATCCTTATTCATATGACAAAAAATATGTACATACACCACTCTGTCGACTCCTTTTCATGACTCATTCGACCAGTCTATTCCGTCATACTTCCTGACATCCCGCCTGAAAATTCTTATGTTAGATTTGCCCCTGCACAACGTTACACACCACAAATAAATACACTGACTATCTACCATAAATTGCCTACTTTCGATCTATCCTTAACTTTTCCATAATTTGATGTTAGAAATGTGATGAAGCCCACGAGATTGTTTTCCCTTGATCGTCTCAATCAGTACAGTATTTTCATGGGCAATCCGCCTCACTCTGAATGGTCCACTATACACCGTAAAGAATTTGCTAGTTAGGAATCTGTGCTTACATGAAAATTAAATATGTGCAGAGAATATACAAGCTGGGAGAGCTGGGACAGCCCAAGTGTTAGAAACTTTGGTGCTAGTGGTCTGTTTCCCTAACACCAGATTCCGAACAACCATACGCAGCACCTCATTATAACTGTCACTATGACAATGACCTACTATAGATCAGATGGCATCTAATTTAAAAACTTCGATCACATTACTGATGGTACCAGTAACACCAGTATAAAAGTACCCTATTCCATACTGATCACACTGTTGACTTTTTACATTACGTGTTAAGTACCTGCAATAGTCAAATCGCACTAATTAAACTGGACTCATTGGTATTATTACATAACATTTTAGCAACTGGTTTCTTTGAGGAAACAGTCCTTTTACTTTACTGTTCCAAATAAAAATTTGCAAATTTTGCTCTGAGAGACCAGCCTAACAGATGCCATTACTGGTGTTTTATTCTCTGATCAGAAGTATAGTATTTGCATTCCTATATAACAGTAGAGTATGTCTGCTACATAGACAATTTTCAGTGCCAGCAGCATGTGTTTTAAAGCAAGATGATAAGGGCTGATATATTGGATTAGTTTCTCCTAGCCTTCAATCCATTATGACAAGAATGAAATGCCAGGATTCCATGCTCTCCTGTCATTCTGATAGTTTCTGCCGTTCCTGTCCTCGACTCTGTCTGACCTATGAGTCGTATCGTCGTTTACAATATTGCTCTCATTACCCAGTTCCTGTAACAAGTGCTGAAATGACGCAGAATCGTCTACGCCTCTGCCTGCTATGACTATTTCTCTGCGCAATCTCTCTGGCAACTTCGTTATACAGATTCTAATGAGCTCCACAGTTTCGTATGGCACATCCAAATACCTATTTCGTCTCAGCATTTCCTGATAGCACGACACTGGATCTCTTATACAACCTTCGTAACAATTTGGCTTCATCAATATGCTTTGCTTAACCTGGTCCTGCTTACTTTTCGACCAGAATTCATTTAAAAACTTGTCACAAAATATCTTGTAGCTACTACAGTCTTTAATAACTTCCTGCATTTTCGCTCTAGCCTCGTCCCTCAAATGGTTACAAACAAACTTAATTTTGAGGAGCGGTCCCCATGATGAAGGTAATGAATCTTGAAATTGAGACAGCCACAGGCATGGATGTTGGTAATTATCAGGACCCGGAAAACAAGTGTACGTTTATACCGACACGAAGTGCCTCCTACATTCTTCTTCCGCATTTATGTTTTCCGACCTTGGACTATACCCAGTTGGGTTTGCCACCTGTTTTATCCGACACAACCGTTCTTCTAACTCTCTGAGTTCGTCTTCCTCTTTCTGCCTATTTTCGTTTTTTGAATTTATCTCACTGTCCCTCTGCAGTCTACCTGGTGGTGTTTCACCTTCGCTTCTGCACGCTAATTGCAACTGTGCTAGTTCTTCCCTATGTTTCCTATTTGTTTCTAATTGAGCCTCTTTAAACTGTAATAGTGATTGTATCTCCTCCTGGTCGGCATAAACTTCTCGCTGCCTACTGTCAGAGCCTGTTTCGCCTCTTATACTGATCTTTTCTACATCTGCGCTAATCGTATTCATTCTGACCACTACCTCCGCAACTTCATCCCTGTGTTTATTTAGCGCCACTTCCTGCCGGGTGACTTGAGCTTCCACGCTGCCTAATGCCCCTTGTTTATCTGCAAGTAAGTCCTCCACTATCTCTTTGATTCGCTCATCCGGCAACACATCCCTACGTTCTGTAATATCGCTCTCTATTGCACTTATTCATACCTCCAAATTATATGGCTTTTTCTTTCACGGCATCACATACTTGCTTCACCGCACCCAGATTCTTCTCCCCCTCATCTAACTGATCATTAACTGCGGACAGACGCTCATCGATAACTGTGTGTAGCTTCCTCATTTCCTCTTTATTTCCCTTATCCATTGCCTCCAATCTTTCCTTATTTGCTTCCAATCTTTCCTTAGTCTCCCTATCTCTCTCCTTATTATCTCTATCCATCGCTTCCAATCTTTCCTTATTTGCCTCGAATCTTCCCTTAGTCTCCCTATCCATCGCTTCCAATCTTTCCTTATTCTCCCTATCTCTCTCCTTATTATCTCTATCCATCCTCTGTAAAAACTGCAGTAGCACCTCGTTCGCTTGAGAAACCGTAGCTTCCCCAAGGGTAGCTTCACTTTCACTGCATACCTGACCTATTCCCAGCTCGCCTGCGTCGTCGGGAAAAGCCCCCGTTTGTGGACAAAGCCCGCCGCATAAAGGATCACCTAGCCGCGGTCCGCTGAACAATTCAGCCCCTTCCGAGTGTTTGCCGTTCTCGCTCATTAACCCATGGTCGACAGCTACTTCCTACTGCACTGCTACGTTCACGCCAGAATCACTATTCTCCATGGTGACAACACTTTTCGACTGCGACCTAGTTACTACAGACATTACGTAAAAAAAGTTATACAACGATCTTCCAACCTTAGATGACGTAGCAAGCGATTACATAAAAAAATAAACGATCCTCACCAATCCAGAAAGAAATTGAAAACAAAAAAAAAATTTACTTCTTAGCGCTATCACAATACATTCCATAAAGAACAAATCTTAACAGCAAACCCTAACAGCAGAATCCTGGCAGGGTCGAAATTATGAGAGGCACCCACATGCCTTGCTCATACTGTGGCATCAAGCAGTCAGGCCTGCAAGATGAGTGGTCTGCCAAGTGAGTGGATTCATTCTTATTTATCGAGTAACATGAACTCTCGTACTCACAATTAAGTTACAAATTATCCTCCTGTATGAATAATACGCAACGGAAATGCACATCTGACTATCAGTGATTTACAGAACTATGACTGTTCATTACGCACTGGCAATACCACATTTTCTTTTTGTCTTTTATGTAACGGCTTTTATCAACACGTGGCCACCGCACTGAATATGAGTGGCGCACACATTATAAATTCGGGACATCATGACAACATACAATTCGAAGGAAAAGTCCACCAATCTTTTCTTTTCATTATCTTATTTATTCCGATAAATTCTATAACCTAAACACACAAATTCTATAACCTACAACAATAACACATGAGAAATTCCGCCCAGTGGGCATGGCTTTACATTGGTGATTCTCTACCTTATGGTCTCGTAATTATGTAACGCTACAGTGCACTTTCTGGATAGGATGGTGGATCTTTTGTTATATCTCACACTTCGACTCTCACAATCATCATCACGAAACTTTCCTCCAGATCGAGCGGTACAGAAGGAACAAGCATAACCCACTAATCTTTTGAAACTACCTTGCTACTCTCCCATGCAAACCACACATACCCAAATTACATGACATACACCACACTACAACATGGAATACAATACAATAAATAGTCACAACACTATCACTTTCCGCTTTCCCACTTCAATTAGTATTTATCCCAGTTTCACACGACACTGCCCCACTTTGTAATTCTACTTTCCTACTATGAACTCTGGAGATATATGCACGTCTTCCTGTGCAATGCAAGCCAAGTGGCGTTGCTGGATAGACGGCCGACTCACCTTGCTTCTCTCTCAGAGTTTGAATCTAGCGTCACACGGAATCATATCACGCAAAGTAATATTAAGAACATATTCATCACACACGCGAGTCCTCAACTGATACCATGGACGAGTACTTCTCCTTATCCTTTGTCTCATACACAGATTGAGACTCACACAGTACTCACCACGTGGAAGTACTCGTCTCTAATTTCAAGTCCTGCACACGCCATTTCTTAAATATTTAAACTTATGGTACACACGCTATTTCTTAAATATTTCAACTTATTGTACACACGCTAGTAATTCAGCTTAACTTAAGCACACGGAAGTATTTCAACTTATTGCTACACATGGCTTCATTGTGACCCTTGGTCACTTCCGAAGATTACTACGATCCCATTAATATTACCGGCCTGACATTTAATTCTCCCCACAAAAGTTCCTGAAATAGAGAAATTATTATTTCAAACTACTCTTAAATATTCCACATGCATACCATGTCTCCACTCTTTTGTCTTTACGGAGCACAACTAAGACAGGTCTTAACAGCACAAGATCCAGCGGCAGAGTGCCGAAACATGGCCGTTCTTCAGGTCCTCTCGCACCTCTGCTGAAGTGGGGGAGCACCTTGCTACCGTATTGGTCAGCCACATTTCAGGCGCTCAAAGCTCAGGTAAATTTCATCTCTTTGGTCCCACCAAAGGTGGCCAAAAGATCGTCTCAAAGATGCTCATATATTCACATTCACTATCTGCGGTTAGCAGACGACCATACATTCATTCATTTCACAGATCTCACCAAACTGGATGTAGGGATTTACTTTGTGGGAGTGCACATGTGGTCAGTTAAATAAATAAATTGTCATTCTTTCCCACACTGGTATCCGGCTGCGCTGTATTAATTGAAATTGAGTTATTTTACAAAAAAAAAAAAAAGTGTTGTTCTGACAAAAATAATGAAGTATGTTGTACCTATCTTCAATGTCGGGCGGTACTGTACCCTTTCAATTCTATCAATAATCTCAATATGTGTACCACATTTAGGAGTCATAACCGGAAGTAGCGTCATTATGACATTTACATCTGCAGTGACAACTTCGCAATTCATAATTAAGTGCATGTCACAGGCTTCATCGAACCACCATCAGACTATATGTCTACCGTTCAACTCTCGAAAAACATGGAGAAAAAACGACAACTTTTGAAGAGGAAATCGCGAGTGACAAGATGGGAACATGTGTTTAGGGTTTGCGCCTGCCTGTGTGATTCACGGTTCAGTCTGAAGTTGTCCAGACTTATGCGTATCCAATTCCTGAACTGGTTTCCTACCTCTCAGCAGCTGCTGCGCCTGGTCGAACTGGGGATGGGGTCGCCTTAGGGAGTGCTTGTCGATTTGTCTAGGGCTTTCGACACGGTGTTGCACGGCGACCTGTTGTACAAACTCTCTGTGCGCGGGGTACCGACGTCACACGAGGTCCTTTGTTCAAATGGCTCTGAGCACTATGGGACCAAACTGCTGACGTCATCAGTCCCCTAGAACTTATAACTACTTAAACCTAACTAACCTAAGGACATCACACACATCCATGCCCGAGGCAGGATTCGAACCTGCGACCGTAGCGGTCGCGCGGCTCCAGAGTGTAGCGCCTAGAACCGCTCGGCCACAATGGCACGAGGTCCTTCTTCAGTTCTACTTAGCTGGGACGATTTCCATGTGACGATGGACGACGGATCATCCACCGAGCAGCAGATACGTGCAGACGTGGCGTCTGTAGAGTTGGCTCTGGGCGCCGATGATACAGCGCCGTTGATCTACAGCATGAATCTCCAGATCGGGCTCGACTCACTCGCTGGATTCATGGTCGACGAAGAGCCGAGAGCCAGGAAGTAATCTTCACCCGAAGGATGCTGTCAACAGATCTGCCGCCCATCAGCATTCTGGAAGCCCCATCCCATGGACGAAGACCGCGAAACATTTTGGGATGACCCTCGAAAAGGGGCTCACATGGGCGTCGCATACACGTGACGTCAGAAGCAGAGCAGTGGGCGCCTTCGACCCCTGTGTCCACTGCTTAATCCTCTTTCATCCTTGCCTCTGCGCCACAGTATTACGCTATACCCGACTTTGGTCAGACTAGTGTTAGAGTACACGACCTTCGCGCGGGGAAAAGCCGCCGGCACTCACATCGTAGTGCTGCAAAGGGTGCAGAATAGGGCTCTTTAGCTCGCTCTTCACCTCCCCAGGCTTTGTTCAACTCGACTGATGCACGAAGAGACAGGTATCGTGCTGCTGCGGGGCAGATTCTGCAGACTGCTCGCTCTTTCTACAAGAAGGTTGGGCAATCCTGTAATCGGCTCATCCTGGACTGGGCCACAAACAACATAGCAGGACCATAACACCTTGGCCGTATCTACTGCGAGAATAATTTTCACTGCTGCAGCCTCAGGACAAGCAAGAGATGCCAGTCAGATGAGCGACTAGAGTGACAAGGAAGACTGGACGAACCAGAAAAGTATGAAGATAACATCATATTCTCTACGAATGCACTGGATACACCCAAGTAGCATTGAAACTGTTTATTAATGCGTTAACTTGTGGTCATAGTTTTCACTAAAACATAGTTTATCTTTTCTCCTTCTATCCAGTTAGGTCTATGTACTGTGATACTGTCATCAATGGTGTTTCATTTTCATAAGTGATTCACCTCATGCATATACGTGTGGTGTTACCTATTTCTTATATATCTACTACACTGAATATTTACAAATCCACAACTCAGTGCGAAATTACGTTGTGTATCTAGCTGCTTACGTTAGCGAGTACAACCGTACTTTTTGTACATATTTTCTTATGCAACCAAAATTATTTTACTTAAAGTAGAGATACAGGAAGAGCTGAACATTTTCAGAATAGTCGACAGGATCGATGGCGGCCCTCTGGTACAGAGCCCAGTGGAGGGTCTGAATCAGAGGCTCGGACGGTTCTGCGACCGTGTAGGCTGCAGATTCCTTGACTTGCGCCATAGGGTGGTTGGGTTTCGGATTGCGCTGAATAAGTCAGGAGTCCACTATACGCAGGAGACGGCTACACGGGTAGCTGTGTGACGTGGACTGGGCGGCTTTTTAGGTTAGAGAGTCTCGGGAAAACACAGAACGGGCTTCCGTCAGAAAGGGTGCAGGACGAACACAGGAAGAACGTAGATATAGGAACCATCGGTATAACAGTTGTAAGTTGTCGCAGCTGTGTTGGGAAAGTAACAGAACTCCAAGCGCTAATAGAAAGCACTAATGTTCAAATAGTTATAGGCACTGGAAACTGGCTAAAGCCGGAGGTAAGTTCAGCCGAAATTCTTGGGAAGAAGGTAACGGTGTTCCGAAAGGATAGGTTAAATACAGTTGACGGTGGCTTGTTTGTTGCTGTTACAAGTAGTTTATCTTCGCCAGGCACTGTACCTATGGACGACGAACAACGCCACTCTTCCACCATCGACGTGACAGCTCCTTCGGACTCGACAGCAACTCCATTGGATGCACACCATACATGCACCTTAACGTGGTCTGACGATGTAGACGAGGAAACATCTATCGTTGTGACGGCCGCGAATGCTGCTGCACCAACCCACGACTGCTAATCAACAGGGTTACTGGATGGGGATGTGCAGCCTGCTGGGACAACGTTTCTGTTCGCTGCTGCTCTTCGTGTCTCCATGGGACTCTCAGTTGTCCCAATTTCACGACAAAACTTACAGGATTGGCTCCATCAATGTCAACACCATAGGCACCCCTCGTAAACAACGAGTGCTCCGCGAATTGTAGAGGGCGACGGACCTAGAAGTTGCCTTTCTGCAGGTAGTTCGCCTACCGGCGTTTCCTAATGTCTATGGCTATGTTTCTTGCCTCACGCCATGTGCAGCCAGTGGCAGTAAGACGGCTATCCTTTTAGAGGCATTGAGGCAGACGACGTGGGTTGCTTCTCATCGGCTAGGGGTCTTTCTGTGAATTTTCAAACGGTTCAAATAGCTCTAAGCACTATGGGAGTTAACATCTGAGGTTATCAGTCCCATAGTCTTAGAACAACTTACACCTAACTAACCTAAGGGCACCCTACACAGCCTGCCCGAGGTAGGATTCGAACCTGCGACCGTAGCAGCAACACGGTTCCTAACTGAAGCGCCTAGAACCGCTCGGCCACTGAGGCCGGCGCTGTGATTTTTCATGGTGTCCGAATGATCAGTGTTTACGCTCCATCGGGCAGGGCCAAACGACGCGAATGGTCGCGATTCTATTCAGAAGAGATCGCTCCTTTGTTTGTGGGTCGCTATGATCATACTATTGATAGAGAAGGACCAAAATCCCCATTTTATCACATGCTGGGAACTCAAGATGCTCGAGCATGAACTGTACCTCACCGATACTTGGCACCGTGTGCGTGGTGATCGACTTGGATTTACGTATGTCTTGACCGTGTCTACGTTTCCCAAGGAATCGTAAGTGCCTTGCTTGACGCTGAGTTAAAGCTTACCGCCTTCTCCGACCATATCGCCTACATTCGCACTATTTCACTCCAGAGGTATAAAGTGTCGCGCTTTCGAGCCCTGTGGAAGCTGAAAGTCACTCATCTCAAGTGTCCGAAATGCAGGCAGGTCGTAGAATCGACGTGGAACGACTGTGAGAGGCGCCGTCCAGCGTATCCTTCAACACTCCGGTGGTGGCTCGACTGCACCAAGCCTGCTTTACGTCATTCGATGATGAATTATGGTCGCGACAGAATGCTATGACAATGACATACCATGGAATACTATTTCCAAATTCTCCGCGAACTCTCAGCCCATGCCCGCTCTGTTCAACGACAGGTTGAAATTCAACGGATTAAGGCGAGGATAACTCTCTTATGCGTCATCGCCTTGAAGGCACAATAGTACGCGCAAGATGTCACGATTGTGTACTAGGGGAACCCCCATCCACGCATCACAATATCCGAGAGAAGCAGCGGTGTCGGAGAAAGGTGGTCAGTGCCCTCAACATGCTAGATGGTCGCCGATGGACGTCTTTGTGGATCAATAGCAACATTTATATGCAGCAGAGGACCAGAACATCGCGATAACTACTGATGTCCTCCGTTTGTTGTCAGGAACCCTTGACGATGATGATACGGAGATTACGGTTGATGACGTCGCAGATGCTCTTCATAAGGGTGCGGCGGACAAAACCCCAGGTCCCGCTGGCAGTCTGCTGGAGTTCTACTTCTCATTTCACGACATCATGGTTTCACACTGGACTGCGATGAATTAAGATCTGATAATTCTGTCGTTCCTCTCCCACCGGAATTGGGGCTTGGGGCTTGCGTATCCTATTCCCCAAGCCGTCGGCTGGTCGGGGAGTTGGTCATTATCGGCCGTGGTCCATGTTAAATTGTGACTTCAAGATTTTTATCCGGATTCTTACCGATCGCCTTCGGCGCGTCATATCTCAGGTCATCTCTAAGGATCAAACATGCTTTGGTGGTGACAGTAACATTCAGACGGCGCTCTGCGATTACTGAGACATCATACCCTGGCTACCACCTGCCGTAGTCGCTGTGTCTTAGTGACAGTGGACTTCCACCACGCCTTTGATCCAAAGGATTGCCTTCCTCCACACATTTATACACACCCTCTTGCGACTCCTCCGACGTGCCACGTCGTGAGGGCTGGTCAATGGCTGTGGGGCGGGACTTATTACTATCATGCGTTCGGTCCGCCAGGGATGTCCGCTGTCGATGCTCCTTTTCGCCATCGCCCTTGAGCCACTGTTACGTGGTTTGAGGAGCCAATTGACAGGGATAAAATGAGGGAGCATTCTTTCATCTGCCATGCGTTTGCAAATGACGTGGTGTTCACAGTTCTATCGGAGGATGAAGTGCGAGAGGCACTGGACTGGATCAACCAATACTGGACTGCTGTGGGAAGCCAACAGAACCTCACGAAATCTAGTGCTATGTTCGTTGGTAGAGGTCTTCCGGCACGGAGTGTGGCCCCATTGCCATTAGTGGACAAGCTCAAATGTTTGGGGATCACACCTTCACGCGCGATATACAGCGCACGATCTCATTTAACAATGAACGCCTGCTTCAAGCTATCCCCACGAACCTTCGTGGCAACCTCCTGAAAGAAGTGGACATGTCACAACGGGTGGATTTTGTTAACAATCATCTGGGCTCCAGCTACCCCTTTAGCACAAATTTTACCAATGTAAAAGGAAATGGCACGCAGACTGCAGGCAGCGTTCGGCTATTTTGTAAATGCGGGACGTATCTTCAAAGACCGCTACGACGCCCGATACTTCCTCCTCGAGACGGCGGCCTCAGTCTTATCAACTTTCAAGCGAGAGCAGCTGCCCTTTGTGTAAGTACGGTTGTCAAATCATGGACCTGCCGCAGAACCAGATTATCGAGAAGCCTGACTGATGAACTGGCCCCATACTTCCGAGTGGCACCCATTGGAGCAGCACATTTCTTGGTCTCTATCACACGTCAGGATCTTTTTCATCGAATACAGTTATGTCCTTGCCGATATGTCTAGTACCGACAACCCTACGGCACGTGATATTTACTGCCTAACGATGAGAAATCATACTCGGAATGTCGTAGAAAGCCGATGTACTACGATCGCATGGCCTGTGGTTTCTCGTTCTGTGCACCAAGTCCTCTTCGACACGAATGCTCATGCGACCTGGTATCTGGTTATTAATGGAAAATGCTTGACACAATTTCGTCCACTTGCCATAAACATGACAGATTCGCCGGTATGCTCTCGTTGTCACATGGCTGATACGGACGAACATTGACTGATGTGTGGATCTTATGCAGAGGTGTGGCAACTGATTCAGAAAATGATTGCCTTTCTGCTACGTACGGCTCCCCATGCCATTACACCGAAGCTACTTCTGTTCCCAGGTGAGACTTATTTGCCAAGTACGAAAACTAACGCGGGGAACTGGATACAAGGCCTATCGATCTCTTATTTGTTCCATGAAGGCGGTAAATGTGTTCTTGATTTTTGGACTTTCCTGCAAGATCGCTCTACTTTTCTCATGCACCATCCACGATACCGTCAACACTATGCAAACTTTTAGGATAGTGCCTTCTGCGATATTCCCCGCTACAGGGATGTCCTGGGTATGAGGTGATTTCAGTGTGATTGTGTAATAACAGACTAAGTCCAATGTGTCGGGAAAATGGAATATTCTTCCCGAAGATGAGCCCGGAACATGCCTGAGTGTATACTGAGTGCGTCCACCCACAAATTGCTCGGGCGCGGGTACCTATTTATTTGTTCTGCCAGGAAAGTGTTTATTAATTCCCTTTATATTTTGTTTGTTATTGATGCTAATTGCACGTAATTATTTTTCGGCTGGAGGGCATCCTATGTGGTCTAAACAAATAAAAGAAAACGAAAAAAAGAAGTTATGATATGCACCGTGATAAAAGTGATGTTGCAGAAGTATACTTATTTACATTTTCAAGAAGATAAAAGTATTTTCAGGCTGTTGTGGTCATTTCTAAGATTTTAATCTGAGCTAATTTAAAGCTTCACTCTTAGACAGGCAAACAGGCTCTCAGGCGGATATGTGTTTCATGCGATAGCGTCTGTATAGCACACCCATTTTTTCTCGGTAAAGTGTTTGATTTAGAACTTTGTGCTCTTAGTTCGTTAATTAGTACATTTACGTGGACATTTAATTATCGGCAGTTAACCACAATTGCGGGAATTTTCATTAAGGACAACTAATTGTTCGCGCTCTGCAGCGCCGTTGGCCAGACGTCCGATGAAATTGCGTTCTGCTCTCTCCTGTATTAGCTAATGCGAGTTAATTTTAGGAAGCCACAATTTCTCACCGACATTTCAATCGAAGGGATGTTTTGTTCCGCGCTAAACCATCTGCATCTTCATTTGTTTTAACGCGTGATGGATGGAGTAATGAATAATTAACGAACAATTTAATTTCTGGTAATGGCCAGCGGTCGTGCCGTGGTGATTTGCCGCACAGGGAAGGATGAAAGGAGGATGGGGGACGGAATAGCGAGCGAGGGAAAGAGGAGGTAGTTCATCCACTGTGTGCCGCTGTGCTTTCCACCACTGAGGGCAAACACTGGATTGTAATGGAAAACGAAGGAAGAATACCTGTGCGGAAATATCTTGCACGGGTTACTGATATAGGGGCGGGCAACGATTCGTAGCACCGTCTTGCTGTCGAGGTAGGGATCGAGCAGGTGACATGAACACTGGACATGAAAATGATTAGCCCGTAACAGTCGTATGTTATCTGCTGAAGGGCGACTTGTTGCTTCGAACTTCGTACTGAACTAGTAAACTTTATATACCAAGGTGCATAGCTCGAGCAGTCTCCAAGATCATCTGACCTAAACCCTATGGATTTTTCTGCATGGAGTTCACTTAAAGGTGAAGTGTACAGTCCTCTCGTTGTCAAGGTTGAAGAACAGGAGCGGCGTGTTTGTGAGTCTTGTTAAGATTTGTTAAATTATCGGTGTACGTTTGGGAGAATTTGTAATGCACTACTAAGATGTTTGTAGAATTGCATCGAAAGGCGAAGACGAAATGTAGATCACTTCTACTAACAGATATGAGTATTCAGTAAACTGTAAAACGTAATATGCTGCAGTATGTTTATTTTTCTTGGTAATGTAAGCACTGTGTGAAATTTGATCCCAGTTATATGAGAGTATAATCGAAAAATATACATTTCTAATACATTTGTACCAGCGAGGTCAATCGGTTCATGTTGTAAAAAGCCATGAGCAAAAAAGCGAATTTTCAGACGGCCGTATCTCGGGTTCTATTTATCATACAAATAAGTGGTCAAGTGTTGTGGATATGCCGTGGCCTAGCGACCATTTGTGTACCTATCGCAAGAACGGGCATTCTGCAGATATCCCACAGTACAGGGTCAATAGTTAAATATTGCACACTTCCTCCAGGACAGGTAAATTGCAGAAATCGGTTGATTCTTTTGCATTAGGTGTGGTCTTGAACTACGTTCTTAAGACAACGCTCTTGGGGAATTTTAAAACGCTTTTTGATATCATTATTCGTTACCGATATCCAGAGGTTCAAAGTTACCGTACTTATACACAGAAAACATAGATATAATACCAAGTCTTAGAGGTAAAGGTAGTTTTGAATAAGGTAGTGAACACACTGAAAAGGTTCTGGGATAAACGCAAAGGTTCTGAGGCAACAAAACTACATTTTACCCGCCCACCAATAAAACTTAATGACGCGCTGTTTGTGCACAACGGGCCCTTCACTCCTACACGTGCTGTCTTGACCTGGAAATTATTCGAGGTTACCATCTGGCAGTGTAAGCATCTTTCAAACAATTATTTTCTCATAGAAATTCTTTGTATTCGCAAATCAAACACCGCATTTTTATTTTGTACACTGTAGGCGAAGCCTATAAACGTGCGTCTTATGTAAAATAGCATAAAATGAACTTGAGTTGTGTGGGAGACAGTTTTATGTGAACATTATATTACGTGTACTTATTTGCTGCTTGTGTGTGTCAAAGAATGTAAATATGTCCAAGTATACAAATAACCTGCCAAAATTCACCTGAGCTACAGAACTGGTTTTCTATAAGCAGCACATCCTCAGTAGCAGGGAAAAGAAGGGTACCAAATCAAAAATGCTCTACTGAAGCACAGAAAAGTTGAATGTGCTATTCGTTGAAAGACTCTGGCCGGCCGAATCGCAGTCTGCTTTCGGCTGCGGTGGGGCGAGGACGTCCGCTGCGCCCCGCCGTGCGCGACCGTGAGCGCTTGCTTGTGTTTACCTTCTCGCGGCGCGAGTTGTATTTCTTCCAAGTTCAGTGCGATTATGGCCCACACATGGCGCCACGATACGATCAAAATTACTTTCCAACCAGATCACGCGCGTCCTCGAGCCTATGAAATAGAACAGTTCATACGCGACGATCTACGTTTAGATCCGGCGACTGTCGTCGGAATACATTTTTCTATAACGGCGAGCGTGGTTTATGTTAAAATGACCAGTGCAGAGGTCTGCGCGACAGTGGTTTCTAAATACTCGAACTCTCTCCGATTCAAACATTCTGACGGGCATATCGGTGCAGTGACGGTGGATCATGCAGGCATGGGCCTAAGGACTGTAAGAGTTTTTGAGCTCCCCTTCGAGGTCCCAGAGGAAGTTGTCAAGGACGCCTTCCGACCATATGGCAATGTTATCAGCCACGTTGCAGAAAAGTGGCAAACTTTCTCGACGTATAAGGTCTACAATGGTGTGTGCCAAATTAAACTTGAGCTCAAGAAACATGTGCCGTCCTATTTGAACATCGGTGGCTGTCGTGCAATCATCATGTACGACGGTCAACCGCGTACCTGTTCCGGATGTGGGCAGGAAGGCCATGTTCGATCGAGCTGCTTACAACGTAGAATTACGCAGATACCAGTGGGAGACTCCGTTTCCCCGACGGGGACGACAATCCTGCCCCTCACGTACGCTCAGATGACGATGCGCACCATAGTTGAGGACGAAACGGGCGATCAGACACATCCATCGCCGCCAGAAGTACCAAGGGAGGAAGAGGAAGGACCCTCGGTGCCAACCCATATGTCTCCCCCTCCACAGCAACAACAGCAGCAACAGTCCCACGGACTCCAGACGCAACATACCATTCAGAACGCGATGGACGTGGACGCGAACATTGTCCCGGCCGCGGCTTTCCTAGCTGAAGGTGATACGACGCTGGATTGCCTCCCACATTCGGATACGGATGTCCACGTTCGAAAGCAACGTTCGCCCCGACGACGCAAGCGACGTCGGCGGACGCCTTCTGACGATTGCCTCCTACACACGGCCGGTCAAGAAGGTGACATCTCATCAGACAGCATGGATGCTGCGCCTGCTGAGGATCTAAGTGGTGTAGACGGTTCACTTGCCCATACTACGAGTGCCCAGTTACTTCTTGCACCACAAACGCGGCAGGTCGCCTCGATGGATGGCGACCCGTCTACCTCTACCAAAGACGACGTACGTGAGAGAGATTTAGGTGCCGATCAGCCACACAGCATCGTGTTGCACCCACTGTGGTCGGACGATGTTGAGGAACTTCCTGAAGAGGGCACGGGTGACAGGGGAGGGGGCGGCATTGGGGATGCCACTACTAGCGTGAACGACTTATAATTTGTAACGGGTTTGGTGGGTCCGGCATCTCTTGCGGTTAGCTTTTATTGCCATGGCGTCTACCCTAGGTGAAGAGGCTAGGCATCACACCTTTCGCCTTGCCACAATCAATATCAACGCGATAAGGACACCACACAAACTGACAATGCTACAACGCATGCTTGATGCGGCGTACATCGACGTGGCCCTCTTACAGGAAGTATGTGTCGCTAGTTTCCCTGACTTCTACGGATATACCGCCCACATCTCCCACGCCTCTTCTACCGATTGTGGTGTGGCTGTTCTGCTACGGGACGGTTTGGCGGCTACGGACGTACTGTACTTACCGAGTGCAAGAGCCATGGCAGTAACTGTCAACGGTATACGACTCATCAATGTATATGCCCCTTCAGGATCAGGGAGACGGAGAGATCGGGCCCGCTTTTTTTCGGAAGATATTACGCGTCTATTTATGGGCCACATAGACGATATGGTGATCGGAGGAGATTTTAACTGTACATTATCTCCATCTGATCAGCAGCCACATCACGTCCCGTGTGCGGAATTGGAAATGCTAGTGCGTGACCTCCACCTGATTGACACGTGGCGCCACATCCATGGCCCGGCTCCTGGTTACACCCATTATACAAGCCATTCATCAAGTCGGTTGGACAGGATTTACGTCACAAGCACCCTTTCGACGGAGACGAGAGGAGCAGAGCTCTGGCCCACTGCATTCACCGACCACACAGCCTATATTTGCACCATTGCCCTCAAACCTGCACGTGTGTGGCGCAGTAGGCCCCCCTGGAAACTGAACGTCGCCCATCTGGACGAGCCGGCATGTAAAGGTGCTGTCGAAGAGTCGTGGAACGCGTCCTTACGGCGTCGTGGTCGTTACCGATCGACCCTCAGTTGGTGGATTGAATGTGCGAAGCCTGCTCTTAGACGCACCTTCATGGCTTACGGCCGGAACGCAGCGGCATGGAGGAGGAGCACGGAAAACTTTTATTACACCGTCCTACGGGAATGTCTTGCTATGGAGCCCTCACCTGACAGGCAGATCACAGTCAATCGCGCGAAAGCGCAGCTCGTCTCCTTAGCACGCCATCATTTACAAGGCGCTGTTATACGGTCGCGTGCTCCAGACATGATACAATCAGAAAGGCCATCTATGCACCACGTGCTCATGGAACGCAGGAGGCGCCGTAGGGCACTGGTAACCGACATGATAACCGACGACGGTCGACATGTGGTAGAACAAGCAGATATAGCAGAAGCCTTCTATGGGCATTATGCTCAACTTTATTCAGCAGTGCTCCCTGAAATGGCGACGGTAGACACCGTTTCAGCACATGTCCACGGTACAGTTCCACCAGACATGGTACCGACTTTACTGGGAGAAGTGACAGAAGAGGAAGTGCTCGACGCCATTGGTAAAGGTGCTCCCCATAAATCACCAGGAATCGATGGGTTACCATTAGAGTTCTATCGAGCCTTTAAACAACTGTTGCTACCGTGTTTGATTGAAATTTGCCAGGAATTGATGTCCCCGGGTATAACATTGCCTGCACCATTCTTGGAAGGTCTGATTGTCCCCATCCATAAGCCGAAGGGACGGAATCATGTCCGCGACTATCGTCCCTTAACGTTATTGAACAGCGACTTCAAGATCTTTTCGAGGCTGCTATCAGAACGTATTCGCGGCACACTATTGCACGTCTTGTCCGGCGATCAGACGTCCTTGGGGGGACCCAACAACATCAGAACTGCGTTATGTCGTTACAGAGATCTCATCTCCCTTGCACGGGTGAGACGTTTGCCGGCTGCCCTCGCGTCTATCGACTTTAGCCAGGCTTTTGACCGTGTGGGCCACACTTTCCTCACGGCCGTTCTACGGCGCATGGAATACCCCGACCCCTTTATCACAGTGTTGACACGCCTACTACATGGTGCAACTTCTCGAGTTCTTGTCAATGGAAGACTGACGGCACCCATGCCGATCCGCCGATCAGTACGACAGGGATGTCCATTATCAACATTGTTCTTTGCATTGGCCTTAGAACCCTTGTTGTGTGGTCTCCGAGACAGGCTCACTGGGATACAGTTCGGCGGCTCCATCTATCGCTGCACCGCATATGCGGATGATTTGATGATCGTCATACGAGGAGCTGACGATATGGCCGCGGCTTTGGACTGGATTGCAACCTACGGTACAGCTTCTGGTAGCCAAATCAACGTTGACAAGTCCGTCGCCTTGAGCATCGGGATTGGGCTACCGCAGGAACACATTGCCCCCTTACGCTTCAGTGATACTGTACGCTGCTTGGGCTTATATTTCATGAACGACATGCGACGCGCGACGACGCTCAATTATCGACGCCTTCTTAACCAAATTCGGGCCGGAATTGCAAATCAGCGCTTGTGATCCCTCAACATCGTTCAGCGGGCGTATTATGCCAATGTATACCTTGCGTCCCGCATACCGCATGTCGCCCAAACGCTACCCATTCCGAAGCCCTTGGCTCGTAGCATTATGGCAGCGCTGGGATACTTCGTCACCGCTGGTATGTTACTGAAGATCAGATACGTATCTCTTACCCTCCCCAAGGAAAAAGGTGGTCTCGGCCTAGTTAACGTCCATGATAGGGCCATTGCCCTCTATGTTAGCTCACAGTTATGTCTGCTGCGCCGTTGTCCTACGAGCCTCACGAGTCTGCTTCTGACAGCGCTACGTCCTGCTTCACTAAGAGCGCCGGTGCCACTACAGGACATCCCAGCGCCCCTCTTTTATATAGGACGGTTCTATTTAGAACAAAGTTATTGCAGTATCGCGCTCACGACACCACAAATGGCCACAACTCGCCGCCTATATCATGACATGCTGCAACGCCGCCCCCTAAATGTGGTCGAACTAAAATATCCTGACGTACGGTGGCGCGTAGTGTGGAAGACTGTACACGATGCCATGCTTGATTCCGATGTTGTTTCTCAATGGTACGTCGTCGTTAATGGGAAGCTCGTGACGCAAGAACGTCTCTACAATATCCACATGGCGGAATCTCCCAATTGTGTGGGTTGTAATACAGTAGATTCTGACGAGCACCGCCTCAGCTGTGGAGAGGCGGAACCGGTTTGGCACCTAGTGCGGCAGATGCTGGCTTATCTCTTGCGAGTTAGGCCGGAGCATATATCTGCACGCACGTTATTGTTTCCGGATGAGACATTTTACCCCAAGACTCGAACCAACTCTGTCACCTGGATACGTGGACATGCAGTCCATTACCTCTGTCGTGACGGACACAAGGATTTCCTTGACTTCTGGTTCTATTTGCAAGAAAGACATCATGCTATTTCCGGGCATACCAGATATCGACAGTGCTTCGCAAACTACCTATGGAGTGCCTTTCACAGCCCGCCGTGTAGCTGGAATGTTCCAGGCAGTGGCAGATGAGGTCAGAACGAACTGCAAACGACCATATATTGAACAATCTTATCAGTGGGCGCAGTCGCTGGGAAGCCTCACTACGACGTGGTAGCTTTCTTTTCATGCTATTTATGTTTCATATCTTCGATGGCGTCTTCATTCTGTTTTAGTTTTCCAGGCTTGGTTAACTGTGACTGTTCGCACATTTAAAAAAAAAAAAAACACGTGGGCAGGAGACCTGCGTTCAAATCCAAATAAATACACAAGAACAAAATAAGAACAAAATGAACAACAAATAAAATTTAATAAAGTATTATACCCTTTCCTTTCTTCTTTTATTTTATTTTTTTATACGAAGTTCAGAGGCATATTTAAAAAAAAAAAAAAAAGTGGCCGCGCGGTTCTGGCGCTGCAGTCTGGAACCGCGAGACCGCTACGGTCGCAGGTTCGAATCCTGCCTCGGGCATGGATGTGTGTGATGTCCTTAGGTTAGTTAGGTTTAACTAGTTCTAAGTTCTAGGGGACTAATGACCTCAGCAGTTGAGTCCCATAGTGCTCAGAGCCATTTGAACCATTTTTTTGAAAGACTCTGACAGACAAGTGGGGTACCAGCAGTCTCGATCTTCATACCGCCTTCCTCGCCAAATAATTTGGCTCGCGAACAAATTTGCGCTTTTTTGTGCTGAGAGCGAGTATTAGAGAAACAGCGACGGTGGCGGAGAGAGGAGACAGTTCCAGTGGGAGAGAAAAAGAGAGCAGGCAGTGATAGTGGGATAGAGAAAGTGGCAGTGAAAGACTAAGAGAGATAGATGAAGACAATATAGTAGGAGCTAAATGGAGGGGAGATAGCGATATTGAAATACAGTGGCAGTAGCAGAGAAGTAGAAATCGATGGAGATAATGGCAAGGGGGAATGAAAGAGAGAGAGCAGACAATGGAAATGAATAGGAGAGTTTTGAGGATCAGGACGACACCCCCGTCCTCTCCCTCCCCCACGAAGCCGGCCAACTTCAACACGAAAAAAATTCACCTATTTTCCCCCGTCCCTTGTACCCTAGTGTTTAAGTTTTCCAGTCTAAGAGTCAAAATATCCAACAAATGATGTGTATGGACAGAAGACAGTGGTAGTTGGAAAGGAGGAGAGTAGAATCTAAGTGAGAAAGGAAGAGATAGTGGGAATGGGAGAGAAAAAGAATGGGGCAAAGATAATGACACTGGGACAGGAAGAATGAAAATGACAGACGGAGACAGTGGTAAGGAAGAGTGAGAGAAATGACTGAAGACAGTGGCAGTGGGAGAGACAGACAGGAGGAAGTGCTAATGAGAGGAAAAGGAGACAGCGCGAGAGAAGCATATATAGATAGTGGCAGTGACAGGGAGATGCTTAGTTTGAAGGCTTCAATACAGAGAGAGAGAATGGATAAAATAATTTAGAAACGTCCTGTGTTAAAAGAGCGTGGATATGCTCGCATACCAAAGTTTCTGCTGAGGAAGGGGGAATGAGGATCGAGGCACCTGGTTCCCCACTTTTCTGTCAGCGTCTTTT